>NW_027528611.1:2941995-2977949 GCF_008692635.1 Crocuta crocuta | reverse complement strand
TCTACTCCTGAAATCACTGTTGCACCATGTGCTAACTAACTTGGGTGTAAATTATAAAAAAAATAAATTATAGAAAAAGTGTAAATAAATAAGCATTAAAATTTTTTTAATCCAGTTTGTCTGAAATTAATACAGGTATTCCATCCAACTTTCTGGACTAGTATTAGCATAGAATATCCTTTTCCAACCTTTTACTTTTAGCCTATTTGCATCTTAATATGAACAGTAGGATTCCTGTAGGCAACATACAGTTGAGTCTTGCTTTTTTACCCAATCTACTAAAACCCTGCATTTTAAATGGGTTGTTTAGGTCATTTATAGTTAATGTGATACTGAATATAGATTGGTATAAATTTAACATCTTGCTAGTTGTTTTCTATTTGTCACATCTGCTCTTTGTTCTCTTTTTCCTCTTTTCTTGGATCTCTGAACTTCTACTTTTTATCAAATCTGGAGAATTTTGGCCATTGTTTCATCAAAAATTTTTTGTACCCCTCTTCTCTAGTCTACAATTACACATATATTAGACTACTTGAAACTGTCTCATAGCTCACTGATACTCTATTCATTTTTTTCCAATCTTTATTTCCTTTTATTTTGGATAATTTGTATTGGTATGGCTTCAAGTTTACTAACCTTTTCTTCTCTATTAATTTGCTGTAAATCCCATGAATGTGTGAGTTTCATCTCACACATTGTAGTTTTCATATCTAGATGTTTAATTTAGGTATTTTAAATATATTACAGGGGCGCCTGGGTGGCCCAGTCAGCTAAGCATCAGACTTCGCCTCAGGTCATGATCTCCTGGTTTGTGAGTTCAAGCCCCGTGTCGGGCCCTGTGCTGACAGTTCAGAGCCTGAAGCCTGCTTCAAATTCTATGTCTCCTTCTCTCTGACCCTTCCCTGCTCACACTCTGTCTCTCTCTCTCAAAAATAAATAAACATTAAAAAATTAAATAAAATATTTAAATATGTTAGACACCTGTATCTGACATTCTTAATCTCTCCTATACTGCCTTAAACATACGGAATATAGTCCTAAGTGTTTTACGGTCTTTCTTCGCTTACTCTATCATCAGTATCTCTGTTTCTATTTACTGATTTCCCTTATCAGGGGCTATATTTTCTGCTTCATTCCAAGTCTGATATTTTCCACTGGAAGCCAAATGTAAATTTTACCTTGGTGAGTACTAGATATTTTTTGTATACTTTAAATATTAAGCTTTATTCTTTGTTCTGGGATACAGTTAAAATACTTGGAAATAGCGTCATCCTGCTGAGGTTTTCTTTAAGCTTTGTTAGAAAGGACTAGAGTCTTTAATTTAGGGCTACATTTGCCCTACTGCAGAGGCAGTACCTTTTCTGAGTATTCTATCCTGTGACTTCTATTTTCCTCTCTGGCCGGTGGAACACAAAGAAAGAATCAGAGATCGTTCCCTCTAATCATTTTGGGTGGTCCTTTCTTGGCTTTGGGTAGCTTCCATAAAACACATGAACTGATCAGTACTCCTCTGAAGCTTTAAGGGGGACTCTGCGGACCTATGGAGTTCTCACTTTGTGCAGCTGTTTTCTTTCCAAACTGTAGCTACCTTGGCCTCCTTGGCCTCCAGCTATCTCAACTCAAGGAGACTGCTGGGCTCTGCTTGGGAANCCCCCCCCCCCCTGAACCCCCCCCCCTCAACATCCTTACACTGTGGCCTGGAAACTCTCTCCAGGTAGTAAGCTAGATAATGGTAGGGCTCATCTGTTTCTCATTTCTTGGCGATCATTGTCTTGTGCTGCCTGTTGTCTAGTGTATGAAACTTCGTTTATTTTTTCTGGGGTTTTTGTATGTTATGTGATTACAGCCAAGAGAGTAAATCAATCTCTATTAATCCATCTTGGCCAGAAGCACAAGTCTGTGAGTACATTTTCAAGCCAGGAAAAGGAAGATACCTAGTTTAAAAAACAAAAATAAAAAACACAACAACAACAACAACAACAACCCACAAGTATTACGGAGTTTCAAGTGGGAGAAAAAGTGATAAAACAAACACTGTTTAGTACAAATTTTGAGCCTGAAATTTGAAGGGTACAGGTTTTCCATGACATTAAAAAAGTCAAAGCCTGTAACTAAGAGGCACCTGGGTGGCTCAGTCAGTTAAGTGTCCAGCTCTTGGTTTCAGCTCAGGTCATATTTCACGGTTCGTGGGATAGAGCCTCGAATTAGGCTCTATGCTAGCAGCGTGGAGCCTGCTTGGGATTCTCCCCCCCCCCACCCTCAAAATAAGTAAACTTAAAAAAAAAAAAAAAAAGCCTTTAACTGAAAAATAAATCTACCTCCAAAAATGGCAGGTACTTTATCAGTCAAAACTATGAAAATTTCTGGAAATCTGGATAATTGCAGTCTCTCGTTTTCCTTTACTCTATTAGGAAGTGATTATTTTAATCCTTCCAAAAATGACAAAAGTATAACCTGACATTTCTAAAGGCCATTAATATACCACAATTTCTTAAAAAAATCTAAATTAGGGGACACCTGGGTGGCTCAGGTGGTTAAGTGTCTGACTCTTGGTTTTGGCTCAGGTCATGTTCTCATGGTTCATGAGTTCAAGCCCTGCACAGGCTCTGAGCTAACAGTGTGTGGCCTGCTTGGGATTCCCTGTCTCCCTCTCTCTGCCCCCACTTCTGCTTGCTCTCTCTCTCAAAATAAACATTTAAAAAGAAATCAAATTAAAAGAAAAATCCCCTTCTCTAGATTAATTCAACTGAAAAATACATGGTGAAAATCACCTTAATACTTGAAAGTCATAATGCTACAAAAGTTGGTTTATGATTCACACTGGACTAAACTTGCTTTAGTTTTAAAACTCCTCAAATGAACAATATGCAAAATCTATAACATATTTCAATATATTGTGGTTTTAATATTGCTTAAACTGGAAAGAAAACTCCCTTACTGTTTAGAGCACACACATGCTGAAGAAGAACTTACAAACAACATATGAACAGCAGTATGTCACCAAGTCATATGATTTGCCTGTGTGTCTATTTATTTTACTTTTTAAAAATATTTTTTGTGGGTGCCTTGGTGGCTCAGTTGGTTAAGCATCCGTGCTGACAGCTAGCTCAGAGCCTGGAGCCTGCTTGGGATTCTCTCCCTCTCCCTCTCTCTCTTTCACTCCCTGATTTGTACATATACTCTCTCTCTCAAAGTAAATTAATTATAAAAAAAAAAAAAAAAAAGAAGCTGAGTATTAAATCTGAGACTGGCTCATTCTAACCATAACCTTATATCCCAGCTCCTCACCTTCTCACACTCTTCCTGGAAAAGTTAAGTAACTTGGGTTTTTATCTACAGAGCCATGAGTCACCTCTTCAGTTAAAAAGTTATTCTATTAGCCAAAACTGAGTTAAAATTATAAAATTTAATAGCTACATATTACAAAAAGTTTGACAAATAAAGGGGGGAAAATCACCATAATCCCAACATTACAATATAAGGGCACGTTTTTTTAAAATGGACATTATTTTTCAGAGCAGTTGTGGGTTCACAGCAAAAAAACTGAGTAAAATGGCCAAAAGAGCCTTGAAAAGAACAAAGCTGAGAGAACTCACACTTCACGGTTCCAAACTTTAATTACAAAGCTTCAACATCAAGACAAGGGGATAGGAGAAATAACGACAGACATGGATCTATGGACAGAATTGAGAGCTGAGAAATAAACTCCTCCATTTATGTTCAACTGATATTTCAAAACAGTTGCCATGACAAGTCAATGGGGGAAGTAACAGTCTTTTCAACAACTGTGCTGGGACCACTAGATCGCCACAAGCGAAAGATGACAGAGTTTGACCCCCTACCTCACACCATATACAGAAAGTAACACAAAATAGATCAATGGCAGCAATGTAAGAGCTAAAACTATCTGCCCCCTAGAAGCAAGCATGGGGATGGTAAACCTTCACTGACCATGGGTTAGGCAATGGTGTCTTAGGCGAAACTGAAAGCACAAGCAACAACAACAAAAAAATTAAGAGAAGAATTCATGAAAATTAAAAACTTCTGTGCTTCAAAGAACACTAGAAAGAAAGCGAAAAGACATCGCACAGGATGGGATGAAAATTTTGCCAATCGCTTATCTGATAATGGATCAGATATCTAGAATACTTTAACTCCTAGGAGAGGGGAAAGAAAGCAGAGTAGGAAGGTGCTGAGCTCCCCTCCCATCACGGACACACACAGGTAACAATCCCACGTGGTAAAACTCACTCTGAAAATGACCTGAAAACTGGCAGAACAGATCTTTAACAGCCGAAGACAGAAGGAGACCACATTAAGAAGAGGAGGTGCTGAGACAGAGCTGGTGAACCAAACCCAGGGCTGTAACCCACAGCAGGAAGGATATCAAAGGCATGAAGGATCCAGGATATCAAGCTCCACAACGGGTGCCCCCCACCCTGGGACCTGCACGGGAGAGATAAGCCCCCATAACATCTGGCTCTGAAAATCCGGGGGTCTTACTTGGAGCACCACAGGGCCGAGGGAAACCGAGACTCCACTACTGAAGGGCTGTGGCACTACTATCACTCCGTCCAAGACCCAGCATAGTACCTAGCACCTGGGTTTTAAGTGAAGGAGATTTACTGATTAATGTTAGAACATGTGCCGGAGAGGGCAGGAATCTGCAGGAGCTTTCCTGGAAAACGGAAGTCCGGAGGGTACCACTTTTCTTGCCCTCCTTCAGCCCAGCTGGCCACTTGTGGGAGCCAGTTCTGACACTCTCTACCTACCTTGCACGCATGCTAGCCCAGCCCCAGCCTTCCCCTGCAGACCTGCCCCACCTGGCGGGCGCCCCTCCAGAGTGGATCCCACCACACCACACCTGGAGGGCAGTCTATGACCAACATTCCCATGGAGCAACTACTGCCCTACCATACCTGGCAGGCAGCCCTAAGCGGGGAGGTACCCCTCCAGGCACCCCACCAGACCTCTCCCCCGAAGAGTGAGGAAGCAGCCCCATGCACCAGCCTGTCCATACTAGCTTGCTGGGGTCTCTCAGCCAGCCATGGGAATAAAGGGCAGGGGGGCGGGGTGAGCCCTGCCCACCAGCGTACCCAGAGGTAGAAGCCAGTCATTGCAGACAGCAGGGCTAAGGGCTGGCGCCACCCACCAGCACATCCCTCGAAACTGCAGCTGTAGCCCTGCAGGGGGCACACTCTGGCAACCAGTGACCCTCCAGAGGCTGTAGCCCCTCACTGCTGATAGCCAGACTGAGGGCCAGCCATGTCCACCAGCATGCCCACAGCAGTCACAGCCCAGCCACAATAGGTGAGCGCACACTACTAACACAGGGGACACCTGTGGAACACCTGGTTATGGTGACGGGAGCGGGTAGAGGGCAGGCTGCACTAACGGACACCACAGGATATCTTTTGCATAAGGTCATTTACTTTCAGACCAGGAGACATAGCTGACCGACCTAAAACACAGAAACAAACAGAGATTCAGACAAAATGAAGGGACAGAGAAATACGTTCAAAATGAAAGAAGAGACAAAACCCCAGAAAAATTAATCGAAACAGAGAGAAGCAATCTGCTGATCAAGAGCTCAAAGTACTGATCATAAAGAGACTCACTGGACTTGAGAGAAGAGTGAATAAACTCAGTGAGAACTTCAACAGCAAAATAAAAAACATAAAAAGGAACCAGAGCTAAAGAATACAATAACTGGATGAAAAATACACTAGAGAAAAATCAACAAATTAGAAGATGCAGAAGAATGAATCAGAGTTCTAGAAGACAAGAAAGGGGAAAACAACCAAGCTGAACAGCAAAAGAGAAAAAGAATTTCTTTAAAAATGAGAATAAGTTAAGGGAACTCTGGGACAGCGTCGAGCATATTAGCATTCACACAAGGGTCCAAGAAAGAGGTAGAAAACTTACTTGATGACATAACAGCTAAAAACTTCCCTAATCTGGGAAAAGAAAACAGACATCCAAGTCCAGGAATGAAAGAGAGACCCCAAACAAGATGAACACAAGGAGATCCACACACCAAGACAGATAATGATTAAAATGACAAAAGTTAAAGAAAATCTTAAAAAAGCAGCAAGAGAAAAGCAAACAGTTACATACAAGGGAAACTCTGTAAGCATGTCAGCTAATTTCCCAGCAGAAAACTTGTAGGCCAGAAGGGAGCGACATGATATATCCAAAGTGCTGAAAGGAAAAAAACCTAAAGCCAAAATACTCTACCTGACAAGGTTATCATTCAGAATTGAATGAGAAATAGAGTTTCCTAGGCAACAAAAGTTAAAGGTGTTTATCACCATTAAACCAGCCTTATATTAAAGTAAATTCTTTAAGTAGAAAAGGAAAGGGCATAACTAAAAAAAAGTATAAAAGGAAAAAATTTTACTGGTAAAAGCAAACATATGGTAAAAGGTAGTAAATCTATCACTTATAAAAACAGTATGAAGGTTAAAAGACAAAATTGGTAAAATTATAAAAAATTATTTAAAAATATAATATAGGGGCGCCTGAGTGGCTCAGTCAGTTAAGCATCAGACTTTAGCACGGGTCATGATCTCACAGTTCATGAGTTTGAGCCCCACGTCAGGCTCCATGCTGACAGCTCAGAGCCTGCTTCAGATTCTGTGTCTCCCTTTCTCTCTGCCCTTCCCCCGCTCATGCTGTATCTCTCTCTCCTTCAAAAATAATCATTAAAAAAAATTTTTTAATATAATAAAAAAATAAAACATCACAGTTAGAAAACATGGGCAGGGAAGTAAATATGTAGTGCTTTTAGAATGTGTTCAAACTTAAGCGATCATCAACTTAACCTATACTGCCATATACACAGATCGTTTCATATGAACTTCATGGTAACCACAAACCAGACACCTGTTATATATACACACACACAAAATAAAGAGAAAGGGATCAAACGTAACACCAAAGAAAGTCATCAAATCACAAAGGAAGACAGCAAAAGAAGAAATGAACAGAGAACTACAAAAACAACCAAAAAACAATGGACAAAATGGCAATAAATACATACCCATCAATAACTTTAAATGTAAATGGACTAAATGCTCCAATCAGAAGAAATAGGGTGACAGGGTAACAGACTGGATAAACAAGATCCATCCATATGCTGTCTACAAGAGATGCACTTCGGACCTAAAATAACAGACTAAAAGTGAAGAGATGTAAAGGTATTCCATGTAAATGGAAGTGGGGGAAAAAAAACTGAGAAAGCAATACTTATATCAGACCAGTTAGACTTCAGAAGCACCTAAATATATACAGCAAATATTAACAGATACTAAGGGAGAAACTGACAGGAATACAATTCCAGCAGGAGATATTAACACCCTACTTACATCAATGGACAGATAGATCATCCAGACAAAAAAAAAATCACTTTGAGCAACACATTAGACCAGGCAGACTTAACAGATATATACAGAACAGTCCATCCAAAATAGCAGAATACACATTCTTTTCAAGCACAGATGGCACATTTTCAGGATAGATCACATGTTAGGCCACAAAACAAGTTTCAATAAATTTAAGATGACTGAAATCATATTAAACATTTTCCAACCACAACAGTATAAACTAGAAATCAATTATAAGAAAAAAATTGGCAAATTTTTTTTTAAAAAACCTGGCAAAAATACAAACATGGGAAGACTAAAAAACATGCTACAACCAACCAATGGATCAAATGAAATCAAGGAGGAAGAACAAAAAATAACCGGAGACAAATGAAAATGGAAACACAATGGTTCAAAATCATTATGATACAGCAAAACCAGTTCTTAGAGGGAAGTTTATTAGTGATACAGACCTACCTCAAGAAACAAAATTCTTGAATAAACAATCTAGCCTTACGCCAAAATGAACTAGAAAGAGAATGAAGACTGAAGTTAGTAGAAGGAAGAAAATAATAAAGATCAGAGTGGAAATAAATGAAATCAGACTACAAAAACAACAGAAAAGATCAATGAAACTAAGCTGGTTTACTGAAAAGACAAAATTGATAAATCTTTAGTCAGATTCTTCAAAAATAATGAGAACCCAAAAAAATAAAATCAGAAATCGAAGAGAAGTTACAAATGAGACCATAAAAATGCAAAGGATTATAAGACACTACAACAAAAAACTATATGCCAACAAATTGAACAATCTGGAAGAAATGGATAAATTCTTAGAAACATACAGTCTTCCAAGATTGCATCAAGAAACAGAAAATTTGAACAGATGAATTCTTAGGAACAAAATTCAATCAGTAATCAAAAAACTCTCCAGAGACAAAAGTCCACAATCAGGTGGATTCACAAGTGAATTCTACCAAACATATATAGGTTAAAAAATCTAGCCTTCTCAAACTATTCCAAAAAAAGCAAAAACAAAAAAATTAAAAAAAGCAAAACAAAACCAGAAGAGAAGAAATGCTTTCAGATTCATTCTATAAGGCCAGCAATTACTCTGATATCAAGCCATAGACATTCTCCTACCCCCCAAAAACTTACAGAACAATACCCTTAATGTAAAGACCCTCAACAAAATATTAGCAAACCGAACTCAAGGATCATTCACCACTGTCAAGTGGGATTTAATCCAGTAATGCAAGGATGGTTCAATACATTCAAATCAATCAACATGATACACCATGTTAACGAAATGAGGAATAAAAACCAAGATTTTCTCAACAGATGCAGAAAAAGCATTTGACAGGGCGCCTGGGTGGCCCAAGTCAGTGAAGTGTCCAATTCTTGATTTCAGCTCAGGTCACGATCCCAGGTCATGGGATAGAGGACTGCATCAGGCTCCATTCTCAGCATGGAGCCCACCTGGGATTCTTTCTCTTCCTGTCTCTCTGCCCCTCCCCCATTCTCTCTCTCTCTCTCAAAACAAACTTTAAAAAGTCCTTAAAAAAATAAAGAAAAATATTTGACAAAATTCTATTCATGATAGAAAAATCTCAACGATGTGGGTAGAGAAAAAATATACCTCAACATAATAGAGGCCATACACGACAAACCCACAGCTAACGTCATTCTCAACAGTGAAAAGCTGAAAGCTTTTCCTCTAAAAAGATCAGGAAGAAGGATGCTCAATCTCACCACTTTTATTCACCACGGTACTGGAAGTCCTAGCCTCAGAAACCAGAAAAGAAAAAGAAATAAAAGGCATCCAAATTGGTAAGAAACAAGTTAAACTGTCACTATTTGCAGATGACATGATACTATAAATAGAAAACCTTAAAGATTCCACCAAAAGACTATTAGAAATAATAAATGAATTCAGTAAAAATTGCAAGATACAAAATCAACATTTGGAATTCGGTTGTATTTCTATACACTAATAACTATATCAGAAAAAGAAATTAAGAAAATAATTGCATCAAAAATAATATACGTAGGAATAAACTTAAGGAGGGAGGTGAGAGATCTGTACTCTAAAACCTGAAAAACACTGCTGAAAAAAATGAAGACAAACAACGACAACATAAATAAATAAATAAATAAATAAATGAGATATACCATGCCATGGACCGGAAAAATTAATATTATTAAAACGTCCATACTACGAAAGCAATCCACAGATTCAATACAATCCCTATCAAAATGCCAATGGCATTTTTCACAGAACTAGAAAAATCCTAAAATGTGTATGGAACCACAAGAGACTCCAAATAGCCAAAGTAATCTTGAGAAAGAGGAACAAAGCTAGAGGTATTGCAATCCCAGATTTCAAACTATACTACAAAGCAATAGTAATCAAAACAGGACGGTACTGGCACAAAAAGAAACAGGACATAGATCAATGAAACAGGACAGAAAGCCCAGAAATAAACCCAAGGTTATATGGTAAAGCTAATCTGTGACAAAAGAGGCAAAAATACACAAAGGGGAAAAGACCATCTCTTCACTAAATGGTGTTGAGAAAACTGGGCAGCTACATGCAAAAGAATGAAACTGGCCCACTTTTTTACACCACATACAAAAATAAACTCAAAATGTATTAAAGACCTAAATGTAAGACCTGAAACTATAAAACTTCTAAAAGAAAACACAGGCAATAAATTCTTGGACCTTGGCCTTAGCAACATGTTTTACATAGGTCTCCCCAGACAAGGAAAACAAAAGCAAAAAACAAAAAAACTGGGACGTCAAACAACATCAAGCTTTCCACAGTGAAGGAAACCACCAACAAAACAAAAAGGCAACCTACCGAATGGGAGAAGATATTTGCCGGTATTATATCCAATAAGGGGTTAATACACAAAATATATAAAGAACTTCTACAACTCAACACCAAAAGACAATCTGATTAAAAACTGGGTGGAGGACCTACACAGACATTCTTCCAAAGATGACATACAGGTGGCCAACAAGTACATGAAAAGATGCTCAATATCACTTCTCAAGGAAATTCAAATCAAAACCACAATATCACCTCACACCTGTCAGAATGGTTATTATCAAAAAGACAAGAAATAACAAGTGTTGGCGACAATGTGGAAAAAGGGGAACTTCCTTGCACTAGCTGTTGGGAATGTAAACTGATGCAACCACTACAGAAAACAGTATGGAGGCTCCTCAAAAAATTACAAGTAGAAATACAATAGGGCCCAGTAATTCCATTTCTGGGTATTTTATCAAAGAAAAAACTAAATGAAAAGCATACAGGCACTCCCATGTTTACTGAGGCATTATTTACAACAGGCAAGATACAGAAGCAACCTCAGTGTTCATCGACACATGAATGGCCACACAAAATATGGTGTGTGTACACAATGGAATATTACTCAGCCATAAAAGAGTGAAGTCATACATTCCCAACATGTACAGACCTAGAGCCTATTATGCTAAATAAGTCAAAGAGAGAAAAATACCATAGGATTTCACTTCTATATAAAATCTAAAAAACAACACAGAAACAGAGTCATAAATACAGGAAAGAAACCTGACGGCTACAAGAAGGGAGGGAGTTGGAGAGAGGCAAAATGGGTGAAGGGGATTAAGAGGTACAAACTTCCAGTTATAAATAAGTCATATGGATGGAAAGCATAACATAGGGAATACAGTCAGTAATAGTGTAATAACTTTATATAGTGACATATGTAACTACACTTATCATGGTATGGTGAGCATTTTGTAATGTATTTAATTTTTGAATCACTATACTGCACACCTGAAACTAATGTAATGTCAACTATACTTCAATTTAAAAAAAAAAACCCTACAACTCAGTAATAAAGAAAACAAATAACCCAATTAAAAAATGGGTAGGGGCCCGTGGCTGGCTCAGTTGTGGAGCATGTGACTCTTGATCTTTGGGTTGTGAATTTGAGCCCTGCACTGGGTACAAGAGATTACTTGAAAAATAAAAGTTAAAAAAATGGGCAAAGTATGCAAATACACATTTCCTCCAAAGAAGATACACAAATAGCAAATAATCACATGAAAAGATGCTGAGGGAAAGTAGGGAAATGCAAATCAACCTACAGTGAGATACCACTCCACACCCAATGAGATGGCTATTAGAAAAAAGATCATAATAAGCACTGACAAAAATGTAGAAAAAGTAGAACCCCCACGGATTGCTAGTGGGAATATAAAATGGTACAGCTGCTTTGGAAAACAGTGTGGCAGTTCCTCTAAAAATTAAACAGTTATCATTGATCCACAGTTCCAAGACAAATGAGAACATATGTCCATACAAAACCTTGTGCATCAATGTTCATAACAGCATTATTCACAATAGTCGAAGAGTAGAAACAACCCAAATATCCAATAACTACTGAATAGGTAAGCAAAATGGTATATCCACACAACAAAATACAGTTCAGCAATGAAAAGCAAGGAAGTACTGATAATATGCTACACGAAGAAACCTTGAAAATACTATGCTAATGAGGGTGAGAAAAAAAATACCACATAGGCTACAATTCCATTGATATGAAATGTCCAGAACAAGCAAACCACAGAGACAGGAAGTGGACTGATGGTTACCAAGTGTAATGGTGGAAGTAAGAGCGGCTGCTAACAGGTGTGAGATTTCTTTTGGGGGTGATAAAATGCTCTGAAGTAGGATAATGGCAATAGTTGCACAATTCTGTGAATATATTGTTGAAATCCTTCTATTTTTTTTTTAATGTTTTATTTATTTTTGAGAGAGAGAGAGAGAGAGAGAGAGAGACAGCATGAGAGGTGAGGGTCAGAGACAGAGGGAGTCACAGAATCCAAAGACAGGCTCCAGGATCTAAGCTAGCTGTCAGCACAGAGCCTGAAGGGGGGCGTGAACCCGCTCATGAACCATGGATCATGACCTGAGCCGAAGTTGGACGCTTAACTGACCGAGCCACCCAGGCACCCTGAAATCTTTCCATTTTAAAGTTTATTCATTTTTCAGAGACAGAGTATGAGCTGGGAAAGGGCAGAGAGAGAGGAGGACAGAGGATCTGAAGTGGGCTCTGCGCTGACAGCAGCAAGCCCGATGCAGTGCTTGAACTCATTTATGGTGAAATCATGACCTGAGCCAAAGTCAGACCCTCAACTGACTTGAGCCACCCAGGCGCCCACAATTCTGTAAATATACTGGAAACCACTGAGTTACACACTTTAAAGAGGTTATTACCACACTATGTGAATTTTATCTCAAACTGTTAGAAAAATTACCCTATGGAATGGATGGACATTAATTCCTAACATACATTGCTTCCAATGTATCTATTCTACAGAACACTGCTGTGAACGGTTTTGTGCCCAGGCTTTTATCATACTATATAATTAAGAGTACGGATTCTTGGGCCCCCTGAGTGGTTCAGTAGGTTAAACGTCTGACTCATGGTTTTGGCTCATCATTTCACAGTTTGTGATATCAAGTGTCCTGTCAGGTTCCATGCTGACAGTGTGGAGACTGCTTGTGATTTTCTCTCTCTGTCCCTCCTCTGCTCTTGCTTGCTCCCTCTCCCCCTCAAAATAAATAAAATTAAAAATAAAATTAAAAGAAAAAAGAGTATAAATTCTTGGGCCACCTGGCTGGTTCAGTTGGTGGAGAGTGTGACTCTTAATCTCAGGGTTGTGGGTTCGAGCCCTAGGTCAGTGTAGAAATTAAAGATAAAATTGTATACATATATAAAATATATACAAATTCCTTTTTTTAAAGATTTTAAATTTTATTTTATTTTTTATGTTTATTTATTTGAGAGAGAGAGCACAAATGCAAGCAGGGAAGGGGCAGAGAGAGAGAGGGAGAAACAGAATCCCAAGCAGGCTCAGTCTCACAAATGGTGAGCCCGTGACCTGAGCCAAAATCAAGAATCAGATGTTTAACCGACTGAGCCACCCGGGTGCCCCAACAAGTATTCTTAACTGTCTGCTTTAGTGGGAACCCTGGCTTGACAATGGCAGCTATATGAGGGCTGCTTGGGCAAGTCACTCAACTACTTTGTGCCTCAATTTTCCCATCTATCACGTGAGATTAATAGTACTTACACCTCTTGGAATTCTGAAAATTAAATCAAGTAAGGGCTTGTCATGGTGACTGTCACACAAACAGTAGTAGTTGTAACTGTCATTCTGGTTTGTATTATTTCTTTAAAAAACTTTTTTTTTTTTTTCTTAACTTTTAGAGCTGGGAGGAGGGAAAGAGGCAGAGGGAGAAAGAGAGAAAATCTCAAGCAGGCTCCATGCTGAGTGTAGAGCCTGATCCAGGGCTTGATCTCACAACCCTGGGATCAGGACCTGAGCCAAAATCAAAAGTGGACACTCAACCAACTATCCAGGCACCCCTCCTTTGTTTTTTTTTTTTTTTTTAGGTTTTTCTTTTTTAATTGAGCTCTAACTTATGAAAAATATAGAATGCTTCACGAATTTACATGTCATTTTTGCACGGGGACCCACTCATCTTCTCTGTATCATTCCTATTTTATTTTGTTTTTAAGTTTTATTTTATTTATTTGAAAGAGACAGAGGACAGTGCAAGTGGGCAAGAGGCAAAGAGAGGGAGAGAGAATCCCAAGCAGGCTCCATGCTGCCAGCACAGTGCCCGATGCGGGGCTCGAACTCATGAAACTATCAGATCATGACCTGAGCCAAAACCAAGAGTCAGATGCTTAACTGACTGAGCCACCCAGGTGCCCCCCGTTCCAATTTTAGTATACATGCTGCCAAAGCAACCACTACATTATTTTCTTAAGATGATTTCCAGAAGCGGTGTTACTGGGTCAAAACCCATGAACATTTATGTGCCTGGATCCATTTTGCTCAGCTACATTTCAAAGGGGCTGTACCAACTTTTGGTGCCAATAGTAAATATACGAGAGAACCAAGGTAACCACGCCATCATCAACATTATGTTACAGTAAATCTGTTTTGTTAATTTAACAGCTGCCTCACTTTGGTTGTTCATTTTTGCTGCTTTGCCATTAGCATCTTGGAACGCAACAGTTTTCTAGTTATCCTAAGAATCCTGAACACCATGAGCACCTGCTGAATGTGAAATCTGAGCAAGACCCAATACTGGGAGCCATAATGGGAACAGAAATGAGTAAGGCCAAAGGTTTTGGTGAGGTAGGGCAAAGAAACATTTTGATTCAAGATAACTGGGATCACGTATGAGAGAACTACAAAATATCTGTAAGGGTAGGGGAAAGATGGTGATTTATAAAGCAGGGAAAAGGCGGTAGTATTCCAGCTGGTTCTTGAAGGATGGACATTAATTTCAACTGGCAAGGGTGTGGGGCAAGGGCGAAACCGAGGCTGGGAAAAGAACACGGCACATTCCAGAGCTGTGTCTCGAGGACAAAGTTGCTAGGGAAGCGGGAAAGGTGAGAGAACAAGGCACAGAATGCTCTCGGAGCACAAAGAGGTCCCTCTAAAACATAGCCAATGACTATGGGCGCCGAGGGAGACAGTTTCTCAAGGGCAAGAAACACACAGAAAAACACAAAGATATGAATCATCACGGCCCATCCAAGGAACTGCGTGTAATCCAACTTGGCTAAAGTGGAGGGTACATGTGGAAAGGAGGCAGGGGATGCTAAATAGGCAGAAGCTGACTGGGAAGGACTGTGTGTGCCAGAATAAAGAATTTGAACTTCATTCCAAAGGAAATGGAGAACTGAAGCAAAGAAGTGACAATCAGACTAGCTTACAAAAAATTACTCTGGCAACACTCCAACAGCTTCCCATCTCACACAGAATAAAATCCAAAATCTAAAGTCCCTCTTGCACTTAACACCGCGCACGCTGGTCAGCGGCGATCTCTGAAACTGCTTCCTATTGCTCCTTCTCTCACTCACCGGTTTCGCTACACTGGCCTTCTCACTATACATCCCCTCCAACGTGCGTCTCCGTACAGCTTCTGCACTGGCTCTTCCCTCTGCCTAGGACTCCTCCCCGGGGCACAGTTTGTTCCCGTACTTCCTTCAGGTAGGTCTCTGTTCAAATACTTCTTATCAGAAAGGTCTTCCTTATTACCCAATATAAAAACAAGTAACTACAGCAATCAGCCCTACCATTTTTTCCCTCCACTTACCACCTGGCACATATATTTACTTGTATGGTGCTGGTCTCTCCTCACTAGAATGGTAAGTTCCAGGATGAAGCCTCTCTCAATAACCCTACAATGTAGGAACTGTTATTGCCATTTCCAAATGGTGAAATTAAGGGGCATGATATTGCTAGTGGAACCAGGCAGAATGACTCCTGAGGTTGTGACTCTAACCATTGCACACAGTGTCAGAGGTCCTGACTTTGACACGAGATCATTTCCTGTGAGTAGGCTCCATCCTGAGAAGCACTGGGATAGTAAAAACTCTAAATTCACACTATATCCTAAAAACATATGGAGTCTTACCATTGGTTATTAGCCAAGTTTCAAAAGCCAGGAAACATTTTTGTAAATGATCAATTAAAATGTACAAGGTATCTGGCCTGTGATGTCCCTCCCTGAGGCCTGGATTGACACTCCTTAGACCCTGGGGCCTGCTTCCAGCTTGCTGAGGCCCATGGGCTGGATCGTAAAGGACTTGCACTGTGTCTTCCATGTGCCCCATCTTCCTGCTTTGTTTCCTCTCACTTCCTTGGCCTGCTGCTCTGGCCAGGAGCTCAGTGCCTTTCTGTGCACCCCTTCACCCTCTTTCAGAAAAAGCTGTTCTCAGGAAAGATCTGATAAACTCCTTTACTCTTGGGTATAAGTGACTAATAATACCTTAAAAATGGAGAAAAATGTACAAGGTTATCTGAACTTTACCCAACAAAAAGCTTTTTTTTTTCTTGTTTAGGACCCATAGATAATAAGATGAAAAGATTTTATGAAACTAAAAGGAACAAAAGCAAAGGACACCAAAACTCAAGTATAATATTAACCTCAGGAATAAAATTAACTCCACCTTTAAGATAACCACTAAAATTTTCTGAGGTATCACTACCAAAAGAAGGACACATTACCTACCAGAAAACACCAAGTAAATATTGAATTATATGCAGATACAAATCCCAATTCTTTTCCTGCTCCTGATTATAAATTTCTTCTTTGCTTGACTACTCTTTCATCCCATCTCCCATTATCGAGAGTATCCCTTTTAGAAATGTAGTTCTCCACCAACTGCTTTTCCCCTGTCAACTACACCATACCAGAATTTACCACTCTTAATATCAACTACTACCTGTATAATGACCAAATCTAATTAAAATTTCTCTCTCTTCTCTTTCGCTGTTTTTGATCTCAAATTGCCTGACTATAAGTAGGACCCTTTTATATCCCTACCTTTTCAGAGAAAATCAACTTTTTGAAAATTGTCCCCTTTTCTATTTACTTCATTATCTGTACTATCTGGCTACTCGCCTAAGTTTACAACTTCAATATATTTCTTCTCCATTTAATCAACAGGGCTTGCCAACTGCTCATTGTGTCTTCTACGATCTTATTTTCCAAATCCGCATCTATCACCATATTCTGGGGTTTCTTCATTTCCTTCCCGAATTACCACAGTTTTCCAGCTGGCCTGCCTACTTCCAGCCTACTCGCTTCCATTCATTCCATACATACTGCCAGTAAAGCCTCTCTCACACAGCACACTCCCAATTCAAGGACCTTAAATAGTTCCCCAACACAAGTCCAAACTTCTCAAACCAGTACTCAGGGCCCTCCTTCTACCCCTTCAGACTGTCACTAATAAATGTTTATCTTACACATTCTAAGGCAAAACCCCAGAAAACCAACATCTTTGTCTCCCATATCCAAATCAGTGCAATGCATACGGTAGATCTACAGACAACACAAACCACCATCTTTCACTTCACTTAAACTAATTACATCAAGCAATGGGAATACATTAATCTATCATCTTCTGAACAACTCAAATTCTATGGGAAGGATTCGTTTTCTAAAGTTAAACCCTTCTGGGGTACCTGGGTTAAGTATCTGGCTTCAGCTCAGGTCATGATCTCACGGTCTGTTGAGTTCAAGCCCTGTATGGGACTCTGTATTGACAGCTCAGAGCCTGGAGCCTGCTTCAGATTTTGAGTGTCTCGCTATCTCTGCCCCTCCCCCACTCTGCACGCTTGCGCATGCTCTCTCTCTCAAAATAAAACATTAAAAAAATTTTTTTTAAGTTGAACCCTTCTAATCAGCAAAATGAAAATGTATGCAGTTATCAGTAAATAACACCCCATATCCTTAGTGGAAGTACAAATATTTTAAAGATGAATTTGCCAATATATATAAAAAGTTTAAGTGCAAAATATTCTTTAGCTCAGCAATCTTCCAGGAAATTACCTATAGATAGTCTCACAGAAGAAAGAAAAATTATATGCAGGATATTAAGCACAACACAGTTATAATAGTTTAAAAAAAGACACAACTGAAGCTTCCTTACTGGACTATTATTATATGTCCCCACCAATGGAATATTATGCAGCAACTAAAAATAAAGTAGCAGCTGTACATGAGCTGATATGTAAAGATGTTTAAGAATGACCGGAGGGGGGGAGGGGGAGGAAATCACAGAACAGAATGTACATTATTATTCTATTTGTGTAAAGAAAATGCATATACATTTGTGAATGCAAGAAAATATCTAAAAAGAAATATAACAAACCACTAATAGCAGCTAATTCTGGGATTGGGATTCAGGGAAAGAAACAAGGGATTTTTACTTTATGGGGTCCACATGCATGTATAGGCACATATAAAGCCTTTTTTAAAAGAAGTATAGTTGACATATTATTAGTTTCAGGTGTATACTACAGTGATTTGATATTTACATATACTAGGAAATGCTCCACAATGAGTAGTTATCACCTGTCACCATACAAAGTTACGACACTGTTATGGACTATACTCCCTATGCCGCCCTTTACATTCCCTGATTTATTTTATAACTACAAGTCTGTGTCTCTTAATCCCCTTCACCTATTTTGCCCATCCCTCCACCCCTCCCTTCTGATAACTACCATTTGTTCTCTGTATTTAGGAGTCTGTTTCTGTTTTGTTTCTTAGGTTTCACAGAAGTAAAATCTTAAGTATGTGTCTTTCTCTAATTTATTTCACTTAGTATAATACCCTCTAAGTCCATCCATGTTCTTGTAAATGGCAAGATTTCATTCTTTGTTATGGCTGAGAAATATTTGTGTGTGTGCGTGCGCGCGCATGCACATGTATATATCATGCCTTCTTTATCCATTTATCTTTTTTTAATATATTTTCTATTTTATTTTTTTAATGTTTTATTTATTTTTTAGAGAGAGAGAGAGAGACAGCATGAGCAAGAGAGTGTCAGAGAGAGAGAGAGAGACACAGAATCCGAAGCAGGCTCCAGGCTCTGAGCTAGCGGTCAGCACAGAGCCTGACATGGGGCTCGAACTCACGAACCGTGAGATCATGACCTGCGCCTAAGTCAGACGCTTAACCGACTAAGCCACCCAGGCACCCCTATCCATTTATCTCTTCATGGACAATTAGGCTACTTCCATATTTTGGATATTGTAAATAACATTTCAATGAACATATGGGTGCATGTACCTTTGACTCATACCTATCTTTTAACAAAATAATCAGTATTAAATTTTCACTTAAGAAAGAAAAAAAACAAAAAAAAAGGACTTTTTAAAAAATGTTCATTTATTTTTGTGAGAGACAGAGCATGAGTGGGGAAGGGCAAAGAGAGAGGGAGACAGAGAATCTGAAGCAGGCTCCAGGCTCTGAGCTGTCAGAACAGAGCCCAACACAGGGCTCAAATTCACCAACCGTGAGATCATGACCTGAGCTGAAGTTGGAAGCTTAACTGACTGAGCCGCCCAGGCGCCCCACAAAAAAACACTCTTAAATACAGAGAACAAACTGGTGGTTGCCAGAGGGGGGGTGGGTGGGAGAATGGGTGAAATAGGTGAAGGTGAGGGCCAAAATTCTAGTTACAAATAAGTCATGCATATTCCCTACAGCATAGGGAATATAGTCAATAATACCGTAAAAACTTTGTATGGGGCCAGATGGTGATTACACTTATCATGGAGTGCACTGAGCAATGCACAGAATTGCCAAAAAAAGATGTACACCTGAAACTAATATAATAGTGCATGTCAATTATACTTAACAATAAATTTTAAAGAGAAGAAAAGGTTGTGCACAGCAAAGGCTCTTAATTTTGGATGAACGTAAACTGATCCGATTATCCACAGAGCAAGAAATATAAACTACTCAAAATGCTTACGAGAAACTCATCCATTCATTCAACAACCATTTAAGGAGCACTTACTGTGGGCCAGGCACTGTGCCTGATGATACTGATATAACAGTAACAGGAAAGCCCTGGTCCCTGCTCCCAAAGAGCTTATAGAAAGGTCTTTTGTCTCCATTTTTCCTATTTCCCCTGTAAAAGCCTTGCACTCTGACTTGCACATCTATGTTCTCATTATGCCTATGGTTCCCCATAAAATAGATACAAATTAATAGGATAATTATCAAACAAAAACAAAGGCTTTAAAAATTGACTCCTATTCCCTTTATAATTAATTCAAAAAGTTACTAGAAGCACAATTTGTAGAAAGAATAGCTCAACAAGCACACTTTAAAATTAATAAAAAGTAACCTAGGAGTACCTGGGTGGCTCAGTTAAGTGGTTAAGCATCTGGTTCCTTGTTTCTGCTCAGGCCATGATCTTACATGCCAGAGTTTGAGCCCTGCATCAGACTGTGTGCTGACAGCGTGGGAGCCTGCTTGGGATTCGCTCTCCCCCTCTGCTTCTGCATCTGTCTCACCCCATGCTGCACACACATGCACTTTCTCTCTCTCAAAAACAAACAAACAAACAAACAAACAAGGAAACTAGATGCTAAATGAAGGGAAATTAAGAATATTTGAGGAAGGGAAAAATGTTATAGGAAATATTAATTTTCTTCAACTTACACGTTTACTAAATTTTTGTACAATGAACATGTACTACATAAGAAGTTCTATAATATAATATACAAGAGAAGTATAGTGAGGTCTTGTTCTCTGAAAAACATCTATTGCAACAACAAAGCAGCTACCACACACAGTTCAACTTCTTAACCTTCCATCCCAGTCCCTTTGTGGTCTGGCCTTGTTGAGACTCCCTGTTTTGTCAGCCCCAAGTCCATTCCTCCCCTCCTCTCCTGGAAGCAACATTCTGGGACTTTCCACCGGGAACCACTGCTCCCCACCTCCTGGAGTGGAACCAATCCCCAATCTTTGACAGTCCTTGCTTTCTACCCCCTTGTTCGCCATGATAGTTTGGAAGTGAACATGTGACTGTGGCAGATATAAACCTTAATCAAGCTTGACAAGAGGCTAATTTTAATGAGACTAGTAAAATGATTATAAATACAGACATAGAATGCAGCAAAATTCCTACAAAGAACATTGTAAAAAACAGAATTCTCACTTAATGTAGCAGTGAAATAGTCATTAGTTACCTCTTTTGTTGAAATATACAACAATGGAGCAGCAACAAAAATAAAAAATGCCTTCTACAATGTTAAAACTTCCCACTTGTCTCAAAGATTAAGAATGTTCAAGCCATACAAATCATATCTTGTTAAAAAAAGCTATGTATAGAAACAGAAAAAACAGGTCCCAGGCATATACGTTAATCACATCTCCTCTGACAGAAATTTTAAAAATAAGTTCAAAAATAAAGACTCCAATGTAGTGTTTTATGAGGCACCTAAAATGCTATAATATGTGAAAAAATAAAACTTGACATACATTTAACTTTTGAAGTCATTTTGGTCCATTATTTTCAACACTAAAGAAATACAGAATATATTAATAAATTATAGAGAAACAAAGTTCAATTTTAGAAAATTAAACTTACCCATCAGAACTTCCTAAAACGGACTACCTTGTAAAACAGAGACCCTCCCTTCCCAAGAACTAGACTAAAACCCAAACTGCAATTCTCTGAAAACATGACATCCTTGAAGAATTTGACAGATGTGCCAGCTGTTTTATTTCTTGAAAGTGTATATTTGAACACATATAATAATCTGTTGCATTTTTTTTCTAGCATTGCACAATGTTCCTGGCCTGCAAAGCACATACTGCATCTATTACCATATTTTAGCATATGACAGCATTGTTACAAGAATCCATAATATTCATCTCTGACTAAACTCACATATAAATTTTTCAGTCTTTAAATGGTCCTGGATTTCAGTTCTATATGTTTTTTCCACAAAGTCTCAATACAATAACATTTCCTGAACTTTTAGCTTTTAGTTTCCTGTTCGTCAATGGCTACAACTCTAGAAGCAATGCATAAACACACCCCAGCCATGGTATTTCCACTTTGACGACAGTGGACATGAACTTAGTATGACCAAACATAACTACAGCGCATATAAGTGGTATAGAACATCTAACACAGCAATAGCAGAAATTTAGCAGTTTTCAAAAATGGAAATATAAATTATACTATTGGTATAAGAATGACAATTACAAAACAATCTTTCTTTCTCAATGTAGGAAAATTACAGGACTCATACCAAAACAATCCTCCAAGTACAAAAGAAGTTGCAGGTCAAAAGGCAGATTAAAAAAACAAAAACAAAAACCCCTTCTCTCTTCAGAAAAATGAAGATAGAAAAAAGAAACCAAACTATGGGAAATATAATAAGTGATTGGATGCAAAGCTTTGAGGATATGGGGGAAAAATTTGTATACATCTGTGGATTATACAATTCAACTTCAGTGTTTAAAAATGATAAAGTAGGGGCGCCTGGGTGGCTTAGTTGGTTAAGCGTCCGACTTTCGCTTAGGTCATGATCTCGCGGTTCGTGGGTTCGAGCCCCACGTCGGGCTCTGTGCTGACTGCCAGCTCAGAGCCTGGAGCCTGTTTCAGTCTGTGACTCCCTCTCTCTCTGACCCTCCCCTGCTCACGCTGTCTCTCTCTCTCTCCTAGAAATAAAAAATATTAAAATAAATAAATAAAATAAAAATGATAAAGTAAAATTAGTACATCAGTAAAAATGAATCTAGTGCAGATGCCTACTTTCTTCAAAGGAACTTAAGCAGGATAAGCAGAAGTCTGGGGCATTTTTATGTAACCCACGCCTTTTTCTTTCTGTAATCATGGGAAAGAATATAGAACATTATTACCAGTTGCAAAATGATTTCATGATAAAGTTATACTTAAAGTGACTAAAAAGTATTTGTATACCATGCAAATTTCCAAAATGCATTAAGGACACATTGTCAAAGTTAAAACCATACATTTCAAGGGGGAAAAAAAGTGTGATACTGATTTATTCAGTGGTTTGGAACGGAAGTTATTTATATATGGAAAAATTATCTACTCTTGTAAAAAGGGAGTATTTATTGAGCATCTCAAGTGACCAGAAACTAAGTTTAGAGCTTTGTAAACCTTCCATTATCTGGATTTACATAGGAAAACTGTGTCAAAGAAAACAATGCTTAAATAGGTTTCTCACCATTATTTGTGGCATATAATACAATGTAAAAAGCTGGACAAGATGCTGACGCAAGAAACTACTGTAAGAGAAATATAGGGTTGGGGGCTGTGAGGCCAAAGTACCAGAGCTCCCAACTCTTCACACTAATCTTACCAGCACTTGACCTTACCAACACTTGATTTACCATCAATCAGTAAAATAATAGAAACAAAAAGTCTACTTTTTTTGAGAATGCTATTTATGTTTACAACACTATTATATTTATAATTTTCAACTCTAAAAATGAAAGAAAGAAACCTTTTTCTTCTCAAAGCAGATTTTGGAGTTTTGGTTTCAATTACTTTAAGAATAGTAATGCTCATCCGAGAAATGTAATCACAGGCTTCTCATTAAGAAGTATGAATTATGGGGCACCTGGGTGGCTCAGTCGGTTAAGCATCCGACTTCGACTCAGATCATGATCTCGCAGTCCATGAGTTTGAGCCCTGATTCAGATTCTCTGTCTCCCTCTCTCTCTGCCCCTCCCCACTCAAGCTCTCTGTCCCTCTCTCTCAAAATTAAACATTTTTAGGGGCACCTGGGTGGCTCAGTCAGTTGAGTATCTGACTTCGGCTCAGGTCATGATCTCAGAGTTTGTGAGTGCGAGCCCCGCATCAGGTTCTATGCTGACAGCTCAGAGCCTGGAGCCTGCTTCAAATTCTGTGTCTCCTTCTCTCTCTCTGCCCCCTGCCCCTCCCCCACTAGTGCTCTGTCTCTGTTTCAAAAATAAATAAACATTAATTTAAAAAAAAAATAAACTTTTTAAAAATTTCTTTAAGAAGTGTGCGTTCTTGGTAGTAAAATTTTTTTTTCTTGGTTTTTAAATAGTAATAGTAGAAGAGTTATTGGTAGTTCTACTATAATTACCACTCAGGATGGTTGAGAATCAGACTAGGAAGGACAGTAAAAAAAAACCAAAAACACAAAAAACAAAAAACAACCACCTTAGTTTAGCTCTAAAAGGGGCAGGCCTGCTCATTAATTAGCTGTGGAACTTGAACATGTGACTAAACCTCCTCTGGAAATCAATGTCCTCATCTGTAAAACAAGATGGCTCGACCAGAGGTTATTTCCTTCCCTTACTTTTTCTCTCTCGCTCCCCCTAGCCCTTTCTACTTATGGCCTTAGTGATTTAGGATCTAGACTGGGGTTTCTGAGGACAGAGAGGAAAATTTGGAGAAAAGGAGTAAGGATTATGTAAACAACTAAAATGTGGATAGAGAAAAAGTAAAAGAACTCACGTTTATAAAAGGAAATGGACAAATGGTTCAGGATAGATCATGAGTTTCATTGTCAAAATTGGCTTAAGCCCACGTTTCAGTTATAATGATATCAGGAAAGAAAGAGAGAAATGCCAGAGTGCCTCACAAATAACTCCAGAAATCCTCCCAATTTCCCTCAGTACCTACAGAAAAGACTTCCTAACACCAGACTTAATCATTCATAACCCTGCCTCTATATAGTCACCAACTATTTTCCAACAGGTTATTCTTCTCAGCCGATCTGGCCTCATCACTACCAACAAAAACCTAGAAGATCTCCCCTTCATTATCACTCAGTGTTCTATCTGAAATGCACGCTCTCGTCTCTCAACTTGTACTAATAATTTATGACGCTCTAACCATGCCTGAAGCACCATTCTCAGTACTTGACATGTATTAACTCATTTAACTTTCTCAATGATCCTGGGAGAGGTGAGTAATTGTGCTTGAGATTAGCATTTCGACACAGGAGCCTATCCTCTTAGGCAGCTAACCAGTCCTTCAAAGCTCAGATTGAGTTCTGTCACCCTTCTGAAGTTTTCATCTCCTTAGGGATTATTCGGGCCCCTCGAGTCCTTAAGTAAACCACTCATTTGCCACTTACCATGGGGCCTAGGTTGTTGTTTACCTTTTGTGCATATATTCTATCTTTTCTAAAAACAAGGTCTTGTCTCATTTATTCTTAGCAACACTACTTAGAACCTAAGAGAACCTAATGCCTGAAATATAAAAGTGCTTACTAATGAAACTATAATGGCATTTATTATTTACTGAAGACATATACCAGGCTCTGGACTAAGTGTTTTATAGGTACTGACTTCTTTAATCCTCACAACTGCCCCTCCTCAATATTATAGGTGAAGAAACGAGGCTCAGAGAAGCTCTGTATGCTGTCCAATATCACACCAAGTGGGAGTGATAGTCTTACTTAAAAGAGTCTGTACCGTGTTCTTATTGCCCAGTCTACCAGAGAACACCTTGAAGAAAGAATCAGTCCTAACTGCAATTCAGTTCAACTAGTGCTTACTCTACAGCATGACCCTCAACACTAAGGATTCAGGATCAGAGAAGTACAGCTGCCGCCCTCAAGAAGTTCACAGTCCATTAGGACTTCAGGACCAAACTATCACTGGCAGAGGCACCGTCATCAAGACTTCAATATTTTAACTTAGAGTTTAAATCAAATATCATATTAATCCTTGGAAACTCTCACCCACACCACTCATTCTCCCTTCAGGCTCCCTCACTCCCTCTATCTTTGGACTCCTCTCTTTAGCTTTTGTATTATAGAAGGGTCCCATTAATCCTAACTATTAGGATATCTAAATTTAATTTAGTGACAGCTCAGACTCAAGGATCTATCTGATGAATACATGTCACTATGAAATATGAGCAGTGAAGAACAGCTAGGAAAAAAAGCAGTAGCAAATGGCAGCCAAAAGACTATGAAAGTCACACTGTAAAGAGAAGTAAAAGCAATAAAAGAAGGGAAACGGACAAACACAAGGTAGAAAGTAGGAATCCAGGAGAAATTCAGTGGAGAAACAGATAAATAACAACATTAAAATCTAATCCACTTTAGGAATTCTAACTCCTGGGGCGCCTGGGTGGCTTAGTCGGTTAAGCATCCGGCTTTCACTTGGGTCATGATCTCGCGGTTCGTGGGTTCGAGCCCCGCGTCGGGTTCTGTGCTGACTGCCAGCTCAGAGCCTGGAGCCTGTTTCAGTCTGTGTCTCCCTCGCTCTCTCTGGCCCTCCCCTGCTCATGCTGTCTCTCTCTCTCTCCTAGAAATAAATAAAAAACATTTAAAAAAAAAAAAAAGAATTCTAACTCCTTCAATTCTTTCTCTTCCTAGCCTCTAAAGGAAATTTTGTAAAAAACGTATGTATATGAAGCAATGGCTGAAAAACTACTAGGAACAGTATATAAATTAGGAGAGTTTTTTTTTTTTAAATGAGAAACCATTTGTTTTAGAATTTCAGAGAAGCAAAGAAAACTTATAATACTATCTAATCCAACCCACTCATTTTACAGTTAAAATAAGGCTCAGAAAGGTGATTTTAATTTGTCCAAGACCATATAGCTACTTAGTAGCAACACCCTTGAATCTCATTCCAATGTCTGCTCCTCCAGACAGAGCTTCCTAGCAATGTATTTTACTTCTCCATTCTCCACTCTTAATAACTGAGTTTCTGCATAAGCATCTCAGAATCCACATTTTGTTCCTAATTCCCATAGAAAATAATCAAATATTCCAGATTATGTGAAGCAATATGGAATTTAGTTCTTTTATTCCCAAAGTCAGTAATCTCTAACTGGGTCCTGGTTCCTACCAGGAGGAAATTCAAACATTTCCCAGAAGAGCAGAAAGAAAAAAAGATCTCTGTAAGTTGACCAACTTATTTTCTGTTTCTATTTTATACCCTCCTAACTAACCTGAGGCTCCTATCTTTCTGACAAATATCAATTCCAGGAGCCTGTAAAGAAAAATAATGAAAAGAGTATCATGTCACTTTCAGCAAAAGTAACTTTTAGACAGGAACTATCTTGGCCAGGAAATAAGGCACAAGGGAGAAGAGAAGAATTTCAAGGGGCGCCTGGGTGGCTTAGTCGGTTAAGCGTCCGACTTTCCCTTAGGTCATGATCTCGCGGTTCGTGGGTTCGAGCCCCGCGTCGGGCTCTGTGCTGACAGCCAGCTCAGAGCCTGGAGCCTGTTTCAGAGTCTGTGACTCCCTCTCTCTCTGACCCTTCCCTGCTCACGCTGTCTCTCTCTCTCTCTCTCCTAGAAATAAATTAAAAAAAAAAAGTTAAAAATAAAAAAAAAGAGAAGAATTTCAAGTAACCCATATACTAGTACTTTTAGCCTTAAAACCATCAAGCAGTCCTGAAAGTGTGTAATTACACCTAATATTTCCTTAACTGCAAAGCACTTGGAGATATGGGCTGGAAGGAACTCACGCTGGGCCATTTCAGTGGTCTAAGAAAGTCTGCTGCTTACACCCTAAACCTCCCCGCCCCCCACGATAAACTGTGGGCCCTGCCAGCCACCGTTCTCCAGGTTATTTGAGCTGAGTGATTTTGAAGTCTTAATATCATCTTAGTTCAAATACAGTGATTACCTAGGCCTTCAAAATAACATCTTTGCCTACAGAGGGCTGACTGAAGCCTTCCCTGGAAGAGACGAAAATGCCTTAGTTTGCTTTAGGAACATAGCTTAATTTTGGTATGTATGAAGTTCGTCATAGATTAGGGATACTCTCGTACTTTAACATGTTAACTAAATTAGGACAATTGTACTAGAAATGAAAAGGACAAAAAAATAAAGACATTAAAAAGTCAGAAACGAAGTGTTTTAGTGACTCACTGAGCTTAGTTAGGAAGTAAAGGAAGAGTGAAAAATGACCAACAAGAATCATGGAGCTAACAGGTAAAGAGGAAAACGGGAAAGAGATTTCTGCCCGGGGCTGGGGAGTATGGGTGCTGGTGTGCCGCTGCTACAGAGATGGTATTGAAACAGATTTAGATTCAAGACCTAAAGGGCCTCAAGTTTGGAAGGCTTCAAGTTTAAACAGAAGATCCAGATTTGTGGCCTAAGAGCACAGCAATAATCAAGTTTTTAGAGAAAGAGAAGGTTACAGAAAAGAACTTTTAAAACAACGGCATTCCTCAGATAATACACTTTGAAGATAACCTAACCTTCCAGATGAATACTTCATTATGTAGACACAGAATATTTGGGTTGCTTTGTTCTAAATGAAAAGCTAAAACATTATTTTTTTTTCCTCAGGCTATGAATTGACAGAGAGGAGCTAAGGATTAAAACAGTTTCATAATTACTATTTGTCCAAAGCCAAGTCTCTGATCTAAAACACACTGCTTCTGAAGTTTCTATGTTTATAACAAAACTTTTGGAAAACAAGGAGAGAAAAAATCTGATGCACAATAGTACTACCATTTTATAATATTTGTGAGAACTTAATAATCTTGAAAACACCTTGGGAGCACGTGGGTGGCTCAGTTAAGCATCCGACTCTTAATCTTGGCTCAGGTCATTCATTATCTCATNGTGTGCACTCTCTCTCTCTAAATATATAAACTTAAAAAAAAAAAAAAAAAAGCACACGAAACAAAATGTTGATAGTTAATACATCTGGAGAATAGGTATATAGAGGTTCATAATACCATTCTCCCCAGTTCCGTATAGTTTAAAACTACCATTATTAAAAAAAAAGCCTACCTACACATATTTTTAATCTGTATTAAGATAAAAAAGGGGCGCCTGGGTGGCTTAGTCGGTTAAGCGTCCGACTTTCGCTTAGGTCATGATCTCGCGGTTCGTGGGTTCGAGCCCCGCATCGGGCTCTGTGCTGACTGCCAGCTCAGAGCCTGGAGCCTGTTTCAGTCTGTGACTCCCTCTCTCTCTCTGACCCTCCCCTGCTCAAGCTGTCTCTCTCTCTCCTAGAAATAAATAAAACATTAGGAAAAAAAAAACAAATAATAAGATAAAAAATATTATTATTATTATTTCTATTATTTCTATCTGTAGTTAAGGTTTGACAACTAAAAAAAACAAAAAACAAAAACAACTTGGAACCAAAATTCTTACAGATAAACATTTCAAATAATGTTTTATTCATTCTTAATAGACCAATGAAATTGAGTGTGTATGAAAGGGAGAAAAAAATCCTGTGTCATTTTAGAGAAACATGAGTATGTTCATTACATGCAAAGTCCTTTTATCCATGTTAGTTGATACTGAACTTTTGTTATTTTTCTCTTCAATGAACTTACAATTCTTGCTGAAGAAAATATACAGTCCATATAAATGTATGGTTTCGGTTAGCAAAGGCAAAATGAGCATTTTTCCCCAGTACCAATGACTGCTTTGTTGAACCTGCTGGTTAGTGGTCATATTATTTCAAATATCTTCCACTCTACTAGGTAACCAAATAAACAACTTTCTTATATAGATGCAAAAAAAAAATTAAAAGAACCAAGACCCATAAATTATACCTAACCCTAACCTGTAAAAAAAAACACACACACACACTTAAAATTATATAAACTAATATGTTTATATAATAAATTATATTATAAATAAATAGATGTACTTTAAATCAAATCACTCTACTGAGACTCTGACAGCACTGGAACTAATAGCAACAAATTTGCTACTTAGATTTGCCACTTACTGATAACCAAGAATAGTTCATACCACTTATAAGCACCTAGCTTTCTATGAGCACCTGTCTTTCCTCTGTATGATAAACAGCACCACCCAAAAAAGACAACCAGATTTGTTTGCCTCATGTTCATCTGGTAAGTTCCAAGACAATAAAAAGTATACATGTCTGTGCAAAACCTGCACACTGTAGGTGTGCAACTCTTTTTTTTTTTGCCCCTGAGAGAGAGCGAGACAGCGTGAGCAGGGAGATGCCTGGATCCGAAACAGGCTCCAGGCTCTGAGCTGTCAGCACAGAGTCTGACACGGGGCTCGAACCCACAAACCGTGAGAGCATGACCTGAGCCGAAGTCAGACGCTTAACTGACTGAGCCACCCAGGCGCCCCTATGTGCAACTCTTTTAACAGGAATAATCACACCTTCGCTCCCCAGAAAGCTATTGCTAGCTATCAGTCCCATTCTCTAGGTGACATGTGTAGCGTAACAAAATAAGGCAGGCTTTCCCTGCGGATACTTCTGCTTTGAATCATTTTCAGAATCTCGTTTCTTCTAACAGAAATTTGTCACCAAGAAATTTCAGAGAGAAGCAGTATAAACACATATATGGAAAGACAAGAGACCGCCAGTGATTCTATTCTTCTCCATCATCGTTAAAGCACTCAAGTCTGCCTCAAGGTATTTCATTTTGCGGATAACAAGATCATTCTCCTCTTCAACGAATTTTTGTAGCTTTTTTTTTTCCTCATTAAAGTAAAAGTTACATACCGTAAAATTTCCAGATCTTAAGCAGTCAGCTCAGTACGTTTGAACAAGCGTGTACACCAACAACTGGTGAATCTGGACGTTCCTTGGGCTAGGTCTTGCAACTTTTCTGTAAGTTAAAAAGTATATGAAAATAAAAAGTTACCCAAAAAGTGTACACTTGAATTTCCACTACCCAAGTCAAGATACAGAATATTTCTATTTCCCTAGAAAATTCCTTTTTGCCTCTTTCCAGTCAACCACAACCCTTACCCAGAAACCACTGTTCTGATTTCTATCACCATACCTACAGTTTTGCCTATTCTTGTATTTTTCAAAAATGGCATCAGTTGGTACATACTTATGCCTAGCTTCTCTTGCTCTGAATAATATTTCTGAGCTTCATTTATATTGTATGAATCAATAGTTTATTCCTATTGTGAAAAAAAGCTGCTATGAACATTTTACATTAGTCTTTTTGCAAATATGTACTTTATTTCTCCTTGGTGAAGTAACGTTTCATTTAAAAAGGAGTGGGTACTTCACCTATAAATAAGCTTGTAAAGTCATACAGTACAGACAGATGGACTGAATACTTATTACACATTATATACAGCAAATATATATACAGATGTATAGAACACAAAATATAAAATGTAGATATTTTACCTGTGTGTGTATGTGTGTAAATGAATAGATTCTGAGAAGTCCAACTGGGACCAACAAAGATACATTTTTTTTAAATGTATAAAGCTCAAAGTGAAAACACATCTAACGTGGGAAAGCTGTCCATTTCAGTTTTTCTTAGTAAGTATTCTGTTTTAACCTAAGAATAATTCAAAGGAGAAACAGATTTCTCTCTGTATGAGTTACTCTGTCATGTTTCAATGAAATACTTTCTTCTCATAACAAATCTCCCTAAACTAGACCTTCAAAACATTAAATGTTACCTCCACTATAATTTTTCATGTGAGGAGTAAAACCCAAAATGTGTGTTAAAAGTACAAATTTTATTTTATCGTCTTGCTTTTTTTAAAAAAAAGAAGTTAAACAGGGAAGTAATATTGGCTAATACTTAACATGGGTAAAGACCATCCCATCTTCATCGAGAATATATTCTGAAATGGGCTCAATCTCTAGGACGTTTTCTCCACCCCAAGAAGCAATGTACTGCAGCATCAAGTCTATGAAAGATACATCTTGACTTTGGAATTCTACTGTGCAATTTTCAGCTGAAAGTAGAGGTTCTTTAATTTCCAATGATAGTAACATTAGAAATAAACACATAAATCTGATTGTTGAAGATAGCAATTTGAAATTCCCAACGCTGCTCTTGATAATCAGACTATCATTTCCAGGGGACTAAATAAAACTGGCTCCTCATTTAACATCACCCATAAACTGCCAAGATGGAGGCAGAATGCTACAAATGGTTCTAGAAATTTACCACTGCCTGTTTTTCGGAAAGGTTTGCAACTATAAATGGGAGAAAACAACCCTCTTGTAATGTTTGATCTTGTACATCTTTCATTCCTCCTCCCCCAAAATGGGCAATTTTAAAAACATACCATTCTAATGTACTACATTTTTAACCTTAAAAAATATTCTTAGCATTTGGATGTTTCCTGACTTTCACAGATATGTAATTATTTACTTAACCCATTACTCACTCTGAAAATACATCACTTTCCAATAATTGTACCATTTTCTAAAAGAACAAGGAAAACAGCCTCGATCAATCGTTACAAAAACAGCAGCTCTAAACCACCATAACCCCCAACTTTCATTATCTTTTTCCTGACTGTTTTAGATAATTACAATTTTATTCTTATTTTTAAAGTATCTTTCTTCCAGACCAAGAGCAGAAAACAGGTAGAGCCAATTATATAGACCCCATACTCCCTCTGGTGGTCCTTCCCTCTCATTAACTAGATGTGTTCCAAAAGCCGAGAAGTAAATACTAATAAATAAAGCATAAAATGATCTTGCCCCATTTAAGGATTATAGTCTTACATGTTTAAGTTTCAGCTGAGTACAGGGCAATTCTCTTCATAACAAACTGTGAGGTACAAATTATTTTGAGAACTAGAGTTTTGGTGTTTCAAAGATTGCTAAATATCCTCAGTAACCTGTTAAATTAGTTATAAGGGTGCGTAAGGCCCTACAATAATTTTAAGCTCTCTTTTGACAGAAGAGTCATCTAATGGAATCTTATTTGCAAATTAAATCACACTTAAGTGGCTATTGTTTTAAAATCAATAATTATTTACATACCAACAACCACGCAGTCTCCTCTGTGTGTAGATTTAATTTTCTTTACACCACTTTGGAGATACNGCCTGGATGGCTCAGTTGGTTAAGCGCCCCACTTCGGCTCAGGTCATGATCTCACGGTTTGTGGGTTCCAGCCCTGTGTCGGGCTCTGTGCTGACAGCCAGCTCAGAACCTGGAGCCTGCTTCAGATTCTGTATCTCCCTCTCTCTCCGACCCTCCCCTGCTCAAGCTGTCTCTCTCTCTGTCTCTCAGAAATAAATTAAAAAACATCAAAAAAGAAATTAAAAAAAAAAAAAAAGACGTCGTCACTGGAGTTGATTGCCTCTAGGCTCCAGCTTGATCCGATAAGGGGACAGTACATGATGGGGTACAAGCAGATAAAATGATCAAAGATGGTCAAATGAAACTGCTCATCCTAGCCAACAACTGCCCAGCCTTGAGGAAAGGAGCACTACACTATCTTGGCAAAAACTGGTGCCCAACACTACAGTGGCAACAATACTGAACTGGGCCCAGCATATGAAAAATACTACAGAATATGCACACTGGTTATCACTGATCTGGGTGATTCTGGAAACACTAGGAGCATGCCGGAAAACACTGGTAAAAAGTAAATCATGCAAAAATTGTTTTTAATAAAACTGGCCAGAGGTAGGGGAAAAAAGGCACTGTAGAAAATTCAGAAATGTACAATAATGAAAAAACAAAATCTAATTATTAATCAGCTATGTGAGAAAGTTCAGGGGCACCTGGGTGGCTCAGTCAGTCACGAGCTAAATGTGGAGCCTGCATATTCTCTCTCTCTGCCCCTCTCCCCTGCTCACACGAGCTCTCTCTCTCTCAAAAATGAACAAACAAATAAATAAAAAAAACACACACACACTTCTGTTAAAAAACAAAAAGTTCAAATAGTTTCAGGGTGCCTGACTGGCTCTGTCGGTGGAGCATGCTACTCTTAATCTCAGGGTTGTGGGTTCAAGCCCCACACTGAGAGGACAAATGACTTTTAAAAAAATAAAATCTTTTTTAAAAAGTTCAAGTTGTTTCAGAATTATAAAATGTCTGTATTTAACTGTATTAATTACAGAATTTAGTGTGCAAAACATGGACAATACAGATTTTTCTTCACGAACTGTGAAAAATTATATTAAAGGCCTGTTTAGAGATATTCTTAATGCTAGGTATAACATGCATATTGCAGTCAAATAAAGCCATATTCCTATCTAACACTGTCACTTGATTTATCCTCAAATTAGCTATTTTAGTATATGTCCTTGTTTTTTTGTGGCTTTATTCATTCAAAAATATTTGCCAACCCCAAAACACAAAAGGAACCACACCTGAGGATAAATGCCTTAAACACACTCAATATGTTTATGGTGTAGATGTAAGAATTCAACTTATGCTTAATTTTGAAACTGAAATGTGGTTGATAATTTTGATATGGTCTACCACAAGTTAAAGTGGACCAAAACAAAACAAAAAAAACCAGTAAAGTACCTAAAAACTGAACTTGAAAATGGGCTTTTAATTAAAAGACATTTTTATAAAGTTGCTAAAATATGCTTCTGTGTAAATAAAACATGAAATAAAAGTTTTATTTATTATATGTGGTATATTTAAACAGCACCATAGAATAAGGATTATAATAATTACACATAGTAAATTACACATAGTAGTTAAAACTAATATATTCCTATACACTTTAAAGAATAATGATTCAAGTCATCCAAAACAATGAGAACCCCAGACTTTTAAGACTCCTTACAACTATTTACGTAGAATAAAATCCACTCTAACAGGGACGAGTCACTGTTGAACAAATCTACCCTAAGTATTAAAAAGACAGCTCAGCTCTCATAGCAATAACTTTTTCTACAGAAAGAAGATGCTCTTTCTTCTCTAGACTGATTTGTTCTAAGCTAAGAAACCTTTAGGAAACTAAATAACCCAAACTATGGGTTCTTTTCCAGCCCAAGAACAAACAGAAAATTGAAGATTTAATTAGTTGCCTAATCCAGTGTTTTAAGGTTTTCATGTTGAACTGGATAAAATTATGTGTTTTTTTCTTTAAAAAATCACCCCAAATTAAAAACACGTATATTTGTTTTGTTAAACGTTGGAGGGACAAAGACCTCGTAACATTTAACTCTATTGTTTTAGAGATATAAGACACTTCATAAAGACCATCTTTGATTTTGTTTTAAAATCCCAGTCACAACTAGCGTATTGGTTAAAGAGTTCAACTTTAAGGGGTGTTACTAAACAGCTAGGTGAATAATAACCATTCAATGAAATACTAACAAAGTAGCATAATTAAATCAAAACTGTAATATTGCTTTTAAAAAGTTAACACTCCTCTAGATATAAAACACACAGTAGAAAAGAATTAAGTCAGCTAAGTCAAATTACTCACAAATAATTTAAATAGGTATAAGCTACGTTTAAAAAATAATCATATCCTATTTTTAAATGTATTTTTTTTTCTGTAGATGCCCAACATTGGTCAGGTCCACAATCGTGGATTAAGTGGAGGTCAGTAGGGAGAGAGACGCAGAAAATGGTAAGTGAAGTACGACAAATAAAATTTTCCCAAAAAGAAGAAAAAATTCTTCAAGTCTATTCTTCAACTTTGATTCAAACACCAAGAGAAAAAGCTACTACAATTTTCTAAAGTAAAAACCCCTTTGGGGGTGGGGGTGGGGATGCAGAATTCCATAGACCATTCAGAAGCTTAACCAAAATATGCCTTAAATTTTCCCCTGTCCACAATCTAACAAAACGGGAAGACAATGAAAATAAACACTCCTGTCTACTCCCATCTTTCCAAAGAAAGCTTCCATTCAATGCTAAGCCGTATTCCACTGGAAAACATACTCCAGAAAAGTAAATCCAAAACCACGAGCTCAAACTACTTCATGCAGAATTTACTGAATGGCGGCCAAACGTTGTACACACTGTTCTGAACCACACTGAAGGATATCAGAGTTCTGCATTCTCCATTTACTAACTTTGTACCTTCCTTCCTATGCTTTCGCCGCCACTGCAGAAACCGATTTTTTTTTTTTTTAAAAATAAGGCCATTTCCCTCCAGGCACGTCAATGGAAAGAATGCAATCAATGCACGCTGACCCCTTCAAACTGTTTCTTTCTTTCTTTTCTTAATTAATACTGGGTTGGACCCCTATACTATGGCCGGCACACCTTTTTAAGACTTCGGCGGAAGGAGTGCTAACGTTCCAGGAGCGAAGCGACGAAGGAGCCCTAAATCAAGTTGCAACCTGGCACGAGAATCATCACCTGTTAGACCGGCGCGGCGCGGNCCCGCAGCGGCGCGGCGGCGCTCTGACCGCGAAAGAGGGAATTCGGTTCCCGGGGCGCCGCGGCCGCCCGCCCCATCCCTGCGGCCATGGCGCCGGTACCTGTCGCCGTGGCTGCTCCTTGGCCCCTTCTCTCTCTGCCTCACCCTCGCGCCGCTCGGCCCCCAGCCCACCCAGCAGCCCGTCCGCGCGCCG
>NW_027528611.1:2917541-2941973 GCF_008692635.1 Crocuta crocuta | reverse complement strand
CGGGGCAGCGCCCGGCGCGGTCCCGCCCCCGCCGGCCGCAGGACCCGTCTTCCATAGGGCCCCGGGGCTGTCAGTCCGCCCCCAAAAGGCGCGCGGGCTGTCGCTCCGCCTGTCCGGATTGGTGGCCGCGCACCGTCTATGCAAATGAGACCCCGCCCCCGTCCATTTGCACCTCCGCCTTAGTGTAAACTCCGCCTCTCCGCGCCAGCCCACGTGTCTGGCCCTTGGCCTTTGTGGGGGCCGGCGGGAAGGGATGAAGGAAACTGACCGATGCCCGCCTCGCACCGTCTCTTACCTCCGGAGAAACTAATGCCCAAACGAGCTATTGACTTCCCATCTGAATCGTATCTCTGAAAGCCCTGCCCTCCTGCCCGTTCGCCCGGCCTGCCCAGAGGATGGAGAAGGGCAGGCCAGGATGTTTGTGTCAGGTAAGCCGACTAGGTTAGCCTTAGGAAGTCCAAAAGATGCCCTGTTGGGCCTGGGGAAAATCCCGTCTTGAGAACTAGTTTAGCCGTAGTACTTCCCCATGGACACTAAAGGACTGTGAAGACTATGCTCTCCTGTGGTTTTCTGCCTTGCAAGCATAAGACACCAGGCCCATTGAGACAGCAAAGGCCTTAAAATGTTCTCTGATCCCCTTTTCCCACTCCACCCCAGCCCCTACCAGCAAAGGGTAGATCTGCTGAGCAAACAGCTTCAAGAGGGACCAAAGCGCCTCCAACGGCAAGGGGGGCTGCCTGAGTAGCTCCCAATAGAGATTCAGATGTGGGAACTTGGCTGGCTGCACCTGGGCTTTAGGGGATAACCAACTCAATCCCCTCATTTTCGAGGAAACAAAAACCTAAAGTCTCATAGCAATGGGACTTACTAGTCACCTATGGAAATCTTAGGTCTCCTGGCCAGATCAGAAGCCACATCTCTTAGCTCCAAATCTGCTCTCTGCACTATGTCAGGTTGGTCATTTAGGCATTTGTGAAGAGCCTCTTCAACAAATCACCGACGCTGCATTCAGGACGTGGTGCTCAGAGAAAAAACCAGCTAGACCCAACCCCAAAACCTCAAGAGCAAAGAAAAGCCCTGACTTAATGCCTAGAAGCATCCCTTTTCACCAGACGCCAGGGAGAGTCACTGAAACAATTTATTCACGCGTTAATTCAACAAGACATTGGTGATTGAATCCAAACCCAACCATTTGTCCTTCAATGATTTGTTCTGAAAGTTTCTAACCCTAACTGATTAAGCATCTACTGTGCTTACTACTAGCAAGTATTCAGCACTGTGCTGTGTGCCAAGTATGCATAGGTGAGAAGACATTGTCCCAGCCCTTGAAGGCTTTAGCCAAGGAGATAGTGACTTCCACATTCCAAGTCGGTACCACTTATGTTACAGTGGGCAGCTCCAAGGAAGGACCAGTGGGCTTTTCCCGGGAAAGGCAGGGAAGGCTTCATTGAAGAGGTGGCATTAGAGCTGAGTCCTAAAAGAGTTTCGAAAGATGGTGTTTGCCAGATGGAGGGATGTGGAAGAGGAAGGAACGGATTCCTGGCCTGCGGAGGACAGCCTGAGCAAAAAAAGCACGCAGACCTGGAAAAGCCTGGTAACTGAGGGAACAGCAAGGCGCAGCACAGGCAGATCTGCAGGGCTGTGTGGCCATGTCACATGCTCAGGGGCCAGGCCCTTCCAGGAGGAAGACAGAAAAGGCCCCGGAGGCTGCCAGGCTGTGTTGTAACACACCGCAGCAAACAACAACAGGCCCTGTAGATACAGCTGCAGGCTTTTTTTTTCTAGGCCAGAGTCTGTGGGGAACAGTCAGTTCCACAGTTCTGATGGCAGCCGGGCTGGCCCCACCCACTCTCTCAGAAAACCACTCCGGTCACTGCACTTGCCCTCCTTGGCATTTGGAAACACGTGTGCTTGCAATTTCCCCAAACACTGCTGCCCTTCAGAGCTCAAAGATAACGTGGGCCATGACTGCAGACACCTGGGCGTGGGACCCAGCGTCCTTTCCTGGTGCACAGAGCCATTCTTTGCAGGGCCTGTTACCAAGGCTGGCTTCACAGACGTGTGACCTGCGCTTGGTTGAATGCTCTGCTGTCACTGTCTTGAAATTCTTAATAATTTTTCAACAGTGCATTTCCATTTCATTTCATTTCACCTGCAAATTATGTAGCCAGTCCGACCTGTCACTGTTAGTGCCCCCCGGGAATGCTTGTGATCCTGCTCAAACCGTATCTCCTTTTTAAAGCACTTGGCATTCGCCAGGTTTGTTCACATGCACTGTATCACTGGATTCTCACAATGGCACTGCAGGGCGGTCTTGTATTCCTAATTCCCATTTATTAGCTGAGAAAAACTGAAGTTTGGCAATCTTCTCCAGGTAGCACAGCAGGGAGTGGCAAACTTTGTATTTGAACTCAGCCCACACAAGCCCCCATTCCATCTGGTATCAGTCCACCTTTATGTTGGTTTCAGAATCCTTTCAAAGGTGGATTTTACAGGAAGGATTTGTACAGGTGGTTTTGTTTTTGTTTTAAGTAAGCTCTACACCCAACATGGGGCTTGAACTCACGACCCTGCGATCAAGAGTTGCATGTTCTACCCACTGAGCCATCCAGATGCCCTTGCAGTATACTGTCTTAAGAGTCAAACCACATGGTGGAGTGAATGTATGTCATTTCATGGCTGCATATCATATTTGAATAATTTTTCATTAATTTTGAAAAAGTTTCAGCCATTGTATGTTCACATGCCATTTCTGTATCTCTTTTGTTTTGGGCCCCCAGTCGAAATACCTGTTAGACCTTCTCACTACATCCCTTCCGTATCTTCTATCTTTCATCCTTCAACGCTTTGTTCTAAAAGTTTCTTGTGACTGTTCTTCAGTTCACTAATTCTCTCTTCAGCTTTTTAAAAACTTTTCCTCTTGGGGTGCCTAACATGCAACTCTTGATCGATCTCAGGGTCATGAGATCAAGTCACCTAGTGTCCATGGGTATGAAACCCCCTTAAAAAATTAATAATTCTCCTCTTAAATTCATCCATCAAGCTCTTAATTTGTTGTTTGCTTGTTTGTTTGGGGTTTTTTTCAGTTCCAGAATTTCTCTTTGGGCTTTTCAGATCTGCTATGTCACTTATATCTCTGTGTGACTTGCTATGATTTTCAAGCTTGGCTTTTCTCTTCTTAAAGCAAGTGTAGCTGTTTTATGGCTTGAGTATGTTAATTTCGATCTAGAGTCCCTGTGGTTCGGCTTCTGTTGTCAGTTTTTACTACTGGTCCTTCCTCATGAGGTTTTGTCTCACCGTGTACCCGGTTATGTTTTGGAGACTGTATTTGAAAAATCATTTAAGGCAACAGTGATAATATACCTTCCTCCCAAAAGGATTTCCATTGGTTTCTGCAGGCATTTGGGGACACTGGCAAACTAGGATCACCTTAACTCAATTTCATGGCTTCTAGTTTTCTGAGCTTCCCAGATGACTTGAAGCTGACCACAGTATGTAGGAGGGTTTATTTATGGTTTGTTTGTTTGTTTGTTTATGGTTCCTCCTCCTTACCCAATGTTGCAGTTCATTGAGGTGGGACAAAGACTGGGAGTTGTTTTAGTTATAAATGGTTTCATAGCAAACTATCCTAAAATTTAGCAGTTTAAAACAGATACTAATGGACTTTTTCTTAAAGGGCCAGATGGCAAATATTTTAGATTTTCAGGCCATATGTTCTCTGTTACAGCTACTGAGCTCTGTCATTACAGTTCAAATCAGCCATAGACAATGCATGAGTGAATGGGAACTTTATTTACAAAGCCGGGCAGCCATTCTCAAACTGACAAAGAGCATCACCAAAAAACTTATGACTAATACCATGCTTAATGGTAAAAGCCTTGATACTTTCTCCAAGAAAAAGACAAGGAACAAGATGTCCACTCTTGCCGCTTCTTAATATTTTATTGGAGGTTCTAGCCAGCGCGATTAGGCAAGAAATAGAAATCAAAAGCCATCTAGGTTGGAAAGAAAGAAGTAAAACTATATCTACTGACAGATGACATGATCTTTGTGAATAGAAAATGCTAAGGAATCCACCTAAAAACTGTTAGAACCAATCAGTGAATTCAGGGGCACCTGGCTGGCTCAATCAGTAGAGCGTGTGACTCTTGATCTTAGGGTTGTGAATTCAAGTCCCACGTTGGATGTAGAACTTAATAATAATAAGTGAATGCAGCAAGTTTGCAGGAAACAAGATCTATAATANTCACGCTGTCTCTCTCTCTCTCTCTCCCCTAGAAATAAAATAAAAATATTAAAAAAAAATCAATGCTATTACTTTACACTTTCAATGAACAATACAAAAATGAAATTAAGGAAAAAAATTCGTTTTTAATAGCCTAAAAAAGAACAAAATACTGGGATGCCTACATGGGTCAGTGGAGTGTGCAATTCTTGATCTTGGGGTTGTGAGTTCGAGCCCCATGTTGGGTATAGAGATTACTTAAAAATAAAATTTCAAAAAATAATAATAATAAAATACTTAGGAATAAATTTAACAAAAGACGTGCCAAACTTATACTCTGAAAACATTGTTGAAAGAAATTAAAGAAGACCTATATATAATCAGAAAAATATCCTATGTTATGCATCAAAAGACTTTACATTGTTAAGAAGGCAATACTCCCCAAAGTTTCTGCAAATTCAATACAATCCCATCAGAGTCCCAGTTGACTGCTTTATAGAAATCAACAAAGTGATTCAAAAATTCGTATAGAATTGTAAGGGACCCAGAACAGCCAAAACAATATTTAAACAAAAAAAAACAAGGGCGGGGAGGGGGGGTTCCTGCCTGGCTCAGTTGGTGAACCATGAGACTCTTGATCTCAAGGTTGTAAATTCAAACCCCTCATTAGGTGTAAAGATTGCTTAAAAATAAAGTCTTTAGAGGGGTGCCTTGGTAGAGCATCTGACTCTTGCTTTTGACTCAGGTCATGATGTCATCATTCAAGAATCCGAGCCCCATGTTGGGCTCCGCGCTGACACTGCAGAGCCTGCTTGGGATCTGTCTCTCCCTCTCTCTCTGCCCCTCCCACCCTTCCTCTCTCTCTCTCTCTCTCTCTCTGTCCAAGTAAAGTAAATAAACTTAAAACAATGTTCTAAGGTCAACTGTGTGATAGTTGCACACATCTGTGAATAGTAAAGACCTCTGAGTTGCATACATAAAATGGGAACATTGTATGGTAGGTGAATTAATTATATTTCAAGAAAGCTGTTAAAAAAAAAAAAAGAAGGCTGCATGGGTGGCTCAGTTGGTTAAGTGTCTGACTTCACCTCAGGTCATGATCTCACAGTTTGTGAGTTCGAGCCCCGTGTCAGGCTCTGTGCTGACAGCTCAGAGCCTGGAGCCTGCTACGGATTCTGTGTCTCCTGCTCTCTCTCTGCCCCTCCCCCACTCATGCCCTGTCTCTCTCTCTCCTTCAAAAATCAATAAATAAACAAACATTAAAAAAAAAAGAAGAAGAACAAGGAGCCATTTATGGGCCTTGGTTTGCTTATTCCTGACTTAAAACGATTCTATTTAATTGCTCACAGTTCTTCAATTTGGAGCAGAGACAACCGGCATCTACTCTATGTGGCATCAGTTGGGACAGTTTGACTAGGCTCAAATGACCAACTTCCAAGATGGCCTTACTCACATGGAGGGTGAATGGGACCTCAGTGGGATGTTGGAGAGGGTCCTACATTCTTGTCCACATGGCCTCTCCATGAGGCTAGGTTGGGGTATCTCACAATAATCATGTCTCAAGATGATTGGACTTTTACACGGTGGCTGGCTTCCTCCAAAGGGCAAATGTGGAAGCTTCCAGGTCTTCTAAATGTTTAGATCTGACGGCATCATTTCCACCATGTTCTGTAGGTGAAAGCAGGTCATGAGCAGTCCAGATTCAAGGGGAGGGAACAAACAGTGCTGTGAGTACTCACAAATATGGTTCACTGGGGGCCACCAAAGTGAAAATATGTCCATTTTCCCTCTGTCCCCTGAATATTCACTTCCTCCCCCGTGCAAAATACACTCACCAGCCCTTAGGACCCCCCCAAATCTCACCCCATTACTCTACCAGGATTGAGTTTGAGCTCCATAATCTCAGGTGCAGGTATGAATGAGATTCCTCTGGATCTGACAACCTTTGAACTAAAGAGACAAGTTACCTGCTCCCCATAGGAAATGGTGAGGCAGGGAAAGGGCAATCTCAAAATATACTTCCACTCAACAAGGAGAAACTGGCAGCCACACAGCAGCCACAAATCCATCGCAGTTCTCACATCCAGCTGGGTACACATCGCCAGTTCCTTAGCTCCCATTTCTTAGGGTAGCTAGACTTCTTACATGGCAACCAACTTCCCGTGGAGCCAAAATATGGACGCTACCTTCTTAAGGCTCGAACCCGACCTGGCACAACATCACTTCCGTCCCATTCTATTGGGTAAAATGGGTCACAGAGCCAGCCCAGAGTCCAGGGGAGTACACAGGGCACGAATACCCATAGCCATGGTTCACTGGAGATTCTCAAAGTAATAGCAGTGGTTTACCAGAGTCTCCAACCTTGGGAAGGCCCTGCCTTCCAATTTTGTACCCCTAAGCCTAATAAGCTTTCAAAAGCACAGCTCAACCTCTCTGATGACTCAGATTGGCAAATGCCCATGGACAAAAGCAGCCCCAAGTGCTGGACTCACTTCTCTGGTAGGGTTGCCAGATTTAACAAACAAAAATACAGGAAGGACATCCAGTTATATTTCAATTTCAAATAAACAATAAATTACTTTTTAATAGGAATATGTCACAAGTACAGCGTGCATATACTTATGCTAAAAAATAATTTCTTGTTTATCTGAAAGTCAAATTTCACTGGGACATACAGTAAAAAAATATTTGTCGCTTATCTGAAATTCAAATATCACTGGAAGTCCTATATTTTATCTGGCAACTCTAATCTCTCTGGATTCCTATCTTTTCATGTATCATGGTTCAGTATTTCCTCACTATCTTGTTAGAGTTTTAACGCTTTTAACACTTAAAAATATTTTAAGATGTAAAAATCTAGCGTATGTAGTTGTCTTTTACAGGAGGATTGGTCCACATTCTAAGTGGTTTTTCTGTATTTGGGAGAATGCCCCTATTAAGAGTTTTGTCCTCAACCTGGAAGCCAGAACTCAAATTCCCACCCTCCGTGGAAACTAAAATATAGGCTTGTGACCTAGCTCTACCAATCACACACCCAAGGGAGACTTCACTTTAGAAGTGCAGAACATGAGGGTTGGTGAAGGGCTCCCACTATAGTCGGATAGTTGGCTATAAAGAATTAATTTTTCTAAAGTTTATTTATTTTTGAGAGAGAGAGATATCAAGGGAGGGACAGAGGGGGAGGGGGAGAGAGAGAATCCCAGGCAGGCTCTCACTGTCAGCACAGAGCCCAACGTGGGGCTCAAACTCATGAACTGTGAGATCATGACCTGAGTCGGAAATCAAGAGTCAGATGCTTAATCGACTGAGCCACCCAGGCGCCCCCAAAACTACAATTTTTAAAAATGAGGCAAATCTATGCTTGCTGTAATAGCGATTGTTAGTCATCCGCCAATATCTACTCTCCTCTTCTCTGATTTTGACCAAGGTACATGTGTACCTGGAATAAAGAATATATTTCCCAAGGGTGCCTGGCTGGCTCAGTAGCCAGTAGAGTATGTGATTCTTGATCTCAGTGTCATGAGTTCAACCCCCACATTGGGCATGGAGCCTACTTAAAGAAAAAAGAAAATGTTTCCCAGCCTCCCTTACAGCGAAGTGTGACCTCGTGTTTTCTGGCCAATGAGAGTTGAGCAGAAATGTCATAGGAAGCATCCTTAATGGAAGGAATTATGTCCCTCTCTTTCCTTTCTCTTTCTGCTGGCTAGATGCAGATGTAATGGCTGGAGCTCAGTCAGTCATTTTGGACCATGAAGTAAAGCCCTATGATGAAGATGAAGTAGCAAAAGGCAGAAGGAATCTGGGTCCCTGATAATTATGGAATCTGACTACTTACTTTTAGATTTTATTAATGACAGGTAAATCAATGTCTATCCGTGCAAGCCACTGATAGTTTGAATTTTTTGTCACTCACAGCTGAACATAATTGTAACTGATACACCTATTGACGTGGAGTGATTTCTAAGAAAAATTGTTAAATGAAGAAAGCAAGGTGCAGAGCAATGTATGCAGTATGTATGGTGCTATTTGGGGAGAAAATGCAGATAGATATTATCTATGTTTGTGTATGAGCAGCCTTTTCCAGAGGATATACTGTGAGTTTTTTCCATATACAAATATTACTTATTCAAAAGGTAACTTGGGGCACCTGGGTGGCTCAATCAGTTAAGCATCCAACTCTTGATTTCAGCTCAGGTCGTGATCTCACAGTTCATGAGATCAACCCCGTGTCAGGCTCTGTGCTGCCAGCCCAGAGCCTGCTCGAGGTTCTCTCTCTCTCTCTCTCTCTCTCTCTGCCCCTCCGCTGTGCGCATGTGCGCTTGTGTGCGTTCTCTTTCTCTCTCTCAAGATAAACAAACATTAAAAAAGCGAACTTTATTTTTTTATTTTAAAATTTTTTATTTTTTTATTTTAGAGAGGGAGGGCATGCAAATAGGAGAGAGGGGCAGGAGGAGAGAGAGAATCGTAAGCAGCCTCCACCCTCAGCACAGAGCTCAATTCAGGCCTTAATGCAGGGCTTGATCCCACCATCCTGAGATCATGACTGGAGTCAAAATCAAGAGTCCAGCCCTGAACAACCTGAGCCACCCAGATGCCCCAAAAGCTAACTTTAAAAAAATAAAAAATTGAAAACTAGTTAATAATTTAAAATGTTTACTGCTTTTAAACCACAGTAATTGGTGAAACTGTGGTCAGTTTTCCTCTTTTTTTCTTCTTCTTTTTTTAACATCTATTTATTCATTTTGAAAGAGAGAGGGGATGAGAGAGAATCCCAAGCAGGCTCCACACTGTCAGCGCAGAGTCCGACTCGGGGTTTGAACCCACGAACAGTGAGATCATGACCTGAGCCAAAATCAGGAGTCAGACACTCAATCGCCTGAGCCACCCAAGCACCCCTCCTTTTTTCTACTTTTCTCTATTTTTAGATTTCTAAGCATATTTACATGCAAAATTGAAAAGCCCAGACAATAAAAATAATTGCTATTTTATTTTATTTTTTTCAATGTTTTTATTTATTTCTGAGAGAGAGAGAGAGACAGCGTGAGCAGGGGAGGGTCAGAGAGAGAGGGAGACACAGAATCTGAAACAGGCTCCAGGCTCTGAGCTAGCTGTCAGCACAGAGCCCGACGCGGGGCTCGAACCCACGAACCGTAAGATCATGACCTGAGACGAAGGCGAACGCTTAACCGACTGAGCCACCCAGGCGCCCCAATAATTGCTATTTTAAATATTTGTGTTTTAGGGGGCCCTTGAGTGGCTCAGTCAACTGAACGTCCAACTTGGGCTCAGGTCATGATCTCACGGCTTGTGAGTTGGAGCCCCGCATCAGGCTCTATGCTGACAACTCACAGCTCAGAGCCTGGAGCCTGCTTCAGATACTGTGCCTCCCTCTCTCTCTCTCTGCCCCTCCCCTGCTCATGCTCTGTCTCTCTCTCTCTCTCTCAAAAATAAACAAAAACATTTAAATAATAAATAAATATTTGTGTTTTGTTAATATAAATCCCTTTAATTCCCAGGACCTCAAAGACCAATATACTGAATGCACACTTTGGACTGCAAATCCATTGAACAGTGTATATTGAACACCTACGATCTACCAGGCACCGTTTTGGGTAAATAAAACAGACAAGTTGCCTTTGTCTGCGGAGCTGAGGTCCTCATGGGGCAGACAACAGGTAGACATACAAATAAGATATTTTCAGATAGGGCTCAGGCTACAAAGGAAAAAACCAGGATAAATGGGCCAAAAAATGTTGAGGACACCATCAAAGAGGGTGATGAAAGACCTCTGAGGACATGACATTTGTGCCAAGAGCCGAATGATGCGAAGGGGTCGGTTACGGAACTTTCAAAAGGATGAGAATTCCAGGACCGGGGACCAGAGCATGGAGGAAACAGAGAAATGGTTGGAGCAGCTGGAAGAAGTGTGAAGCCAGGAGGGATGGTTCCAGAAGAGGTTGGAGGGGCGAGCACACACTCATCTCAGTGAGAGACCAGACCTCACCTAACCAGAACCGTGAAAATGAAAAAGACCAATGATATCAAGAGCTGGCAGAATGTAGAACAAATGGAATTCTCCCACTCGGCTGGTGGGGACGTACACTTCCTCCCTGGAACACAGTGTGGCAGTTTCCTTTGAAGCTTCACACACACTGACCGACTAACTCACCAGTGCTGCTCCCAAGAGAAAGAGAAACAGAAACAGGTGTTCACAGAAATTGTAGAGTAATGTTCACGGCAACTTTTTCACAATAGCCCCAAACTACCATCAATCATCATGATCTTCATCAGGAGGAGAACAGGCAAACAAGTTGTGGTAAATTGTGGTGTAGCCACACAACAGAATACGATACAGTGATGAAAAGGAACAAATTAGTAATAGAAGCAAAAACAGAGACGCACGTGTCAAAAACATGATGTTGAGCAAAAGAAGCCGGAAAGAAAATAGTACAGACTGTGTGATTCCTTGTATGTGAATTTCTAGGAAATACCAATCTAATCCAAAGCAAAAGAAGGCTGATTAGGGGCTGTGTAGGCCCAGGTGGGGACAGATCGCAAAAAGGAACAAGGAAACTTTTAGAGATACGGAAATGATCTACACTGCAATAAAGGTTACACTAGCAAACACACTTGTCAAAACTCATCCAATTAGGAGCACCTGAGTGGCTTAGTCGGTTAAGCGTCCGACTTCGGCTCAGGTCATGATCTCATAGTTCATGAGTTCGAGCCCCATGTCAGGTTCTGTGCTGACAGCTCAGAGCCTAGAGCCTGTTCCCAATTCTGTGGTCTCCCTCTCTCTCTGCCCCTTCCTCATTCATGCTCTCTGTCTCTCTCTCTCTCAAAATAAATAAGCCATTAAAAAAATATTTTTAAGCTCATCAAAGTATACACCAAAACGGGCACATTGTAGCGTACATAAAGTATGCCTCAGTAATGTTTATCTAAACCACACACACAAGGTGTGTTCTCGTGTATGGGCCTGTCCCTTTAACTGTCTGCTTCTCTCTGTATTTTCTAGGAAGTAGCTTACAAGTAATAATTTCTCACTTGCTTACTTGTTTTTTCCCCTGCCCCTAACCCCAACGAGAATGAGGCCTGACACCTAGAACTTCTAGCTTTTGAGGCTGACTTCATCACCTCAACCCTCGCCACAGAGATGTTCATCTGCATTTCACAGAGAACAGAGGTCCGGTGTGGTTAAGTCAGCACGGGTGCTTGCTCTCAAGGCCTCCTTGTTGAATTTGGGGCAGCCCCTCAGAGCCCCCAGACTTCCTTTCCTCTGCTAGCTGATGCCTGAAATTCATGGGCCCAAGTGTCATCCGTTTGGCATTAGGCCTTTAGAATCCTGGGAAGGGAGGTGGCCCCACAGGCCCTACAGAGCTTGGGGACACAGAGGTGAGTGACATCCAGGCCCTGCCACCAAAACACTCACAGTCCTGGCTCAGGGGTCTCGGTACAGTGGGCCTACGACAGCCTGGAACTTGTTCAAAACCCAGACTCCGGAGTTCCTGGGAGGTTCTTATGTGGATGGGGCCGTGTTCATAAACTCCCAGGTAGTCTGGTGCAGGCCATCTTTGAGAAACGATGGCTGGGACTGAAGAAATTACTGAAACCACTGAGAATGAGCAATGGCTGAAGTTGTTCCACATTTGACGAATGCCCNAACTTTTTAAAAAAAAAAAAAAAAAACACCCAAAACCCGAGAAACAAAAACACAGCGATAGAGAGAAATCCCGGTTCCAGATTTAGGAGAAAGCTTTTGTGGTGTGGAAGGTGTTGGGAGAAAGTCCCAGAAGTGGGTAAGAAGGACCCGATAGGGTGGAAGGTGTGAACCTGACAGTTCAAGGAGAACCGTCTGGGCCCTTGAGGTTTGCCAAGGAGCACCAGTTGGGCCCGACCCTGGCAAAGGGCACAGGCTCTGTTTTTGTTTTCGATTTTTAATGTTTTTTGTTTTTTGTTTTTTCTGAGAGAGAGAGAAGCAGTGTGAGCAGGGGAGGGTCAGAGAGAGATGGAGACAAAGAATCCAAAGCCGGCTCCAGGCTCTGAGCTGTCAGCACAGTGCCCGACGCGGGGCTCAAACCCACAAACCGTGAGATCAGAGCCTGAGCTGAAGTCGGGCGCTTAACGGACTGAGCCACCCAGGCAGCCCGCAGGCTCTATTTTATAAGCTCATCCGCTCTCCACCTGCCCCTTTGCTGTGCAGAGCCGGATCCGTGCCCCATCCCCATCTCATTTTCAGAGATCTTTGGGCTGTCATTGGACAGCTGGCTGCTGTCCTGACCCTGTCGTGCAAACAACCGAAGGTATTTCCCAAGCCTGGGTACACGCAGGGCTATGAGCTGGCTGCCCCCCCCCCCACCTACCCCCCTCACGGAGACACAGAGGCACCAATGCCTAATCTCCAGGGACTCTGCTCTGATGTCTGGAACCTGGCTGCCCCTCAAACTGAAATTGGCTATGTGCCCTGTGAACTCCCAGAAAGCATGTACTCAGGTTCTTTGCAGCTTTGCTTCCCTGTCCACACCCAAGGGGAACGAATCAGAATCAATCACGTCCCAGGAAGCCGGTGTATCAGCAGAGTGGGTAGGGATGCGCAGGGGCAAAAAGAGGGGGTTACAGACTCGGGCATTGGGAGGGTGAGGACTAGAGAGAGATGGCAGCAAAGGCCAAATCCTGTGGCCTAAAAGAGGGATAACACAGTGAAATTCACATCATTATGAAGACTCTTGGCTACGGTGTCCATTGTGGGCTAATGTCTACCGGCCGCTGATCAGAAGCTTGGACCACGTTCTAAGTGCTTTCAGTGTCTTAATCAATCGAATCTTCGAAAACAACCTAAGGAAACTGTAGCACAGAGAAGTTAAATGATCTGCCAGGCCAGCAAGTGGCAGAACTGTGGCTGATTCTCTAAGCCACACCACCTTTCAGAAGTGAGCGTAGGGAGACAAAATGTTGGCTGGTTGGGCCTAGAGTGTTGATTGTGGGATCAGCAAATTCTCCTGCCCTGAGGATTCTCTCTTTTTTTTTTCTTTTTTTAATTTTTTAAAATGTTTTATTTATTTCTGAGAGAGAGAGAAAGAGAGAGAGAGAGGCAGCGTTAGCAGGGGAGGGTCAGAGAGAGGGAGACAGAATCGGAAGCAGGCTCCAGGCTCTGAGCTAGCTGTCAGCACAGAGCCCGACGCAGGGCTCAAACCCACAAACCATGAGATGAAGTCAGATGCCCAGCCGACTGAGCCACCCAGGCACCCCATCCCTGAGGATTCTCATTCGTGCTTTCCCCCAAGTTGGAAGGCTTAATTTACCTATAGGATAGAAAATGAAAATTAAAAAATCAACCAACCACTCATCCAAAACTGTGCTGTCAACCAGGGCAGAAATGAAGGCAGTTTCAGCCTCCGCTGCCCCACTATGTGACTGGTACCCACCTGGTGGTCTCACCTTCCCCCACATCCTCTCATGCCTCCCGCTTTGCTGCTCCACGCTTCCTACCACTGAACCTGGGGATTCAAACATTCCCAGGACTTCCATGCCCTTCTCCCTTCTCTCCAAGTATTAAAATCTTCCGAGCCTCAGTCCAAATCTCACCTCTTCCAAAAAGCCCTCCCAGACATCTCTGATTGGAACAACTCCATCCCTGGCTCGTGTTGCTGAGATAGGATGTTCTTTCAGCATTGGCCATAATTCACTTTGCATTAGGTCATTTCTCAGTGGATCTGTCTCTCTGATGCCATTAGCTCAGGGATTGCTCAGGACGTAGCTGATGCCTGCCAATGCCATGGGCAGCGGGGCAGAGTAAGCAGGTCATTAGAGGGTCTTAAGCTCCTCTCTCTTCATTGACTTGAAAAAAACTTAGGCTTGGAGATACATCCAAATTGCATGTCAAAAGCCAGGAGATAGCATGAAAATACAATGCGTGGGATTATACTCTCAAAATCTATTTTGGGGGCGCCTGGGTGGCTCAGTCGGTTAAAAGTCCGACTTCGGCTCAGGTCATGATCTCATGGTTCGTGGGTTCGAGCCCCGCGTCGGGCTCTGTGCTGACAGCTCAGAGCCTGGAGCCTCTGGATTCTGTGTCTCCCTCTCTCTCTGACCCTCTCCTGCTCAAGCTCTCTCTCTCTCAGAAATAAATAAAACGGGGGCGTCTGGGTGGCTTAGTCAGTTGAACATCCAACTTCGGCTCAGGTCATGATCTCACAGTTTGTGAGTTCAGGCCCCATGTCAGGCTCTGTGCTGACAACTAGCTCAGAGCCTGGAGCCTGCTTCGGATTCTGTATCTTCTCTCTCTGCCCCTTCCCTGTATGTCCTCTGTCTCTCTCCCTCTCTCAAAAATACATAAATCTTAAAAATTTTTTTAAAAAAAGAAAGAAAACATTTAAAAAATCTATTTTTAAAATATGGCCTGTGTTCTAGAACATAAAATAGCTTTGGCATAGCAGACATCTTACCGAAATGAAGATGGGCCCTACTTCTTCATTTAATTAAATTTTAATGAGGTCATTCATTCATTCATTTGTTCATCAGGCATGAACTGCCTCTCGTTGCTCAAAGCTGTGTAAGTTGGCAAATACTTATGACCGTGAGTGAGGCAATGTAGCAGGGGGCGGGGGTTACCTGTGCAGACTCTTGAGCCAAAAGGGCTGTGTGTAACTCCCATGACCACTTATCAGGCATGTCACTTCAGGTGAATAAGTCACTTAAACTCTCTGCGTATCAGTTTTCCCATCTGTAAAATGGAAATGATAATTATAGTACCTATCAAGTCTGTGAGGATTAAATGAACTAGTGGATGTTAATAAATATAATGATCTATTTATATATGTAACATATAAAGCAGTCAGGATTGCGTCTGCCATGTAGAAACGCTGGCTTTTACATCATTCTTGCCAGCACTGTGTTAAAATGTGTTCTAGCAGAGAACAGAAGACCCCCTCAGTCTGGGAAGATAAGGACGTTCTTGCTAAGTTAAGGAGGGGACAAGCGTTCCAGGCCGGAGGAACAGCACGNACGGAAGACCCCCTCAGTCTGGGAAGATAAGGACGTTCTTGCTAAGTTAAGGAGGGGCAAGCGTTCCAGGCCAGAGGAACAGCACATACGAAGGCTCGGAAGTGTCCACCGGGATGGCCAGTTAGGGGGACCGGGAGGCTGCGGCCTGACGTGTAGCTGGGGACAGGCTCAGAGACTCAGGGGCCGCGCCCGGGGACGGCTGGCGGTGCCAGGTCGGGCGTTTGGGCCTCCGTTCTGATGCCGATGTTGAGCCAGTGAAGCGTTCTCAGTTACAGATCAGCTGCGTGGTTGAGGCGGTTGGTTCTGGTAGCAGAGTGAGGGAGGATATAAGCCTGGAGGTGGGACCCCTCCCCTCCCCCAATTAGAAGCCCTGCGAGGGAGGCAGTGAGAGACACCGAGGCAATGGCCCTGAGCCCTGAGAGAACGCGTGAGAAAGAGGGAACGAGAGACTAGCCCGTGGGACAGGGGACTGACGGCATGGGGTACGAGAGGACAGATCCAGGGTGGCCCCCAAGTTCCACGAGACACACGCACACATGACGGTTGCCGTGTCTTACTCATTTCTGGAGCCTCCCCCTCCCCCCCTCCCCTGCACCGCACTGGGCACGGGCACATGTGTGCTCAGTGACTGCAGCTGAATCGGGTTTAAGGGACTCCAACTCCGCTCCCCGCCCAGCCCTACACTGGGTGATCTCATCACAAACCCACTCTCGGGATTCCTGCTGTGCCGCCTCCTGGGCGAAGCCTGGAGAAGCCCCCCTTTCCCCTTGAGGAGGCCAGTCTGCCCAGGACCCCGCTATCAGCCCCGGAGCGGCCACATTGACCTTGGGACTGAGCGCTCTTCAAAGCCCTCCTCGCTCTCCACAGGAAGAGGACGTGAGCCTAAGGCCCCGGCAGCAATGGGACGAACGGATGGAGTGGCATCGAGAACGGACGGCACAAGCAAAGAGATCAGCCTGCCATCTACCAGCCCTGCGAAACAATGGCCCCTTGGAGACACCTGTTCCCAGAAGCGGTGGAAACCTCACCCCCCACCCCCGCCACCGTTCCCGTCGGCCCTCCCAAGCAGGGTGCTGCCCTCCACCCATAGGGTCATTCCCTAGTAAGAGAAATGAAGACAGAAGAGCCTGGTTTGCTATAAACCCAGAGGCAGCCACAAGCCAGCAACGGGGCACTGTCCTCACACCCCACATTCCCCCTGAGTACCCTCAGGTGGCTCACCTGGGAGCTGAAGGTGCAGAGGAGTCCCCCCATCACACGAGAGTGAGTGTGTGTACATGTGCACGCCTGTGTGCGCACACGTGCGAGCGTGTGCACCCAAGGCACACGTGGGCACCACCGCATGCCCGTGCCTTCACTCCTATTGCCCGTGCATACACCCATGTGCACGCAAGTGTACCCATGCATGTGTCTTCGTGTGCCCACGTGTGCGTGTGCAATGAAGGTATGTGCGTGCACGGTGATGCCCGGGGCAGGGCGGGGGACATCTTTGCAAAGCTGCTGGTCTGTTTGTGGGCAGGTAGGCAGGAGTGGGTTTGGGCGTGGCTGTGGGAACGGGAGCCGCATGTTTGCTGTAAGGGAGGATTTCTTCCCAGGTGTTTGTGAATGAGGACGGGGCAGATGAGGTGGGGCAGCCATTCTCCTGTCCTCGTCCTTCCTGCAGTCACCTCCCAGGGCGGCTACCTTCTTAGCCCAAAGTGCCCCCGTTTGGAGCCCCAGCTTGGGCTGGGCTGCCCAGTGGGAAGGCACAAGCTCATCGAGGCCCTGAGGAAGGATAAGGCCAATCTCGGAAAGCCGCGAGGGGCGTGTGGAAGTGGGGGTGGGAGCACCACTTCACCCCACAGCTGCACTGGTGGCTGTCAAGACAGGTACCTTCCCCGCAGAGGTCCTGTCCCGGGACGGGAGGGTTGCAAAATGAGGGAGGCTCTGTCTCTTGCGGGAGTGGAGACTCAGGGGCTACCACTCAACAGGCCCCAAATACTGGGGCGCCTGGGTGGCTCAGTCAGTTGAGCGTCAGACTCTTGGTTTTGGCTCGGGTCATGATCTCACGGTTTTGAGTTTGAGCCCCGCGTCGGGCTCTGTGCCGACAGCGCAGAACCTACTTGGGGTTCTCTCCCTCTCCTTCTCTCTCTGCCCCTCCCCCCTAAAAAATAGATCCCAAATACTGTGGGGGCAGCCTGTGAATTAGGTCACAGGTGACTGGAGAATGTCAGAGGAAGGACGTAGGAGGGAAAGAGGCATCCCAATGTGGCAGCAAAACCTGAGCAAAGGCCCTGAGGTGAGGAAATGCGGGGTATGCTCAAGAAGGGGAGAGCTGAAGGAAACGTAAAGCCCTTCTGGAGGCTGCCTTCTTTCTGTATGTGAGAGAAAGCTGGGGGCCCAGAGAGAGGAAGTGCCTCTGAGACCTAGAGGCAGAAACGAGGTCTCCTGACTCCCAAGTAGGTGCTCTTTCTGCTACTCCAGAACGCCTGTGAGGGAAGAAAGGCCAGGAGTCAGGCTGTTGATTTTGCTTCCCTTGCTCTCTTATCCCCAGGAGGGAGGGCTGAGTCCAGGGCCCCTGTTCTTTTTTAAAAAAAAAAATTTTTTTAATGTTTTATTTATTTATTTCTGAGAGAGACAGCATGAGCAGGGGAGGATCAGAGAGAGAGGGAGACACAGAATCCGACACAGTCTCCAGACTCTGAGCTAGCCGTCAGCACAGAGCCCGATGAACCCACGAACCGCGAGATCATGACCTGAGCCGAAGTCAGACGCTTAACCAACTGAGCGCCCCTCAAATATGTGTTTTTAAACAAAGGAAAGAAGACATGATGAGCTCAGTGACTCTCTCATACCGCCCTACCTTGAGAGCGTCAGCCTCTCCCCAGGCAGGACATAGGGTGAAGGAAACCCCAAATTGTAAAGACCTTGCAAGGGAAGGCAGGAGAGATAAATAACCTCACTGCACAGAGGCCCTGACTTCTCTCTGGGCGGATGCACTTGAGAGCGCCTTCCCTTGCAGCCTTGGCCTTGCAGAAAACTGCTGCCGGAGGAGGGGCAGGGACCTCATGCAGAACCTGGGGTTGGATGGACCCCAGAGGGGTCCTGGCAGGCCTCTCCCTCACTCCTGCTCTCCCCACTCACTGCCTCTCTGCTCCAAGAATGTCCCCAGAACTTTTGTTCCAATCCTGAGAGGTTGGGCTGGCTCTGGAACCTTCTGTTTCCCATGCCAATGATGCTTTCGTTTTTTTTCAAACTGAATTAACCCTCCTTTTTTTGAGGTCCCCTTTTCATGTTAAAGATTTTATTACCCACTTCCCTCTTCTACGATAGCAGCTCTATTTCTTTTAACCTTGTAAAATGTGTGCACGCGCACACACACACACACACACACACACACACCCGACTAATCTGTGGTGTAGAAATCGGATGGAGATTGCCCCCCAGGGGCAGGGACTGACTAGGAAGAGAGGGCACGGTGGAACTTAGGGGGACTGAAAATGTTCAAAACCTTGATCTAGGTGGTGGTCGCACAGGTATACACACTTATCAAAAGTCATCAAGTCGTAAACTTAAGATTTGTGCTATTACTGTGTGTAGATTATACCTCAATAAAGTAATGCTTGTATCTGAACGACACACATACTTGGGGTGCCTGGCTGGCTCAGTCAGTAGAACATGTAGTTCTCGATCTCAGGGTTGTGAGTTTGAGCCCCAGTTTGGGCGTGGAGCCTACTTAAAAAAAATTAAAAGACACACACAGAGAAATATATAGAACAGACATGCTCAGTTTAATCAATTATAAAGGAAGCGCCCGTGTAAACACCACACCCCGGAATGTCTGGTGCCCCCATCTAGTCTACAGCGTTGGGTGTAACCAAGTGGCTCCCTTTGGGCCCCATCACCCACAGACAGGGCATCTCGGCTGCAGACACCATGCACTTCCTGCTTCCCAGACCTGTGGGGACACAGACAGAGATGGGGTGGAACCCGTGGGCTTTGGAACCTAGAGTTTCCCATCAGCACAACCCCAAGCTTGACTACGGCTCCTGTTCTGGTGAGCTGAAGGAACAGAAAACACACCCATTTCCCCTTTCTGGGAGGGGGGTTTCCGTACCGGCCTCCCCAGGCCGAGTCTTGGCTGGGGGGTGGGGGATGTCCCCAGTGAAAGTCAAGGAGAACTGTGCCTTCCTTGCATCCATGCTAAAAATAATCCCAGGCAGGGCTGCTGCCACTGAACAGCAGGAAGGACGGATTCATGTTTTGCTTTAAACCTAGAAGCAGCTCAGCAGTTGGGGGGTGAGGGAGGGCTGGGAGAGGGAGGCTAGGGATCTGAGAACCCTGGCAGTACTCTCCCCACCCCCACCTCCCAGCTGCAGCTGGTCCTCTCAGGGGTGCCTGGGAGGGGGCGTGAGTGTGTGTGTGTGTGTGTGTGTGTGTATGTGTGTGTGTGTGTGGTGACGGGGCCTCCCAGCAGAGCAGGAAGCCTGGGAAGGTTGGAGATGGGTGGGGAGGGGTCTCCGTCCTGCTAACTGGAGCGTGCAGGCTGGAAGGGCAGGAGTCACGTACTCCACGGGGTCCCCACCTCCTCTGAGAGGAGCTGTGTCCCCGCAGCCCACACCAGGCTCCTCTGCGAGCCCCCGCCCGCCTGCAGCGTGGCGCCTGCCCCTTGGGGGCTCCTGGAATACACAGGGCTGAGGATTGTCACTTCACAGTCCCCTGCTCTGTCTGGCTTCTGCTCTGCCCAAAGAGATGGGGAGGTCCTCAAGGGCGGGTGCGGTCCAGTGGCGAGGAATTTCCCTGGAAACGGGAAGTACAAGATGTGTCAGTGTGGGATCCCAGCTCAAGGAGTAAGCAGCTGAGCACAGAGAAGAGGTCCCCGTGGCCGCCCTCTCCTGCTCACCCTCCCCCCGAGGCTCCTCTGCCTGGCCCCTGCGTCAGAGGCCTCCCACGTGGTGGCGGGACCATTCCGTAGGTGACCTCGGTTTCCCAAGGTGACAGTACCAAACTATCATGCACTGAATGAACTGGACGTGTGCCATGTTCCAGGCACTGTATAGACTCTGACGTGGATTATCTCATTTAATCTTCTCAGCAAGCCTCAATTATCAGAATTATTACTCTGCCTGTTTACAGATGATGAAACTGAGGCTTATGGTGATGAAGTGCTTGTCCTAGGATACCACTGGTAGTACATGACAGAGACAGGACTCAGAATCATGATTTGGGACAGAGAATGTCCATGATGGAGATCCAGACAACAATGAGACAAAATTTTGGAAAGTGGACCTTCCCACATGGTTGCTGCACTTGATACTTTGGTAGAAAAACAAAACAAAACAAAAAAACCAGGGACTTTAGAACCAAAGTTCGGACTACCAGTAATGATTTTGGCCAAGAAATTTAACCATTCTGAGCCTCCGTTTCCATCTCTACAAAATGGGTACGATAATCCTTGCATAGAATTGTGATAGAGTAATGAATTTGAACCCAGCATTGTTTCTAAACCTGGAAAACACCCATGCTCCTTACTGCCTCAGGGCCTTTGCCTGTGAGGTTTCCTTTTTTTTTTAAGTTTGTTTATTTATTTTTAACTTTTTTTCCCATTTATTTATTTATTTATTGAGAGACACAGAGAGACAGAGCACAACTTGGGGGAGGGGCGAGAGAGAAGGAGACACAGCATCTGAAGCAGGCTCAGGGCTCCAAGCTGTCAGCACAGAGCCCAATGTGGGGGCCTGAATTCACAAACTGTGAGATCATGGCCTCAGCCAAAGTTGGACACTTAAGTGACTGTACCACCTAGGTGCCCCAAGTTTATTTATTTTTGAGAGAGAGAGAAAGAGATGGAAGGGCAGAGAGAGAGAATCCCAAGCAGGCTCCGTGCTGTCAGCCTGAAGCCCAATGCGGGGCTTGATCCCACAAACCACAAGATCATGACCTGAGCCAAAATTAAGAATTGGACGCTTACTGCCAGAGCCACCCAGGCGCCCCACAGGTGCTGTTTCCTGTACCTGAACCCTCAGCCCACAGATGTTCACACACTAGTTTGTTCTCATCTCAATGTCAGCTCAAACGTAACTTTCCTTATGGGAAGTTCCTCAGGGAACTTTCCTTCCCTGACTACCCAGATGACCCCCTTACTCTCACTTGCATCCCTCTGTTTGGGGGGATCTGAAATGACCTTGCTCATTTATTTGTTTAACGTATTTGTATATGGCCTATCCTACCTCTCCGACTGCCGAGGATGTAAGTTCCCTGAGAGCTAGGATCTCTGTAGGGTTCAAGGACCCATTCCCAACGTTCAAGGCAGCACCTGGCAAACATCAGAGCTTGCTAAACATTTATGAATGAATAATAATCTTAAAAAACAGCATTATTTTCCAGTGTCTGACTCTCCCACAAGCCTCACTAAGCCAAAGGGCAGTAAATGTGGGTTAATGAGGGCTCAAGAGCGGGCTTTGGGCCTGGCCCAGGCCCAGCCCCGAAGCTCCCAGGCTGCAGGGAGCCATGAGGCTGCTTGGGCTTGCGGCTGCTCTGGGATAAAGGTCAACCCTTTTGCTGGAACATGAGGTTCTGCACCATCTGGGCCTGCCTGTCTCTGGCCTCATCTCCCTGGGTTCCCTAACCTGCACTCCATGTCCAGGCCAGACCAAACAACGCAGCGTGCCCACCGGAGAACACAGCCTGCTTCATGCCAGGGTACCTTTATAGACACCCTTCCTTCTACCTGGAATGCCCTGTGTCTTTGCTTTGCCTGGCCAGCTCCTTTCAGACTTGCAGGCTGGCTTCTTCAGAGGAGCCCTCCCTGACCCCTCTGGCCACCCTCAGCCCCCAACTTCCCAGGGCACTACAATGACCTAGTTTTGTGCACCTTCCCAAGCAGCCCAGAGATCTCTTGGGGGCAATGATCAACTTTCATGCCACCCAGGATAAAGCACAGTGCCTGGCACATACAGTAAGAGATAAACAGATGCTCCAGCATAGTGTTTAGACTTTGGGTCCCCAGGAATTAACACAATTCCTGGAGCACACAGTAGGTGGTCATTAAGTACCCACTGAACGTGTGAACCCTAGCAATCTGACACTGGCAGGAGCTGGAGGCGAAGGGAAGAGCGCAGGTGGGGGTGGGAATAGAAGATGCTTCCTTGGAAACAAGTCGATGTCACATGGGACTCCAGGAAACTTCCCAGGAGAATGGACACATAAACAGCAAAAATAAAAGCAAACACAGATGGATGGAGGCATATAAACAGGCTCGCGGTGAGCAAAGACGGAGAGAAGGATGAAAGAGGAAGAACTGGGCTCAGAGAGGACAAAATGTACCCATGAGAGCCGCAGAAGACAGGAAGCCAGAGCCCGGGACAGGCGACTCACTACAGGATGTCTGGTGCCCTTGCTTCAGCCTCTGGGGGTAGATAAGGGTGGTGTGGACAATGCGGTCCCTTCCTAGGGTGGTAGAGCTGGGTGAAAGGCCACATGTCACGAGATTTTGGGACATCTTGGGAAACTCTTCCTCTCTTAGTTCACCAGAGGCCCTGTGTTATGAAACAAAGCACCCAAGATAGCACCGTCACAAGCCTAGTTTCTTGCCTTTGAGTGAACAACCTAGCTGCTCTTGCCTCACTTTTCCCATCAGGAAAGTGACTGCTATTCTTACTTTAGAGTAACGTTAAGAGCATGCTGAGTTAGGACATGTAGGTGAAACGTACTTGGCCTGATACAAACGGCAGGGATTGACATAACGGTGGTGATCTCTCCCCAAAGTGCTGCCACGGATGGGTCCCAACAGGGACCATGCCACCACGTCTCTGAGTGCCACAGACGGACCTGAATTCAGAGACTCAGCCTCTGGTTTTTGGATTCCATGCCAGATCAATACAACAAGGCAAAGTTTATTCCCAGGTGAGGGGGTGAGTAGCAGCGCGCGTGCCAGTTGGCTGAGAGACAGCTGAGAATGCCCTCAGCCAGCAAGCAAGCCTGACAATCCAACTCCTCCACTAAGCATCCTCCAGGTCCCTTACACTTCTGGCCTGTCAAATGGGCTGAAAACAGCTATGCCTCAAGGCATGCATGACTCGTAGGAGGCAGAGTTCCTGGAATCATTTGAGAAAGAAGGGAATGACACTCTCAGGCCTGAGCCATGGAGGATTTACACTTTCCATACGTGATCTAAGCAGTCCTGCAGACCAGTTAGAAATACTGGCATTGGGGGCGCCTCGGGGGCTCAGTTGGTTGAGCCTTTTGATTTCTGCTCAAGTCATGATCCTGGGGGCGTGGGATTGAGCCCTATGTTGGGCTCTGTGCTGAGTGTGGAGCTTGAGATTCTCTCTCTCTCCTCCTGCCCCTCTCCCCCATTCGCTTGTGTTCTCTCTCCCTCTCCAGGAGAAGAAGGATGAGGAGGAGAGAGAGAAGGAGAGGAAGAGGAAGAGGAAAAGGAAGAAGAAAGAAGAAAGAAGAGGAGGAGGAAGAAAAGGAGAAGAAGAAGAAAAAGAAAAAGAAATTCTGGCATTGATGTCAGAGTTAAAAACAAATCCCAGCTGTCACTTCTCTGAACTTCAGTTTCCTCAAGTGTCAAAGAACAATAGCACCTACCCCCAAGAGTTGTAAAGAGCAAATGAGCTTGTGTGTATAAAGCCCTGAGCCCAACGCTTGGTCCCTGGGAGCAATCAATATTAGCTATTATTGTGAATAATAATATCACAAGTCCCTGCGGGGGGAAGGCCAGATCAATCTCTGAACGTGGAAGCCACTTTGAGGAGGTTAAACTGGTCATGACTCAGAAAATCATTAAGTCACCAAGTGTCAAATTCCATTTTGCAGCTTCTATTAGGAATGTGTGATTCCTGGGGTGGGGGGGGGACCGATGCCCCCACCAGCCCCACCTCTGCCGTGTTCTCTGAGACTGATGCGGAGGATCACAGATTAACAAGCCTGCCAAGCGTAGAGGGAGGCAACTTAAATAGAGCCTTCAGCTCATTTGTCCAGCTGGGCTTAAGAACATCGCCAAAGCGCTTGGGAAAACAAGCGTGGCAAGGAACGGAGGATCAACCTCAAAGGCCCAGAGAACCTTCAGACCTAAACTGGAGAGTCCATGACCTCGGAGGCTGTCGCAGGGCTGGGTGATGGGAGAGAGAAAGGGGACTGGGGGTTTCACCCTTCAGGAGTCCAACTTCTTTCCTCCTGAGCCCTCTCTGCACCCCACCCCACCCTCCCCCACCCTC
>NW_027528611.1:2912130-2917529 GCF_008692635.1 Crocuta crocuta | reverse complement strand
GAACCCAAAGACAGAAGGATGGTGGGGTCCAGGCCCCAGGTGGGAGGTGGGCAGCTGAGAGCAGGGGTGACTGACTGACAGCAGGATGCCACAGCTGAGGAAGAAAGTATAAATATAAAGCGGCCAGTGTAGGACTGGACAGAGGCCATATGAAACACACGGTACATTCCGGCCCCAGCGTAACAAACTGTACCAGCCTTTTGGAGAGCTGGGAGCAGTGTGGAGGGGAGGGAAGAGAGAGGAGAGGTTCCTTCGAGGTTGGCCCTGCCTCCTCCTCCCCCACTTCTCCCACAGCTCGGGCACCGCAGGGAAAGTCCCGATGTTCCTTTTGCAACCACAGGAAACCTACTATCCCTGCTCACACTCTGTACCCAGTGTTCCTCTCAGCAGCTCCAGACTGGGAGGGAGCAGCGAGTGGGGGAGGGAGAGAGGGCTGGGGGTTGTAGGCGGCCACAGCAGCCCAGATAACGCAAGGGGAGGTGGCAAGCATCTCGGCCGCCAGGACACTAACTCACATGTGAGTCCCAGCCCGTAAGCACGGCTGTGGAGGTACAGATGGTGGTGAGGTGTAGGGAAGGAAGTGCCTTGCCCAAGATCACACAGCCAGTTGTTCACCAGGGTGGGACCAGAGTGCATCCAGAGCCGGGCAGTGCTGGGCAGCTCGCTTGGGTGTAGCGGGCAGGCGTGGCAGGCCAGGGAACAGGCAGTGCCCGGGGAACCGAGGGTGGGGAGCCCAGATCCAAGGCTGCCTCTATGCTCCGGTTAGCTCTGGGCAGGTCTGGCTTGAGCACCATCCCCTCCTCCACTCCTTCTAAGCCTCCCCTCCTCCCTCCACCTAAATATTAGAGATAATGCATGTAAAGTGGCTAGCACGGAGGCTGGTTTGTGGTGATGTCAACCAGAATGAGTCACCTCCACGCCTCCTCTCTCCTCCTCCACACACACACACACACACACACACACACACACACACACAGCTCAAGGCCTAGAACCTCCTGGGATCCTTCTCCCATATCGCCACCTCCTTGCAGAGCCCCTATAGTTCTTAACATTTGGTACTCCCCACCTGCTGGCTTGGGTTATTATTTAACCTCACGAGCTGTGTGTTTGTCTCTTCAACCGGTCTGCAAACTGCCCAAGGGCAGGAAATCATTTCAATACACCCAACAGTTACTGAACATCAACTCCAGTGCCAAACTTGGCCTGTGGGGGATGAGCTCAAGTGATGGTGGGGGGTGCGGGGAGGCCTCAAAGAGGCAGACTTTGTTTCTGCCTCAAGGACTTTTTAATCTGGTTAGAAGAACAGGATTAGTAAACAGATCACTAGAATATGAGACAGGCCACACGCTGTGCCGTGAGAAAGGTACAGACTGAATGTGCTGGGCATTCGGAGGGGAGAGGAATCAAATGCGGCTGGCGCCGTTTCAAGCAGGCTTTCTGAGTTGGAGCTTAAGAGATGGGTAGGCTCGGAGGATGGGCAGCCCTGGCAGCAGAAACGGCCCAGCACGCTGCGGAGGTTGGAAGGTGGGAGACGAAGGGCCTTTCGAATTGGGCCTTCAGCTTTCCACCGCCATCCTTAGCGCGACCCAACACAGCCTTCCATATGGTACGCTCAGTATGTCAGTCCTTTGTCCCCTCCTTGGTTTGGAGCCGGTGGAACCTTCAGGAACGGCACTCAATGACGTCTTTCAGTAGATGGATGGGTAAAGAGAAAACGTGGCTCTGAATGAATCCGGGTTTGGGGCTGGAACAAAGGGAGGGGTCACGTTCCAGTTCGGGGTCGTCTTCTCCACCCCGCCGTCCGTTCCCGGGCTCTTCCTACTCCCGGCGTCCTGCCAGGGGTTTCCCAAGCTCTCCCCAAGGGCTGGGCTTGGTTTGCCAGCCCTTGGGAATCCCTGGAGTCTCCAGGCTGGTGCGAAGGGCGGATGNTACGTGGCCCGCGTGCGCATCCCTCTGCCTTCTCGCCCCTGTGTTCCTGCGTCGATCGGCCCCCAGCCCGAGCCGAGCAGGCTCGGCCCGTCTGGGAGGGGAGCTCTTCTCCCGCCCCTCCCCCCCTCCCCCGCGGCAGGTGTGGCCCGGCCTCCAGCTTCTGCGGACAAGGCCCGTTTTCCCCAAAGCCCACCGCTCCGGGAGGCCTCTGGAGGTCTTGGTGCGGGGGGTGTAACTCATCGCTGCAGGAGGAGGTAGAAATGTGTTCCGGGGTGGCGGGGAGCACAAGAAGAGGGTGCTGAGAAAAAATGGGATATAGGGCAAGAAGACCTCCCCCACCTCTGTCCTCGGCTGACCCAGAGTTTAGAGTCTCTTCCTGTCCCCTCCCCTCAAAACCACGAGGCCCCTGAAGATTTCCTCAGAGGGAGGGAGAAGCAGGTGGGGAGGTGCTTTGAAGCCTGAGACCCTGCTTTTCTGCCTTACCCTCCCTCCCACCCAAAGCCACAACAAAGACGCATGAATCCTGCCACCCGGGCCGCAAAGCTTCTCCTTCCTCCTCTGTGCCTGCTGTCCCCTGCGGTCTGGGTGAGGATGACAGCCCAGGGCAGGGAGCTCAGATGGCAGCCCAGAGCAGGACTCTTCCTGGAGGCCGAGACCTGTCCCACACCCCAGCCTCCTGGGGTGTCTGCAAGGTGCCCCCGGGGACACGCTGTGCCTGGAGTGTGCCAGGGCTGGCAGGGAGGGGCTCCGTCCTCTGCTGAGTTCCAGGAAAGGCCCTGGCAGTCAGTACAGGCCTGGGCTCCAGGGCCTTTGAGGGTGGGGCTGGGGGAGGGACCCCAGGCAGCTGAAAGGCCTCACCTGGGCCTTGTGCCCCTGGGCCGTCTGATGGCATCTCTGGCACCCACTGCGGAGATGGATGCCGATGCAGGCCTGGGCCACGGACCCCCTTCCCACCCATAGAGCCATATTTCCCACACGTGTGCTCTCCCAGCCAGCGCTCCCTGAACCTCCCAGCCAGGAGGTACCTCAACTGTTGTCAACTCGAACCTTCCACCTGGTGTGCGAAATCGGTCCATGATATCCCAGGCCAGCCATTGTCCTTTGAAGCTGTTTGCACGCCTGTAGTGACAGGGACACTCTCAAAAGGCAGCCACTGCCCTTCTCCAAGTCCAGTCACCTGCAGGACATCTGCCTTCACATGGCCTGGAAATGACGGAACTCATCTTCCTGTCCCTCACACCAGCTCTTCCCTGTCGCCCACTGCGGACTCTCCCATCCCCCAAGCTCACCACCAAGGTGGGTTAATTTTTAACTATTTTCTCTCCATCACCAACCTGTATCTGCTCCGCTGCCAAATTCTTCCCTCTGTTGCTTTTAGTACAAGATGTGTTGTTATTTTTCGCACTGACCCCTTCTTCTCCATCCCCATAAAGCCCACCTTTGGCCCAAATTCCCACAACCTCTGCCGTACTGTCCTCTCTGACCTAGGACTTTCCTTTCTCCTGTTGGAATAATCTTTCTCAAACGCTGTTTAATGTGCCTGTGTGCAGCTTCAGACTCCTCAACCGAGCACACTGGGTACACCAGCTGCTAACCTGTATGTTCCATATGAGGGGACCCGGATTCATTCATGGTGGGCCCAGACCACGGAGTGCAGCCCTGGGTCTTACATAGCAGAAGGGCAGCAGATGTTATTCAAGTGACCTACCCGTTTGGTTGTGCTCACTCGGTCTCCCCATTACCATGGAGCCTGTTGGTTCCTCAGGCCCTTTGGTTTTGAAAAGTCCCTATTGTTTATTTACCAAATCTTCAGAGAGGGGTGGGGAAGGGAGAAGCTGACATCCAAGTTAACATCAGACAGGTTGTTTCAAATGCCAACTGCGGAGACCTGGAGTGCACAGTGGAATGAATGAGTATGGCTGTCTGCTGGAGCCTCTGCTTTCTGTAAGACACAGAAAATCACTGAGGCGGGTGGAAGGCAGAAAGGTGAGTGGGCACAATCAGGGATTTTGAGTAGCTTTTCACCATTAGAGAGTCCAGCCTGCTTAGCTCTGGGTCCCTGGTCTGATGCCCTTAGATTCTCTCTCTTGGCACTGAATCACACACACACACACACACACACACACACTCTCTCTCCCTCCCTCCCTCCCGGTGATCCTGGCCCCCAGCATTTCAAAAATCTACCTCCTGTAGGAAGCCTCTGATATAAATCTCCATCCCATATTGATTAGATTATTGTGTCAGCTTCCCTCTGAGCCCTATGAGTTGCCTTCAGTCTCTTCTCTATTTTATCACCTCCTTTGTCTGCAATATTTTAACCCCATTGATTATAGTTACGTTCATCGCAGGAGTAGTACCTTTCATTTATTTATTTACTATAATCTATTTATTTTGAGAAGGGAGCATGAGATAGGACACTCTGACTCTGGAGGCCACATAAGCCTGGATCTGGATTCCAACACTTAGCTGTTTGGGCTTGGACAACTCTCTCAACCTCTCTGAACCAGTTTCTCTATCTGTAAAAGTCACTAGTAATACTTACCTTGCAGAATGAGGGGCAAAAATTACAGAGAATACAAAGGGCCAAAAAAAAAAAGTGCCTTTTGCATTGTGTTCAGACAATAGTTGGTCTTCATTTCCTACACGATTGGAGCCTTCCCTGAATTGGGGGACAAATTCCTTAACTAGCCCCCCCCCTCCAATCCTGGGACCCTTTTAAGTGTGAAAAAGGACACTATTAATCATTACACTGGTTGCACAGACGTGACCCGGGGCGCAAGGCCATCCTACCCTAACATTAACGGGGGAGGACAGCGTTCGGACCCCGAGCCACCGTAGCCCAGTGCCTAAGCATGGCGCCCAGCAGAGCTCCAGCTCAATGAACGTTTGCTGAATGAACAGAACCGGTCCTCCCTTCAGTTTCTTGCAGCATCAGCGAGTGAGGAAGCAGATTGAAAAGCCCGCCCCCGCAGACTCCCCACCCCCCTATCCTGGGTCCCAAAGCCTCTGGTAGCCTCCTTTCTCGAAGGTCTCTCCTTCTCCAGCCCGCTTCTCCCGCCCCGGTTGCCTTGGAAACAGTGACGTGTGCAAGCGGGGCGTGACCCCTCTCCATCCTCTCCCGGAGCCCCTGGCCCCGGCCTGCTCAGACCCCGGCAGAGGACGAGACTGGGGCCCTCCGCCCGGCCGCCCGCCTCCGGCCCCCGAGCTAACCACGCCCACCTGGCCGCCCCCCGCGGGCGCCGAGCTCGCTGCTNTGAGCTCCTGGGGAGGAGGTAGTCCGGGGAGGAGGGGGGAGAGCTAAGTGGGGAGGCCCGGGGCGGGGAAAGGCTGAGCCTCCGCCCCCCACCCGGCCCTCCTCCTCCTCCTCTGGGGGCGCCGCTCTCCGTGCTCTCGCCGCTTTTCTCCCTGTCCCCACGCTTCCGCTGGAGTAGCAAGCCGCAGGGAGGCCCCCCCCCCCCCCCACTGTGGTT
>NW_027528611.1:2910712-2912019 GCF_008692635.1 Crocuta crocuta | reverse complement strand
TCTGGTTCCTGGGCCAGGGTAAGCGCCAGCCGGGGAGGCGACGGCCTCGGAAAGCGTGGGGTCCAACGTCAGGGCACGGGCAGCACCCCCTGCCATTCGCTTCCCCACTTTCCGGCTTTCTGCCAGGAGGAGCTCGCACGTATGGATTGGCCCGTTTACCTACCGTCGCGACATAAATTCCCTCGTTCAGTTCTGACAGCAGCACTTCCTGCTAGTAGGTAGGTGTCAATAAACCCATATTCCGGAGGAGGAAGCACGGGCTCAGCTTATGGAATTTGCCCAAGTCCGAGCCCATCGGACCCCAGGGAGCGGTCCAGTATACAGCAGGCTAATTTCACCTTCGTTTCTCCTGTGCCTACGAGCGCTGGTCCCCGCCAGGGTCACACACCATAAAGGTCTAGTACTGTGCGTTGCACACACAGTAGGTCCCCAAGAGCATATTAGGCTTTTTAAGTTAACTGGGCGGAAACACTCCTTACCAGAGCTGGCTAGTTTGGGGTTTCATAGGTGGGAAATGGCCCTCCTGGTTTAAGTATTTTGGGGAGCTTCAGAGAGGGTCCAGAGTTGTTCAAGGCAATTAAATGGGTTAGGGGAGTGGAGATGGATTAGCCTGAAGAAGGTGGGGGTGGGGTGGGTAAAGGAGATGAATAATGTGCCTTTCAGGTGTCACTGAGACCGCCTTCTGTGTGCTCACTGCCTTTCTACTCCCAACGTTTTTGTCTAGGTGAAACCTGCTTATAATAGTAATTATAGTTGACATTTGATGGACCCTGTGTACTGGGCACTGTTTCAAGGACTTAATCCTTGCAAACAGTCCCAAGAGGCAGACATTATCGTTCCCATTTTCCAGGCAGGGAAAGTGGGGGTACAAAGAGAATACAAAGCTAAGTCAGTGGCCGAACTGGTTTTGAATCCTGGTAATCTGATTCTAGCCCACCCTCTCTCCTTCACTAAACTAAATTGCACCTACCATGAGGGGAACATCAGCTTTGAGAGCAGGAAGCCAGTGCAGATGACAGAGAGGTGCGTGCTAGATCAGTCCTCATGTTCTCGCCTCAGTAAGAATAGGAAAGAGGGGCGCCTGGGTGGCTCAGTCGGTTAAGTGTCTGACTTCGGCTCAGGTCATGATCTCACAGTTCGTGGGTTGGAGCCCCGCATCGGGCTCTGTGCTGAATGCTTGCTTGGAGCCCAGAGCCTGCTTCCAATTCTGTGTCTCCTCTCTCTGCCCTTCCCCACTCACGCTCTGTCTTGTTCTGTCTCTCAAAGATAAATAAATGTTAAAAAAAAAAAAAAAGGCATAAAAAAAA
>NW_027528611.1:2896085-2910591 GCF_008692635.1 Crocuta crocuta | reverse complement strand
TTTGTTTTGTTCACAAAAAAAAAAAAAAGTTAAAAAAAAAAAAAAAGGCATTAAAAAAAAGAATAGGAAAGAAACTTGGGGCTGGTTGTGGTATATGGAATCCCAGACTTCTCTGTCTGGGTTTGACAAAAAGCAAAATGAGGTAACAAAAGCCAGCTTCCTACAAAGTTGCAGCTTGAAGCTATGTACCCTAAGAACGTCCAAAGCACAACCCCATCTGTTATCACTATCATTTCATGAAAGCAAGCGCATTTTCATTCTCAAACCAACAAAGACCTCATCTGAATCAAAAGCAGCCATTGCCAAGAAAGGACAGTCATTGACTTTCCAACAACAAATGAACATTCCTCTGTAAGCTTTTTTCACTCTGCTGTGGACTAGTGAAAATGTCACTCTGGAAATGGCCTCTGCCTCTTAGTCCCTCTGTATCATTTGAGAGCAAAACCAAAAGAAATGGGCTTTAGGCGTAGCAGGAAGGAGTTGGGTGAAAGCCAAAAAAGAACGCTTTTTTTTTTTTTTTTAATTTAAAGAACAGGTAAGCACTGCAGTTGCATAGGAAGTAAGGGTTGCAAAGTCAAGCCTGTGGACTAGAGAGGCCAGTGGCTCTGGGTTCTACCCCAGGGAAGGGCAGCAACCTTTGTTCTGAAGGATCTACCCTCAGGTCCACCAGGGTAGCTTTAGAACCTGAAGCAGTCCCATCAGGCAGCCATGTCTTGCCTGGAGTTCATGGGCCATGGAAGGCTGTTCCACAGCAGCAGGGAGGCCTCAGGGGCCTCTGTCAGCCCTTGTCACAGAGTCCACGTAGTCTCCCACCTTGGGGCTGGGTAGAGTGTTAGGCACGACCCTTGAGGAGAGCTGAGGCCAGAAGAGAGGAAAGGAAGAGAAGGGTAGGAGGGTTCCCTGTGGCCCGGGGTGTGCTATGCGAAGGCTCTGAGTCGACGGGCCTGGCTGGCTGCAGCATCCTCGGGGATGCTATTTCCCTACTTCCTCACCTCCATCAAGGCCAGGTGTAGCCCAGGACCTAGAACCTTCCAACAGTAGCTTAAACCCAGGTGGGAGAAGCCCTGTCTGGTACAACCATGCCCAGTGCTGGCTTGGGGCTTGTCACTTCCCTGTCTGGTACTAGGAGGCAAGGCCAGAGGATATGGGGAACAGCAGGGAACGGGGAGAAAGGGAAGGATCTGGTCTCAGCTGTCCTAAGCTATTGGTAGAGGCCAAGTCCTCTCCTAAGTCAGACTCTTATTTCCTGGTGTTTTCTGACTCCACAGGAGGCCTCACGCCTCATCTCACCGTGTAGGGGTGGGGCAGGGTGTGGGGCACTGGGGTGTGCTTTTTCCAGATTTAGGCCCCCATCGTTTATTTTTAAGTTTATTTGAGAGACTGTGCGCGAATGAGCATGGGAGGGGCAGGGAGAGAGAGAGAAAGAGAGAGAGAGAATCCCAAGCAGGCTCCACACTGTCAGCGCAGAGCCTGGTGCGGGGCTTGAACCCATAGACTGCAAGATCATGACTTGAGCTGAAATCAAGAGTCGGATGCCCAACCGACTAAGCCACCCAGGTGCCCCTTAGACCCCCATCGTTTAAAGGCACACGCCTACCAAAGTATTGATCCTGGAGTTATAGAATGGTAAATCTGGATCCTCTCAGGTTGCGAATATACAAACTGAGACCCAGACAAGGGCTATCCCTTTCTCCTCCAGGGTCATGCTGGTTAAATGGGCCTGGAGCACCCGTACCAGATTCTCGCTCACTCTGGGTTGGATTTTGACACTGTCGACAAGAGTCATGATTTTGACACTGTTTGGCGGAAGTCATGATTTGAACACCTACTAAGTACAGGACTCTACCAGATGTTGGAGATGCAGAGAGAGCTGCTCTCAAAAGCTTTCGGCCAGACAGGTAAACACTAGCCACTACAGGGGAACTACAGTTGCTAGATGAGTTTGCCTAAAGTGCTCCCCTTGATGGAAGGGGGCCCTGCCTGCAGAAACACCCAGAGGCCCAGCAGCCAATCCATGGTGAAGAAATCATAGAGGCCAGGGAACAAGCGAACGGAGTTGCCAATTGGGCCCACCCCAGACACCCCTCCCAGAAACTTCCCAAGGAACCAGCCCAGAAATTGGGCCTCTGCTGCCCTCTAATGGAGGAAAGCAAGCCTCTAGAGCTGCATACCGGCGCCCAGCCATCCTGGCTCTCCTAAAGACCCGGGAAGTGAAGGACCTTCTTGCCCTCAGAATTCTTTTCCCCTAGAGTCTCGAACTTCATTTCCTACAACCTCAGAAGCTGAGCCTTCTCTCTTTCCAGGCACTCCTGGCTGTCGCATTTCCTGATCACCACCCTCCATCCTGTTTCCCCAGTTTCCTTTGTTGCCCAGGTTCTGATTCTGGTACCCTGGTCCCGGCCCTGCCAGAGTTCTGGTTCCAGAAGGCCCTTGCCAGGTGCCTTGGGCCTAGCCCCCACCTGGGCGCAGGGCCACGCCAAAGACATGGGCATGAGCATCCCCCACTGCCTGGGGCAACTGGACATCCGCAAAGGGATAGTGGGCTTGGCCACAGGGGCCGGGTTCATCTACCTGCTCTACAAGGCCATCAAGGCTGGCATAAAATGCCAACCTCCCCTCTGCACCACCTCACCCATCTGCATCGCCCGTGAGTGTACGGGCCCTGGGGAGAGGGCTCAGCCCCAGGAGGCACCTGCTCCAGAGGTCTCCAGTGTGGGAGGGCCCAAAGGTGACTCCTCCCAGTTCCTCTCTCCCTCTTTCTCTCTTCCATCTTCCCAAACCTGCCCTCGAGATGCTAGCTCAGAGTCCCCAGGAAGTAGATGGCAGTCAAGTGGATTTCAGGACACTCCTCTGGCAGGTCTCCAAATTTGACACTCGCCCTAGCTCCCAGGATGCCACTGCTTGGAAACTTGGCATCAGCAGCTCTTCCTAAGGGAGGATTGGGGCACCTACATCCCCAGAACGTCCACTAGCCCATAGGACAACTTCGCGTCCAGTAGAGAAAGGCGCCCTTCTGCCAGACTTTTTTTATTGCCATCTGTTGGAATACCTCTGCCACATACTGATTATGATGAGATACCACATACGACTGCCATATGCCAGGAAATCGTTATAGTAAACACAAAACCATGACATTTAGGATACGAACGGTACATCATTAGATGTAGCGCCCTGGCGCACGGCTCGGCTATCTTTGGCGGTCCTGCATATAGCAAGAAGGCCTCTCTTCAGAAAAGGCAAGGCAGCCTTGTCCCCAGGTCCCTCTCCCCCGCTCCCCAGCCCCATTCTCTGACTACTTCTGAGTCCCCAGCCTGAACGTGGCTGGGGTGGCTGTCTAGGCCTGGCAATCGAGCGAGAGCGGCACGGGCGGGACTCAGGTGAGCTCCGGAGGCTCCTCAACTCTCTGGAGTGCAAACAGGATGAGTACGCCAAGAGCATGATCCTGCACAGTATCACGCGCTGTGTGTACTTGCTGGAGGCCGAGGTGAGGGGAAGGAAGCACACGGTCCCTCCCAGCCAGCCCGGCCCCTGGGGACTGCAGCCCATCCCCGCCCCCTGGGCTGGCCAGACTGTGTCCCGGGACCTGTCTCTGGCTGACGGTGGGAGGGGTCATGCTGAGGGGTCTTGGTGACATGGGGCACTGTGGGCCCAGGACACCCGCTTCTCCTGCCTCTTCTGTCTCTCCTGGCACACTCTAGGCCTCTGCTTGTACAACTGATGACATCAACTTGGTGGGCTCCATGCTGGATGACAAGGACAACAGTGTCAAAATCCAAGCTTTGAACACACTTAAAGCTTTCTCCGGCATCAGAAAATTCAGGCTTAAAGTCCAGGTGAGCCCAAAGGCAAGTGGGGTGGAGCACATAGGATGTCCACAGCCCGTGGCTTCTTTAGTAGGCATGGGGAAGATGGTCATGCTCCAGGAGTTTTGGGTCTGATTTTCTTTGTAATTAGTGAGAAAATGGTGGTCAGATCCCAGCAGGATCATAAAAGCCTTTGAATATCAGGCTGAAACTGAACTGGGATGCTAGGAGTGTCTCTGAGCCCCAAGTAGCAGGAAGCCCCAAGGTTCTTTCTGATAACCGACCAATTCTGTATCATCAATGGGGCGTCCTATAATTCAACTCCATTCTACACTGTCCACCTGGAGTTAGTACAGATCCCACAGACAAAGGATTCAGTCCCACGAGACTGCCCCCCACGTCCCGTGCCAGTACACTTAACTATAAATTTGGACTTCCTCCTCTGGTTTGAGAATTCACTAGAACTACTCACAGAATTCAGGAAAAACACTTTACTTACATGTACCAGTTAATTATAAAGGATAAACTGAGGAGTAGCCAGATGGAAGGGATGCATAGGGCAAAGTATTAGTGGGGAGGCAGGGTGCAGCACTTCCGAGCCTTCTCTAGGTGAGCCACCCTCCCGGCACCTTGATGTGTTCACCATCCGGAAAGTTCTCCGAGTCCTGTTGTTTAGGGGTATGTATGGAGGTTTCATTATGTAGGTGTAATTGATTAATCATTGGCCATTGGCGATTGAACCCAATCTCTGACCCTTCCCTTCAGTCCCCTTCATCATGGCTTGGCCTTTCTGGCCACCAGCATCCCCATCTGGAAGCTGTTCGCTATCCGTGAGAATCACCTACTTGACATAAACTCTGGGATAATGCAGAGGAACTGGTTATGAAAAGCAAAACACTGTTGTATCAGTCAAGTGCAAGGATTTCAGGAGCTCTGTGCCTAGAACCAGGGACAAAGGCCAGATCTATTATACTGCCCGCCCTCTGCTGTGTTGGTCTGTTGCTGGTGGCTGGGCCACTGATGCCTTCACCACTACCATGTAGAGAAAATACAAGCCGACAAATGTCCCCAGGCTTATCTGTTTCCACACCCATCCTTTCCTGCTTTCCTGCTGATGCCATGAGAAAACGGCCTTCTTCCTGTCTATGGTCAACATTAGTTTCCGGCCTGGATCCCATCCCCTTCTTTGAGGACCTCTTTCCTTAATTAGTCTCTTTGTCTTATATGGCCCCCCAACTCCTTCCCATTAATATTCGACATGCTCTAATCCTTCCAATCTTAACTCCCCCACACGAAAAAGAACCTTCTTCCTTGACCTCCAAATTCCTCTCTAGCAAATGGTCTCTCCTGAATTAAAAATAAATACTGAAAGCTTACAAACATTTTATGTGTACAGTAGAAAGAACTATGAACAAAACACATATAACTGAAACCCAGGCTAAGAAATCTAACCAACAGGTTGGATGCTCCAGATGCTCCCCTCCCCCACAATCCCACCCAAAGGCAATTATTTCCTCCATGTTATGCATCAGTCCCTTTCCTTATAGTTTTACCATATATTCACATATCATTTTGGCAAAGCAAGGTAGATAACAGTAGGCAAAATGTAAGAAAAAAATTGTAGGCAAAATGTAGTTTGGGATGTTTTTACGGTTCACGTATCTGGAAGTGTGCATTTTGTATTCCGTGGTTTGCCTTTCTCCCCAACACTGAAAGATTCATCTTTATTGGCGGGTGCAGCTTTGTTTCCTTGTTTTCTATTGCTGTATAGTATTCTAGTTCATGAGCGTCCTGCAATTTTATTTATCCATTTGCCCATGGGTAGGCACTTAAATTGTTTCTATATTGTGTCGTGAGCATTCTTGTACACACCTCCCTTGAGGATATAGGAGACTTTCTCTAGCATCTGTATGTCTGCAGGAGTGGGATGGCTGGATGAAGGGTATGCCCAACTTGTCAAGAAGGGTTGTGTTAATTTACACCCCGTACTGGCTCTGCATGAATATTCCATTTACTTCCCAAACGTTGGTACTTTCGCATTTGAAGTTTTTTGGCATCAAACTTTTTTGGGGAGGGGCACTTGGCTGGCTCAGTCAGTAGACCATGCTTGATCTTGAGGTCATGAGTTCAAGCCCCATGTTGAGGATGGAGCCTACTTAAAAATAAAAAGAAAGGAAGAACGAAAAACTTTTTTTGGGTGGAAAAAAAGGCCTCTAGGTCTCTGCTTGCTGGCTGTCTCTATTTTAGCCCTCAGCCCTCTCAGTTTCCCTACGTCTGTAATTCTCAAGCATATCAATTGCCTGCAGAGTTGTTTAAAATGGAAGGTTTCTGGGCCCCACACCTAGAGAGTCTAGTTGAGCTTGGGAGCTATGTTTTTCACAACCCCCCCAGGAGCTTCTGATGCGGTTGGTCTGGGCAACACTTTTCCCATCGTATCCTCAGGACCTGAGCCCTTTCCTCTGAGTAAAAGCAGCCAATCTCTGGTTTCAGTTTTCATCTAGATGCACTTTCCTGCATCTCTGTCCGTAGCCTAGGGACCCCCTGACCTCCAGACCCATGGCCAGCTGCTCCACTTAGACATCCTAGTGGCCCTCTAATCCAGCATGTCCAAAATGGAACTTACCCCCGCTCCCTAAGTCAGACCACCCTTTCCAGAGGGATCTGATCCCATCAACCCCCTGCTTGGTCTCCCTTAAGGGTCTCAACCATAAAGAGCACAGCCCTCCACCTCCTTGCCCCAGCCCCAGCCATTCACATTGTATGTTTCATGCTGTCCTACTTCCTGGCCCTTGCACCTGCTCTTGCCTGAAACACCGCTCCAGATGTCCTCCTTATCTGTCCTTCAGATCTTAGTGGACAACAAGGGGTTGGGGCAGGGAGAGGCTGGTACTAATGGGAATGCTGTGATCCTTACTCCAGGATTCTTGCCTTCTTCTTACATGGCTCACAAAAGTACAGCTTGTGGGGTTCTCAGTCCTTGGTAATATCTCTCAGTCCGAGCATCTTACATCTCAGAAGTCAAAGATCCCTTTATTCACTCAACAAGTGTATATTGAGTACTTTCTGTTTAGGCACTGGAGATACAACAGTGAGCAGAACAGGAAAGATCTTGGTCCCAGTGGAAGCTGATATTCTAGCAGGGCAAGGCAGGCAATACACAAGTCAGTGGAATATGTAGTTGTTTCATGTAACATGTGTTATGGGGGAAAATAAAGAAGGATGGTAAGAAAGCTGGTATAGGAGCTTCCCATGCAGTTTCAAAGGAGAAAATCCTTTGGGATTTAGAGCTTGATGAGGAGTTCATAGAAATAGAAATAACACCAAAAGCATGATCTATAAGAGAAAAAAATCAATACATTGGACTTCATCAAAACTAAAAACATTTGGTTTGTGAAGGACCCTGTTAAGGGGATGAAAAGACAAGCTGCAGGCAGGGGGAAATATTTGCAAAGCTGACATAGTTGACACATAGATGACAAAGGACTCCTATCCAGATCATAGAACAAGCTCTCAAAACTCACTGTTTAAAAAAAAAACCAATTAGAAAATGGGCAAAAAACATGGAGACATTACACTGAAGAAGATCTACGAATTGCAGATAAGCACATGAAAAGATGTTTAGGGGCACCTGGGTGGCTCAGTCAGTTAAGTGTCCGACTTCGGCTCAGGTCATGATCTCACGGTTCGTGGGTTTGAGCCCCGCATTGGGTTCTGTGCTGGTAGCTCAGAGCCTGGAGCCTGTTTCAGATCCTGTGTCTCCCTCTCTTTCTGCCCCACCCCAACTCATGCTCTGTCTCTCTCTGTCTCAAAAATAAATAAAAACTATATAAAAAAAAAAAAGAAAGAGGGGTGCCTGGGTGGCTCAGTCGGTTAAGCGTCCAACTTCGGGTCAGGTCATGATCTTACGGTTCGTGGGTTCAAGCCCCGCGTTGGGCTCTGTGCTGACTGCCAGCTCAGAGCCTGGATCCTGTTTCAGATTCTGTGACTCCCTCTCTCTCTGACCCTCCCCTGCTCACGCCGTCTCTATCTCTCTCTCAAAAATAAACATTAAAGAAAGAGAAAGAAAAAATGTTTAAAATCAGTAGGCATTAGGGAAATGTAAATTAATACCCAGCAAACTATTACTGTGTACCTATTAAGTGTTTGGTTTTTTTTTTTAATGTTTATTTAGTTTTGAAGGAGAGAGAGACAGAGCATGAGCAGGGGAGGGGTAGAAAGAGAGGGAGACACAGAATCTGAAGCAGGCTCCAGGCTCTGATGCGGGGCTCGAACTCACAAGCTATGAGACCATGACCTGAGCTGAAGTCGGACGCTTAACCAACTGAGCCACCCATGCGCCCCAAGTATTCTAAACTCAAAATTTGTGACAGTACCCAATGCTGGTGAGGGCGAAGAGAAACGGGATCTCTCTCGTATTGCTGGTGGGAATATGGAATTGTACAGCAGCCATCCTGGAAAATAGGTTGGGAGGTTTTTTTTTGGAAAAAAATAATTACACATTTACCATACAACCCAGCAGTTGCACTCCTAGGCATTTATCCTAGAGAAATGAAAACCTCTATCTGCACAAAAACCTGTACACGATTATTCATCACCACTTCACCTGTAATAGTCAAAAGCCGGAAACAACCAAACTGTCTCTCAATGGATATATGGTTAGACAAACTGGTAATCCACGCCACGGAACACTACTCGGAAATATGAGGGAATGAACTCTTGACACACATCACAACTTAGATATCAAGGGCATCACACTGGATGAGAAACCAATCTCAGAAGGTCACAAAGTATGAATCAATTTATGTAACATTCTCAAAGTGACAAAATTGCAGAGATGGAAAACAGATCAGTGGCCAGGACTGGTTTTGGTGGGGAGGGGCAAATGGGACTGTAACGGAGTCCCTAATCTATTGATAGCAGTAGTGGTTACATGAATCTACACGTGTGATAAAATGACACAGCATTATACACACACCTTGTACCAACACTGGTTTCCTAGTTTTGATGTTGTGTATACTTATGTAAGGTGCGACCATTGAGGGAAACGGGTGACAAGCACGCAGGCCCTCTCTGGGCTCTTTTTGCAACTTCTTGAGAACTTACGATTATTTGAAAGTTAAAAGTTTAAAAATAAGAAGTGTGTTGCATGTGACAGTGCTGTGGAGAATGTAATAAAGATGGAGGGTAAGGGAGACTGGGCTGGGAGTGGTTGCAGTCTTGAAGAAGGGGGTGGTCACGGAGGACCTCACTGAGAAGGCGACATTAAAGCAAAATCTTGAGGGAGGTAAGAGAATGATCTATGACTCTCTGGAGGGAGAGCATTCTAAGTGGAGGAAACAGCCTGTGCAAAAAGAAGAGAAGTGTGTATCTGGCATGCTCAAGGAATGACTAAGAGACCGTTGTGATGGCAACCGTGGGAGCAAAGGAGAATAGGAGATGAGGTCAAAGCAATAGCAGGGGAAAGGGGCAGAGCATATTGGACCTTATAAGCCACTATTAGGACTTCAGCTCTTACCCTGAATGAACTAGGACTTGAGCCCAAGAGTGACGTGTCTAACATGTCTGCTGTTCTGAAAATAGAGGCAGGGGGGCGAGTAGGAGACAGGAGGCTATTGCGGAAATCTAAGTGAGAAATGATGGCGGCTTGGAACAGGGTAGTAGAGACGAGACGGTGAGAGGCAGCTTAACTGTTGATAGATTTTGAAGGTAGAGCCAACAGGATTTTCTGAAGGATTGGAAAAGTGGTGTTGAAGAGAAACAAAGTACCGTAGTGAAAGAGGACTACAGATTTTTGACCCGAGTAACCGGAAGGGGGATGTAACCAACAGCAGAGACAGGGAAGATGGTGGAAGAGACAGGTTTGGGGACTGCATACATGTTAACTCTGGAAGGTCTGTTAAGCATTCTGGCAAGCGACGCCTGGCTGGCTCAGTTGGTGGAGCATGTGACTCTTGATCTCGGCATTGTGAGTTCGCACCGCATTTTGGTGTAGAGATCACTTAAAAATAAAATCTTTAAAAAGCCACCAGTGTGCCTGGGGGGCTAAGTCGATTAAGTATCTAACTTTTGATTTTGGCTCAGGTCATGATCCCAGGGTTGAGATGTTCTCTCCCCCCACCCCATCCTTCTCCCCTGCTTATGCTCTTTCTCTCTAAAAAATAATAAAATAAGTTTTTGAAAAGCATTCTGGAATGAGATGGAATTGGCACCTGAATATATGAATCGGGAGTTCAGGGAGAGGTCTGGGTTGAAGACAGAAACTTGAAAGGCATCAGCATCAATAGTATTTAACACTACTGGGTGAGTAGTGAGTCTGGGTGATCTCCCTAAGAGAGAGATGAAGACAGAGAGGAAGAGGTTAGGCAGAAGAACCAGGAAAGAATTCTGTGGATGAGAAGCCAAGGGAAGAAAGGAGGTAGGAGTGGCCAACTAGGTCAAATAATGGGAGTATAAGTTAGAGAGAAGTGTCTACTGGGTTTGGCTCAGGCCTCATGGGTGGGGGCAGGGAAGAGGGAAGGCAGAGGCTGGGATAGTATTGGGGATCACCACATAAAAGCAGATCCTTCTCCCTCCACCCCCACCCCCCAGGAACACTCCTTCAAGGTTCTGGAACTGATTTCTACCATCTGGGATTCGGAGCTACACATTGCAGGCCTCAGACTCCTCAACAACCTCCCACTGCCCGACTATGTGCATCCACAGCTGAGACGGGTGATGCCTGCCCTGATGGAGATCCTACAGTCAGACTATATCCTGGCACAGGTGCCTGAGGACCATGGCCCAGGCCCTGCCCCTCCTGACCAGCTCTGGCACAGCATGTAGAGGGAGTAACAGATATTTGTGCCTTCCCTGCTCAGGCCCAGAGTAATCTGCCTTATCATTTTTTTTTCACTCTTTCTTTTATTCAGGTGCAAGCCATAAGATTGCTGAGCTACCTGGCACAGAAAAATGACCTTCTCTATGATATTCTCAGCTGCCAGGTGAGAAAAGAACTAAAAAAGGGTTGATGGATACCAACTCAGATATTGGGTACAGAACAATCATGGATTCCCCAGGCAGACTTAGCCCTAATAAGATCGTCTTGTTTCTCTTCATGCCTTTGCACTAGATATGTTGAAAAATATTCCCTCTTCCATTCTTCCAATAGAATGAGAATTCATTTTGTTAGGAGGAAGATTCTCCTTTAAAGGGCTCTCTGAACTCTGAGAGCCAGGAATCCAGGCGACAAAACAAAAGTCAATGTAGGTATTTTCATATTAGAGAAAAATAGCTTATAACAAAAACCATTATTAGGAATAGACAGGGTCAGTACATAATAATGGTTCAGAAGGATAAAGTAACTCCTAACTTATACGAACCTAATAACACAGCCTCAAAATTTATATGGCAAAACTTGATAGAATTAAAAGGAAAACATTTTGTTTTCTCTTTCTCAGTTTTACGGACAATGAACAGATAAAATTGTAAGACATTTAAAATGTACATAGTGGGGATTTGATATAGATAATATATTGTGAAAGGATTCTCACCATCTGGTTGATTAACATATCCATCTCTTCATATATTTATCTTTTGTGTGTGTGAGCACATTTAAATTCTACTCTCTTAGCAAATTTTGATTATATAATATACAGTGTTATTAACTATAATCACCATGTTTTACATTAGATCCTCAGACCTTATTTATGTTATAGCTGAAAGTTTGTACCCTATACCAGCGTCCCTGTTTCTTCTATACTGCCAGCCCCTGGCAACCATTTTTATACTCTGTGTTTCTGAGTGTGACTTTTTTTTTTTTAAGATTCCATCAATAAGTGATACCATTCAGTATCTGTCTTTGTCTGGCTTATATTACTTAGCATCATGTCCTCAAAGTTCATCCATGTTGTCACAAATGTAGGATTTCCTTCTTTCTCACAGCTGAATCATTATAAGGAAGAAATTGACACATCTACCACCACAATGGAAGATTTTAATTATTTTTTCAGCAATTAATAGCTAAAAACCTAAAACTAGTAAGAATGTATTTGCTGTGAATTACTTAAACAAGATTGAGCCACTAGACACAGCTACAGTTGTAAAGAACACTTCACAATTAGTAAATGTACATTCATCTCAAACACACAGCATATTTACAAAAACTGGGGCATCTGGGTGACTCATTTGGTTAGGTGTCCAACTCTTGATTTTGGCTCAGGTTGTGATCCCAGGGTGATGGGATTGAGCCCCATGTTAGGCTCAGCGCTGGGCATGGAGCCTGTTTCTCTCCTTCTCCCTCTCCCCAGTGCCCCCTTCAAAATAAAATAAATAAAATTTAAAAAATACTTATTTTTCAAAATTGTGAGACAGAGAGAACATGAGCAGGAGAGGGGGAGAGAGGGAGGTAGAACCTGAAGCAGGCTCCAGGCTCCGAGCTGTCAGCACAGAGCCTGGCGCATGGTTCAAACTCAAAAGCAGTGAGATCACGACCTGAGCCAAAGTTGGTCAGTCCACCAACTGAGCCACCGAGGCACCCCCAAATAAAAAGACTTCTAAAAATTAACCACACTATAAGCTTTAATGTTTGACTCAACAGATTTCCCAGAATTAATGTTATGATCCTATCTCTCATGTTTTATGACCAGAGTGCAATTGTGTTAGAGAATGGTAATGAAAACTAAAGAATTCCTATACAGTTGAATCTGAAACTTAGGTACTGGGGAGTTGAGGCAATAGGAAGGTGGAAGAACTTTAGAACTTTTCTTGGATTTCTTTGCCATTATATTTCCATTCCCATCACAGGTGCATGCCAACTTCCTGAGCCTGTTTCAGTCCACACAGCCAGGGAGTCTGCTCTTTGAGGTACTGGTATTTGCTGAGCGACTTAGTGAGGGCCGGAATTCACCCCACTACCGCGCTGTGAAGTGGCATTACAATGAACAGTCTCTGCATGAAGCTCTTTTTGGAGATGAGTCACGACTGGCAGACCGGCTGCTCGCCCTGGTCATCCACCCCGAGGAGGAGGTTCAGATCCAGGCCTGCAAGGTCATAGTCAGCCTGCAGTGCTCCCAGGATGTGGGGGTCCGGCCCTCTGCCTGCCAGCCCAGTCATTCCTACTTTAATAGCGGGGAATAAAATTAAGGAGAGCCAATAAATGACTATGGGAGAAAAGCTTGAGGAGCAGTTTCTGTACAGGGTCTTCCAGGGGCTGGGCATAGATTTCAGCTGGCAGGACCCCCACACAGAGTGTGGCAAAGCATGGGTGCGTCTCCCAGAATGCATCCCCATGTCCCTGTTTAGGGGACAGATTCTCTTCTTCCTCTGCTGCTTTTAAAATTTGAATGTGGAGCCAATGCTTTAAGGGAGTTTTAGGGAGAAGGCACATTTCAAGACTGAGGCCAAAGATAATCAGCAGGAGACCATGTTGCGTTGGATTAATCAGGGTGGGCCAGGCTGGGCCTCAGTAACAAACAGCCTCCACATTTTAGTTGCTTAAAAATGACTAGGTTCGTTCTTTCTTTCTTTCTTTCTTTCTTTCTTTCTTTCTTTCTTTCTTTCTTTCTTTCTTTTTCTTTTCTTAGCTTATTTATATATTTTGAGAGAGAGGGAGTAGGAGAGGGGCAGAAAGAGAGGGAGAAACAATCCCAAGCAGGCTCCCCACTGCCAGTACAGAGCCTGGTGTGGGGCTTGAACTCATAAATCGTGAGATCATTACCTGACCCGCAATTAAGAGTTGGACAGTTAACTGGCTGAGCCACCCAGGTGCCCCAACAAGGTAATTTCCTATTCATGCTACATGCCTACAGCTGGGGGGGGAGGGGAAGGAGGGACAGGTGTCTATTCCAAATCATCTTCTCTCTGTGACCAAGGCTGAGGGTGGATCTTCACTGTGTACCTACAACTCCTAGGGAAGGAAAAGGGAAGGTGGCAGTGATCCCTGGCTCTTAAAAGTTACACCAGAGGGGTGGCTCAGTCGGTTAAGCAACCGATTCCAGTTCAGGTCATGATCTCCCGGCTGGTGAGTTTAAGCCTTGCATCGGGTTCTGTGCTGACAGCTCAGAGCCTGGAGCCTGCTTCAGATTCTGTGTCTCCCTCTCTTTCTGCCCCTCTCATGCTCACAGTCTGTCTCTCTCCCTCTCTCTCTCAAAGAGAAGTAAACATTTAAAAAAAAAGTTACACCAGAAATGATGCTCACCACTTCTGCTCATATTTCACTAGCCAAAGTGGGTAGGGGATCAGTCTTACCATGTGTCCAAGGAAGAACTGAAATATTTGGTGGCAGCATTAACGACTGTAGACATATTGGAAGAGTGAGAGCTCAGGAATCAGACTCAGGTTCAAATACAGCTCTGTCACATACTAACTGTGTGACTTTGAGCAAGCCATTTACCCTCTTTGAGCCTCAATCCTCCCTTCGCCTATAAAATGATCTATATAATAATAGAACTTATGTCCTGAGGCTGTTGGGAGGATTACGTGGAGTCTATGTGAGTTAGTGAATGTAAGGCACGATGCTCTGCATGCGAAGGGTATTCATCAAAGATTAAAGATTGAGAAAGAGAAAGATTGGCACTGGAAAGGTCCTAGGGAGCATTGAGTCCTATGTTTCTCCAGTCCAGTCTTTTTTGGGTTACAGGCACTGGGGAGTCCCAGAACTCTCTAAGAAGCACCCTGAAATGCCCCTGGAACTTAGCTTTAGAAACCAGAGTGATTATGTGAATAAT
>NW_027528611.1:2873416-2895938 GCF_008692635.1 Crocuta crocuta | reverse complement strand
GAATAATAATAAAAATAATTAAAATAATAAATAATATTTTTATAAAATAAAAATAATTTATATATGTAATGTATAAATAAATAATAAAATAAATAATAATAATAAACAATAACCATGAAGTCTCCAGAAATAAGAAGACTGTCAAACCAAATATGATCACCTGTTTTCAGATTTCCCATTCGTTGCATTTTCCACTTGCTCATTCATTGTGTTATCTGTGAGCCCGTGCTGGAAAATAAACAGTAGTGGTTGCTAATGGTTTAAGAAAACATTATGGGGGAACCTGGGTGGCTCAGTCAGTTGAGGGTCTGACTTCGGCTCAGGTCATGATCTCGTGGTCCGTGGGGTCAAGACCCGTGTCGGGCTCTGTGCTGACAGCTCAGAGCCTGGAGCCTGCTTTGGATTCTGTGTCTCCCCCTCTCTCTCTGCCCCTCCCCCACTCATGCTCTGTTGCTCGCTCTCTCAAAAATAAATAAACATTAAAAAAAACATTATGGGGGAAAACCCTAAAATTGGAGTGGTTCTATCTGCTACCACTTGATTTAGGAGGAAGAACATGCTGTCCCAGCTATAGAACCCCAGTGATCTTCAGGGGCAGGACCACAGTCTAGTCTAAGGCCAACTCTGGCATTTTGCTGAAGGAAAAAAACAAACCTGAAGAGGAAAAGTGACTTGCGCAACATTTCCTCACTGATCTGGGGCAGAAATAGGATTAGAGCCTCCTAGGCTTGGGCTTTTTGCTCTCATATTCCTTGGCCTGAGCCCCATAAGAGTGGACTATGGATTCTAATCCAGAATGTGTGGCAGTTGAGAAAGACAGTGCTTTTGGCTTTTAGGGGTCTGTTTAGGACTGAATACTTGAGGAAATTTGTCCCCACTGGATTCCTGACCCAAGACCTCATCTCTTGAGGGTTGTTGATGAGGATGGGCTGATCAGAGCGCCAATTCCTACTTGGGGACCATCCTCATCACCGTCTCCCAAAGTTTGACTTGTCACCTCTGAGTGGACATCATCACTTCCAGATCTGAATCATCAGCCCTCATATCTCTCCTGGGTGCAGGCCTGAGGCTGCTCCTTCCTGCTTCTTGGGTACACTGCAGTGACCCCAGTGGAACCTGTCAAAAGCCAACGTCATCCTACCCACTCCTCAGCCAGCTCCCTCTGTTACTTTGTCACCAGCTAAGTATTGGGCATCACCTTCAACCTCTCTCCACCACATCCAGCCCACCATTCAGAACATCCCACATCCACTTCTTCATTTTCCACTGCTGCTACCCTCTTCCCTACATCCAAGTATTTTGAGTTTTCTACTTCTGGTCTCCATTCTCTCTGGCCCTCCACACTCCAGGCCAATCTCAGAACCCCATGTTGCATCATCCTCAGAAAACATTCACAGGTTCCCAACTGTCATGGCGAACTTTTTCTCAGCTCCAAAGCTAAGTCTCATGATCTGACAAGTATAATTGTACTTACAACAAAGGTAGGTTGATTTTTGTCCTCAAATATATGGTCCCTGGACCTCTTTCTTACATGATAGCGCCAAATGAATTAGCTTTGTATTCGAGGCCCTTCATGATCTGGTCATCATGCTTGCCACTAGCCTACCATGTCACATCTCTTCTATAGCCAACCTGGAGTGAACTAGTCACTGCTGCCCTACTCCTTTCAAATAGGGTCTTGCCTCTAAGCTTTTGATACAATGTTCCCCCTACCTACAAGGCTCCTCTCTCCACTGGGCTGTGTCCTATAGCATCATCAGAGTTGAGGTATGCCCTACTGCAGCCTAGAGCTTTCTTCAACCAGCCTTTGCTGCTTCCTGCGAAACTTCACGTCTGATCCTTATATCTGGCATTTGGTTAATTAAAACTTTAATTTGGTCTTATAAACTTTGTTCTTTTTGCAGTAGGTCATATCTGACTCCTGATAAAAACCTTGAAGGAAGAGCCTGGTCTGCGTAGGCACATGGTAACAACTGGCTGATGGTAATAAAAGGGGAGTTGGCAATGGGCAATGAGATGGGAAGGGGTGTATTGGTTATGTGTTGCTGTGTAACAAACTATGACAAAACTTAGTGTATCAGTCCGGGTCTGGTCGTGAAAGAGAAACCACACAGTAATTTGAACAGGGGCATTTTAATATAATAATTTTTTATAATTATATAAATATGTAATTATATTTAATATAATTTAATATAATTAGAGTAACAAAAGAATTGGTGAGTAAAGAGTAAAGAATACATGAATAGTAGACATAGGAGCAACCCTTATCCCCATGGCTGAGGCTGAGGATAGAGCACCCAAGGAAGAGACACCCTCCATCCCCCGCTAAAGCTGAAATCCAGACCTTGTTGAGAACGCAGCCTATGGCTCACCAGATGTTGGAAAAGTCCGAACTTGCCAGAAATCTGTCCTCTAGGGTGCCAAGGAAAGTTCTTCACAGGGGGCTGCCAAACCAAAGACTAGAAAAGTGCCTGAGCACGGTACAGGGGAAGCTACTGCCCGGGGTGCTGCTGGCCTCTGTGAACTGCAGAAGCCTGATGCTAGAGAACTCATGCGTGTTCCTCATGCTGGAGAAGCCACATGCACAGAATGTGCTGGGTGCTGAAGAATCTGCAGGAGGTGGAGGGGCTCTGCTTACATCTCTGCCCAAGGGAGTCAGTGCCAGGAGACGCTCTTGGCTGCTGCTGATGTTGGTCACTCCAGGGACTGGGCACTGGTGAAGCTGTTCGCACTGCAGGAGCTTGCCAGTTGAGCACACCAGAACCAGAAAGCAAAAACCTTTTCCTCCTGCAGTGTGTCTCCAGCTCTATCCTTCCTAGCAATTTAAAACATCAGTAAGCATTTGTTGTCTCTCACAGCTATTCTGAAGCACCTTAGCTGGGTGGTTTGGATCCCGTCAAGCTATGGCTGCACAGTTATCCAAAGGCTTGACTGGAGCTAGAGGATCCACTTCCCAGATGGCTCATTTTTTTTGGCTGGCAAGTTGATATTGGCTGTTGGCAGAAGATCTCAGTTTCTCTACCTATGGGCATCTCCACCGAGATGCTTGAGAGTCCTCATGGCATAGCAGCTGGCTTCCCTTGGAGTCCATCCAATAGAAAGCAGGGCAAAAACTGCACTACCCTTTTCTGGCCAACTTTGCAAGTTGTACATTACCAGTCCACCATATTCTATTCATTACAAGTGATTCACTGATCCCAGCCCACATTTAAGGAAGGGAGAATTAGACTCTACCTTTTGAAGGGAAGAGTGGCAAAGAATTTGTGAACACTGAAGAAATACCACAGAAGGCATAATCAAAAAGGACTAATGGAAAACCTGTGTGCATCTGTCTCCCTCTACAGTGGTTCTCTTCCAAGGAGAAGGGGAATTTCATAATTCATAGTTGCCATCTTATCCCTTCCCTCAGCTTTCCTTCCAGATGCTTAGCCTGTTTCCTTACCTATAGATGCCTTTTACCTTCAGGCAGTTACATTTCCAAGGAAACATCTCTTTTCATCTTTTCAGTTGATTCTGAGAAGGCTTCATAGAAGAGAGGGGCTTGCATTGGATCTCAGGAGAGGAGAGGGGGGCAGAGGAAAGAGGAAAGAGCTTTCCAGGGTGAGAAACCTGTGGCACCTGCACAGCTTCTCTCCCAGTGAGCAACAGATTTCAAAATGAATGAGCAAGAAGCAAAGAAATAATAATAGAAAAACATTTTAAAAATGTGATTTCTTAATATAGCTTATGTGGTTGTCTGAGATACAGTGGCCTAGATACATACAACAGAATGAGAAGAGGGAAGGAAGGGAGAAGATTTTGCCAGAAGGGAAACCAATCAGTTTCCCTCAGATGGGACTATGTAGGGACTGGCTTGCTGGTAGATGATAGGTAGCCAGACTGCCAGTTAACTCCTGTAACCTATTTCCTAAAGGAGGCAGAGACAAGGGAGCTTCAGCCGTCCTCACGAGATGGCTTCCAGCAAGATCCCAGCACAGTGTTCTCGCCCAAATGGGGCTGGAGCCCCTGGATTTGTCCTAAGAATTAAAGCAAAGCCTCTCCTTCTCTCTTAACTAACGTTACCACCAGCCTGCTCTCTGAGCCCAAAGCAATAAGAACTCCAGAGTCACTGTTATGAGTTAAGACACAAGAGAGTGGAAAGAGGTTGATTTCTCTTTTGTGGAATAGGAATCCTTTTATCATCAGCAAATAAAACTTTAAAAAAATGTTTGTTTATTGGGGCTTCCAAGTGGCTCAGTAGGTTAAGCATCCGACTGTAGCTCAGGTCATGATCTTGTGGTTTGTGTGTTCGAGTCCTGCGTCGGGCTCTGTGCTGACAGCCCAGAGCCTGGAGCATGCTTTGAATTCTGTGTCTCTCTCTTTCTCTGCCCTTCCCTGACTTGTGCTCTGTCTCTCTTTCTTTCAAAAAAATAAATGAACATTAAAAATGTTTTTAATGTTTATTTATTTGAGAGAGAGAAAAAGAGTGGGGGAGGAGAGAGAAAGGAAGAGAGAATCCCAAGCAGGCTCCGCACCCAGTGTGGAGCCCAACGTGGGCCTTGATCCCCAAAACAGTAAGATCATGACCTAAGCTGAAATCAAGAGTTGGACACTTAACCAGCTGAGCCACCCAGGCGCCCCAGCAAATATAACTTTTATACCAATAATAATAGATGGCAAGTGTGGTTGACAGCCTTCTAAAATAACCCCAATGATCTCTACTTCCTTAATATGCCCTTCTATAATCTGCCCCCCTTGAATGTAATCTGGATTTAGTGACTTTCCTCTAACCAACAGAAGATGGCAAAGGAAGAGACTGTTATTTTTAAAACTTTATTTTTGAGAGAGAACGAGCAGAGAGAGAAGCAGGCTCCACACTGTCAGCAGAGAGCCCTGTGTGGGGCTTGATCTCAGGAACCATGTGATCAGGACCTGAGCCAAAATTAGCAGTCAGATGCTTAACTGACTGAGCCACCCAGGTGCCCCAAGAGACTCTTACTCTTAAGATTAGGTTACAAAAGACTATGACTTCCATCTTGCTTCCATTCTCTCTTGCCTTTCACTTGCTTGTGCTCCTGAAGCCAGTTGCCATGCTGTGAGCTGTCCTATGGAGAGAACTATGCGGCAAGGAACCCCAGCACGACTTGGGCCAAATTCTGTGAAGAACTGAGTCTGTCAGTCCAAGATTCTACAAGGAACCAAAACCTGCCAACCACCACTTCAGGAAGCTTGAAAGCAGATCCACCCCAGTCAAGCCTGAAGATGACCACAGCCCCAGCCAACACTTTGACCAGAGCCTTGTGAGAGGCTGAGAACCAGAGGACCCAGCTACACTATGATTGGATTCCTGACACACAAAGACTATGAAATAAGAAATGATGTGTTAAGCCATGAAGCTTTGGGATAATTTGTTATACAACAACAGAAAACAAATACAAGAAATGACTATTGCATGGGACCAGATACTGGGTCAGTTCTCTTCCTTCAAAATGAGAATAAGAACAAAAAGCCACAAAACTACACTCAGGTGTGGGACCATAGTGCCAGTGATCCCTGCCCACAAGAAACTATGGCCATTAGAATGTCCTGGAACATGATAATGGTTTCCTTTGAGAGGGATGAAAAGTGAGTGAGGAGAGAGCTTTCCTCCTCAATGACACTTGGCCCCACTGAGTCATTGGGTAAATCAACACCCCAGGCTGGAAGGTGATTCCTCTCTGCTGTCTTCCTCGCCTCTAAACCCACTGCCCCAGGGCTTCTCAGTCATTAAAACATCTCTTTTTCATGAGTTGGGCCAAGGAGTCCCATATCTGAAACTAAGTGGAGGAAAGAGTTAAGTGAATAGGTATTTTTCTCCTAAATGTTTGGCACTTGCTACAGCTTATCTCCTGATGAGTAACTCATTTCAAAATGAATGAGCATGGAGCAAACAAATAATAATAGAAAAGCATAGAAATGTGATTTCTTAAAATAGTTTATGTATTGTTGTCTGAGAAGCAGTGACCTAGATACATACAACAGAGTGAGAAGAGGGAAGGAAGGCAGAGAAAGAGAACAGAGTTCATGAACTCGGATTACATCTTTTGCCATTTCCTGGTGTTCTATAGAGAGCACCAGAAGGTCTAAGCCACCAGAGCAAGTGTGAGAACCTCAGCTGCTTCCAAAGGAGTGAACTGATTCCTCAGATTTGACCCCTGGGTGGAATCTCAGAGGAAATTCCCCTAGGCTGGAAGTACCCCAGATCACAGATCGGAAAATGGGGAAGAGGAACTATGTGACAGATCCTGTTTCCTAAGGCTGGAAATCATCAAGACTAACTGCAGAACTCCGGGGACATCTTCTGGGCACATGGCTGGCAAATATTTGTTGTTTCCAAAGTGTGTAAGTGTGGGCCACTGTGTTTGGTCTGAGCTGACAAAGAATGACAAAGGGAAATGGATCCTAACTGTAGAACTTCTCCATTCTCATATCGCCCTGTGTACTTGAACCTGGAGTCAAATGTGAGTCTGGGAAGTAGAGAGGGTGTGGAATGGAGATTGCATGGTCAAGGTTAAGGAGATTAGAGACAGGACTCTTGGGCATGAATGGGGATGCACCTTATGGAATTAGAAAGCATACCTTTGGCAAATACACATACAACATAGACTGCTAGACCGCAGTCTCATTTTTATCAGACCACATGGCTGCCTAGAATAGACACTGCATTTCCCAGCTTCCCTTACAGCTAGGTTTGCCCATGTGACAATGACTAGCCAACGGAATGGAAGAGTCGTTAAAGGGAGGATTCAGGCCCTGTCTTCCCCCATCGTCCATTCTACTGCCTAAAATAGGAATAGCTTGGTAAGCAATCTTGGACCATGCTGATGAAAACAATACCTGTAGATGCCAGAGCATCGAAATTAAAGTAGCCTGAATCACTGAGGCTGTGGAGCTGGCATATCAGCCCTGGACGATATATGCTTGAAATGTTGCATGGAAGAGAAATAAATATCTTACATTAAGCCATTTATTCTGTGGTTTACTTTACCATGGCTAAACCTATTTTTGTACCCTACAGCCCTGTCTTGGTAAATGAGATTACACTACTAGTGATTTGTTTTACAATTTATTTATTAGACAAACATTTATGGAGCCCTGAGTGCTCTTACTATATCCTCTTAAATAGGAGCTGGCAGGTGAGCACAGAGCTGGGTACCAGTGGGGAGAGTGAGTTTGGTCCATCAAAGGACACAGAAAGGGGAGGTGAGCTCATCTACCTGCCCGTCTTTCCCAGGACCATCCCTTGCCTTGGTTTCCACAAGGGGCAAATATCATCTTTTGTCTGTGAAGCAACTGTTTTTAGGGATTGTTTTATGATTACCATGGAAGTCTAGAGGGGCTGGGCAAGTTCAAGTTACAGTGAGCAAGGTTGACGATAGCAGAGAGCAGAGGGAACATCCTTGATTGCTGCTAGAAGAAATTGACAAAGGAGCTTCTGTTCATCTTCTAGAGAGTAGACCAGTATGGGCGCAAAAGAGCAGCGCAGTTGGTAAGGGGGAAGGGTGTGGGGCATGGGACTTCCCCACCAAATTCCCAGAGGAGAGGGACAACGCTGGCCACTGAATTTGTGATTTAAAAAAAAAAACCCAACACATTAAATATATGTGAAAAAGAGGCAGAGAAATAAAAAGCGTAGGTTGGCAATCAAAGTGATGTATAGCTGTAAAATAAAGTTTTCAGATTGGAAGTGGAAACCTACCTTCACACCATCCAGGTAACTGGTGTCACTTCCAGACATTTTGTCTTGGGTGGGGGTGCTGCTATTGACTGGCCTGTGTAGCTTCTGTTCCACTTTGTCCTGCTGTGTCTTCCTGTATAGCCACGCTGGAAAGCAAAACATTAGACTGTCATACCCAGGACTTCAGATGTGATTTAAGTATCCTTGATCACATGCACTACCTGAGAACTAACATGAATGGGGTTAAATGGGGCAGAGGTGTTTGTGTGGGAGACAGTCTCTTTTTTGGTTAGGACAGATGTAGCAGACACAGGCAAGGATTTTGATGGCAGCTTCCTGATCCTGAGATCAGCTAAGGTGTGTGCTCCTGGTGCCAACAGTTGCAGTGATGGCCTCCTGACTCTTACCCTCCTGATGGTGGCCGAGTGAGTAGTTTCCTAGCAGCTCAGGTCTGCATTNGATTTAAGTATCCTTGATCACATGCACTACCTGAGAACTAACATGAATGGGGTTAAATGGGGCAGAGGTGTTTGTGTGGGAGACAGTCTCTTTTTTGGTTAGGACAGATGTAGCAGACACAGGCAAGGATTTTGATGGCAGCTTCCTGATCCTGAGATCAGCTAAGGTGTGTGCTCCTGGTGCCAACAGTTGCAGTGATGGCCTCCTGACTGGTGGCATAGTGAGTAGTTTCCCAGCAGCTCAGGTCTGCGTCGTTTGTTGGGTTGCATTCCTGGAGGCTCAGTCTGGATCTCACTCCTCCAGTCCTGAATTTCAATGACCTTGTAAGCCCTCAATTATCTGTAATATATCCCTTCCTGTTTAGAATAGGTATGGTTGTGTCTGTTATCTGCAACTGAAGCTGATGATAAAGTGCCTAACATAGAGCAGGTGTCACTAAATGTTTGTTGAATGAATGAATCAATGGGCAAATGGAGATTGCGGAGATGTCCACAATGAGTTGGGCTGTCAGACCAGCTGGACTCAACAGAGTGGTAGAGTAATTGACGGAGCACAAGTGGGTGGTGAAATCAATTTGGTGGATTCTAATCAACAGTTTATTTTTTTTAATATTCTTATTTATTTCTAGGAGAGAGAGAGAGAGACAGCAGGGGAGAGTCAGAGAGAGAGGGAGACACAGACTCTGAAATAGGCTCCAGGCTCTGAGTTGGCAGTNCGAGATCATGACCTAAGCAAAAGTCAGACGCTTAACCGACTAAGCCACCCAGGCACCCCTCTAATCAACATTTTAAAAAGATGGAATAGAATAAATAATCTTAGAACAGATCACAAATAGTAAATGTAAGCGCACACACACACACACACACACATTTGCAATGGTGATAATCCGAATATTCAACCACCGGCATGACTCGGACATCAGCCAACTGGAATGGACANCAGTCAGCACAGAGCCCGACGCGGGGCTTGAACCCACGAACTGCAAGATCATGACCTAAGCGAAAGTCAGACGCTTAACCGACTAAGCCACCCAGGCACCCCTCTAATCAACATTTTAAAAAGATGGAATAGAATAAATAATCTTAGAACAGATCACAAATAGTAAATGTAAGCGCACACACACACATACACACACACATTTGCAATGGTGATAATCCGAATATTCAACCACCAGCATGACTCGGACATCAGCCAACTGGAATGGACGTTAACAATATCTACTCATTGCCTGAATACCAACATAAAATGTATCTCCTCTAGTTGGAAAAAAAAAAAGTGATTGAAACTCATGGTCTGTGGATTGCAGCTTAAGGTTTTGGGGGAATGGGAGGCCATGGACACATGTTTCTGCGTACCCTTCCTTTGGGCTTGTCCCTGGCTGAAGGAACATGTCCATGACTCATTCCTGCCCTGGGGCAGCCTTTCCTGAACCTAGAGCAATCCTCAGGTGTTACAACTTGGGACATTCTCCACACCTGTGTTCCGGCCTGCCAACATCCATCCCCACTCCGCGGGAACCAGCAATCTCACATCTCCTCGCTGCCACCACCAGCCCAGCTTTCCATTTAGGAGCCACCTCAACTGGGGTCACCCTCATGGCCCCCAGAGTTTCCCAAAGCACTGATTGTCCTGACTCCACTCTGTCCTTCCACAAGCAGACAGCCTGTCCTCACTGTGCTCTGCTCTTTCTTACCTCCAAATCTTCGCTTACTCTGGACCCCTGCTTGGAAAGCCTTTAGTCTCAGCTTCCCTGAATCCGAGTCTCCCTTCAAGGCTTTGAAACAGAGCACTGCTCCCCTCCTGCTGGCATCCAGGGCTGTTCTGGGCCTTCTACGTAGGATCTTGGTGTCTCCACCCCCTTCACCTCCAAACATTCCCCCCCCCCCACGCCTGTCTTCCCCAAGAAGCTTTGGTTGTGCTGCTCCACGTCTCAAACTCCTTCAGGCACCTACGTGATCATCATTCTCCCTAGATCACCCCGAGAGCCCCCTTAGGAATGAATTGAGTAAGAGACAATTCCCACTACATCAGTTTTCTCCAGAATTTTATTTTGGATTTCACAGACTGATAAAACTTCCAAAAAAACCTTTGGGGACTGATGGAATTTGCATATATATGTTAACATGTATTTAACAACCCTGTAACGACATGGAAAACCGAACAAAACTGCCACTGTATTATGCCATTGTATCATAAAAACACCAAAAAAGTAGGAAGGACATAATTTCAGAACAAAGAATCATTCTTTAAGTTAAATATATTTATCTTTAACAAAAAGCCCGACATTACCCTCATTTTCATCATTTTGCTGTAGGCCAATGAGAACATTGTCATGGAAGCCATCGGAAAGAAGAAAGACACTGGTGGATGTCACAGGAGGGAAATGAAGGGACAGGGAAGGGGGTAGGGAGGAGATCGTGTAGGTCCACCAGCGACGTGTCCCCCTGCCCTGGACAGACTCTCACACAAGACTGCGGTGGCCATGTTTGCGCCCTGGCCAATGGGCAGGACTGTGGCCACACTCACAGGTTGGGTGGCTCAGCGATCACTCCCAAACCCCAGCCCTGGATGCCTTGGTGATCTGGATCCCACCCCCCTTCATACTGCACAGGTGCCTGGACTTGTGCCTTTGAACAGCACCAGCTGGATTTGGGAGACAAGCCACTGATAGAAAGGGTACAGGACTTGGAGTTAAGAGCCCAGAGTCTAGGCTTGGCTCTGCTTAGTCACTTGTGGAAGTCCTTTCCTTCTCTGGTCCTCAGTTTCCTTGCCTTAAAATGAAGGCTCTGGGGTGCCTGGATGGCTCAGTCAGTTAAGTGTCCGACTCTTGATTTCAGCTCCAGTCATGATCCCAGGGTCGTGAGATCAAGCCCTGCTTCTCTCTCTCCCTCTCTCTCTGCCCTTCCCTTGCTCACACACATGCACATGTGCTCTCTCTCTCAAAATAAATAAACTTAACAAAAAGAAGGTTCATAATGAGTCTTAAGTCATTTCTGAGGAAAACTGCAGCCCTCTGTCTTAAAAAAAATTTTTTTGGGGGTGCCTGGGTGGCTTAGTTGGTTAAGCGTCCGACTTTCGCTTAGGTCATGATCTCGCGGTTCGTGGGTTCGAGCCCCGCGTCGGGCTCTGTGCTGACTGCCGGCTCAGAGCCTGGAGCCTGTTTCAGTCTGTGACTCCCTCTCTCTCTGACCCTCCCCTGCTCACGCTGTCTCTCTCTCTCTCCTAGAAATAAATAAAACATTAATAAAAAATTTTTTAAGCCATGCACATAGAATTTCCAGGGCTCCACCATCCCCTCAGGGCCTTCAAAACAATTCCCAGGGGCCCTTGGACCCCAGATCAAGAACCCCAAATTGCCAAACTGACATACAGCTGCTGGCTCTTGCCTTCAAAGCTGCCCTTTCCTGAGCAGTTAACAGTATTTTTCCAATTATCTAACATTCACAAGGGCACAACCAGATACCTCAGGGAAGGAGGTAACTGTACGAAAAATTATTAATGCCTGGGGATCTCCTCTAGTTCACAGTGGAGCTGGGAGACGTGGCAAGCTTCATGGGTGGGTAACTAGCTGGCCAAAGCAGATGAACAAGGGTCTGAAGAGAGTGGGAGACCATGAGTACTGGAGGGAGAGGACATGTGGTGACAGGAATCCCTTTATGGGAACAAAGCCTTCTGGCCACCCAAGGCAGTACAGGACAATTGTATGAGCTTGGGCTCAATAGCTAGAATGTCCTGGGTTTGTATCTGGCTCTGTGCCTTAATTATGTTACTTGGGCAAGTTATTTTGCTTTGAGTCTTTGGGTTCCTCACCTGTAAAATGGGGATAAGGTAGCAGAAATGACTGAGTACACTAAATATTCCAGGATTCCCTTACATTTCCCAGCCTCCCTTGAAGAAGGTTGAGGTCATGTGACTAGTTCTGGCCAATGGCCTCTGAGTGGAAGAGGCGTATGTCACTCGTGGCCGAGGCATTTAAGTGTCCATGTACTTCCTCCAGCTCTCTTCCACCTTCCAGAATGACTCCTGAAGCCAGTCTTCCGGTTGGTGTAGCTACAAGATGGAAGAAAGGCCTTCCGTCCCATATCAGACTTCACATGAGTGGTAAGTAAAACACTATTGTGCCAAGCCACCAAAATTTCAGGAGTTCTCTGTTGTGACATCTAGTATCAATTATCCTGACAAATATGGAGAAGGCTAACTGAGATAGTGGATCTAAAACCTTTTGAGTACTGTGTGGAGGCTATTATTAGAGAAAAGACTTAAGACTCCTACACTAGTCAGCTTGGCCGCCATAACAAAATATAGACTGGGTAGCTTAAATGACAGAGATGTATTTCTCACAGTTCTGAAAACCAGAAGCCCCAAAGCACGGTGTCAGTCAGCATGGTTGGGTTCTGGTGAGGGCTCTCTTCTTGGCTTGGAGATGGCTGCATTTTTTTGCTGTGTCCTCATATGGCAGAGACAAAGAGACAGCGAGCTCTCTGGTGTTTTTTGCCTTCTTCTCCAGTAATCTCTGTGCCAATGTGGGTCTTGAACTCATGACCCCGAGATCGAGAGTAGCCTGCTCTACCAAGTGAGCCAGCCTGGTGCTGCTCTGGTGTCTCTTATGAGGGTACTAATCTCCTTAGGAGGGACCCCTCATGACCTCATCTAAGCCTAATCACCTCCCAAAGTCCCTATCTCCACATTCATCATCACACTGGGGGTCATGGCTTCAACATATGAGTTTGGGGGGAGGCATAATTAAGTCTGTAGCACCCCATTCCAAGCCAGGGATTCTCATATCCCCTTTTTTTTTTTTTTTAATTTTTAAACGTTTATTTATTTTTGAGCGACAGAGAGAGACAGAGCACAAGTGGGGGAGGGGCAGAGAGCGGGGAAGACACAGAATCCAAAGCAGGTTCCAGGCTCTGAGCTATCAGTACAGAGCCCTATTCCTGGCTTGGACTCGTGAACCTGTTCATGTCAGGTCGTTCCAGTCAGACCTAAGTCTGACGCTTAACTGACTGACCCGCCCAGGCGCCCCTCATATCTCTTCTGAAGAGCAAATTTTTAGGGGCACTTGGGTGGCTCAGTCAGTTAAACAACTGGCTCTTGAGTTCAGCTCAGGTCATGATCTCTCAGTTTGTTGCAGTTTGTGGCTTCAAGCCCCAGGCTGCGCTCCATGCAGCCATCTCAGGGTGTGCTTGGGACTCTCCCTCTGTCCCTCTCTCTCTGTCCCTTACCCCTCTCCCCCAAATAAATAATATTTTAAAAAGCAAATTTTTAAAAAGAGAAGCAGGCAAAGGTGGGGTGAAGTTGGAGTTTCATGGAGAGGGACGTCCTGAGGAAGGCCCACCTCCCCGGAAACCCCACTGATTGCTCCATGCAGCTCTCCCTGAACCCTGTCTTCTTTCTGAGTCTTCCTCTCTCCTCCCCTCCATTTTGTCCCCCAAACCCTGACTTTCATACAACTCAGAGACAAATGCTTAGACCATTAATCAATTCATTAGGATCGGGCAAGTCCTAGGTCTTGGAAGCCATCTTGTCTTACCTCCTGATTCTTACAGATGACAACATTGGACCTGAAGAGGGTGTGGAGAGGCNACAATGTTGAGCACCAAGGACAGAGTGAGAGAGAGCCAGACTATTAAGAAGGGAGCTATTTTAAAAAAAAAGAAGCAGCTATTTTCATTTCAGTATATCAACTTTATAAATTTTCAAAAAATATTATTTCACAGTTTTTTTAAATTTGGAAGTAATGCATATGGAGGCCCCTAAAATCTACAATCCAGCCTGTCCAAGGCTTGAATCCGGGTGTCATGGGAACACCTTCCACTGCTCCCCAGGGCCTGGGAGACTCCTCTGCGACGCTAGAAAGGGCTTCTGGCCCTTCTGCCTCCGCTCCTGAACAGCCTGTGACCATTAACTTCACCACCTTCCACCCCCAGTCTAGGGCAGGGCCTTGGGGCACCAGGTCACGTGTCAAGCAAAGTGTTTCCCCTTCCCAAACCCCCGCCCGCCGCCTCTGTGGCCATTCAGGAGCCCAACTGGAGCCTCCAGCAACCGTGCCCAGGCCCATGGCCACAGCCTTCCTGCTCCTCATGGGGATCCTGATCCCTTGCCTGGCCGAGTTCCTGCACCTTAATAAGAAGTCCAAGAAGGTGAGCCAAAGAGCGTTTGGAACCTTCCACTACAGTAGAGGGTGATCACGGCAGTGGCATCATAGACCAGCCAGCAGGCGCCATTTGGATTTGGAGAGAGATGTTGGGCGTGGGGGTATATACAACCCCCAAATGGGGATTTGTTCCTAGGGCTGGAAGCTTGATGTGTCCCCGGAAGGGCTTCAAAGCCCTACTTCACCTCCTTGTGGCCCCGGAGGTCAAAGGAAGTGGTCTTCTGACCAGCACCCTGCCCCCCCTTCCCCTGAACCAGCGCCCACTCTGTCCCGCCAGCCACGCCCTAATCCCTCCTTCCCCCCCTTCTAGGTACAGTGACTGTTCCTTCCTTTCCCCGTCTTTCTCTCCCTCCCTTTTTTCCCATCTCCCCCCCACCGAAGTGTGATCTGGGTTCATATGTGCCCTCAGCATGGGGAGGGGTGAGGGGAGACCCAGGAAAGGAGAGGCAGAGGGAGAGGAACCAGCCGGCCTTCCTCTCCTGCTCCTGTGAGTGCTGCTGCAGTGGGTGTGGAGGGCGTGGCACCTGGCGGTGATCATCTCCCAGCTTCCCTTCTTGGCCCCCAAGGGGGGAGGGGGCTTGGCAAAGGTCCAGGAATCCTCCCTCACCTTCCCGCACAGCCAGATGGCGGGTGACACAAGCGTTCTCCCCACAGATGAATGGGGCTGAGTGCTCCCACCACTTGGAGTGCATCAGTGACTGCTGCCTGATAGACCTGAACTACGGGGGTGCTTTCTGTACTCCCAGGGCCAGAGTGGCCATGTCGTGCTTGCCCCAGGTGAGCCTCTGGGCTGGGGCAGCCCCCTGGGGGAGGAAGGATGGGGGACGTTAACAAAATCCACGGCTGCCCCTGCTTCTTCACCCTCTGCTTGGAGTGCCCTTTCCCCTTCCTCCACCCGGCAAGCTCCTACTGATCCTACAATACACCGCCAGCCACCACCTCCTCTGAGAAGCCTTCTCTGCTTGGAGCTCCCGCAAGCTCATACCCTCAGCACAGCGTGGCTCTCCCTGGTTTGCCATGTTTTCCGTCTGCCTTCACTGCTGGCTGGGGCTCTTCAAGGCAGGCTTGTAGCGTGTCCATCTTTGAGCTCCCTCCCCTCCCCCCCAACTTAGTATCTGCCTATAGTAGGTATTCAACAAATGTTTGTTGAATGAATATTTCCTACCCTAACATCAGTGAGGCCAAGTACATGGGAGAAGACTTTTTCTCTACTGAGCTCCACCTCCCTGTCACAATGACCTAATTTTTTGAGAGGAGCACAGCACTGCAGGGGCAGAACCGTAGCTTGGGAGTTTGGACCTAGTTTAAATCCCAGGTTTTTCACCCCCTGTCTTTGTAACCTCAGCCAGGTCACTTCCGCTCTCTCGGCCTTAGTTTCCTCATCTGTAAAATGGGGCTAAAGTAACAACCTCACCAGGTTGTCCTGGCAACCACAGTGTTCACTGGGGCTTGGTTATGAGCTGGTAGAAATGCAGAATGCATAGTACATCCTGTTACTGCTCATCTCTTCTCATCTGGCCCCGGTCCCAAAGCTCTCTAGGAAGAATGGACTTGGCCTCCATGTGCTTGTCTGGGGAGCCGATGCTGTGAGGAACCGGTCAGGCCCCTGACTCTCCAGCTGAGGTGGCCAGAGGGTCTTTTCGTTATGGGCCCTTGCTCTATTTTGTTTAGTCCTCACATCACCCTGTGAGGCGCGTTACTATTAATATCCCCTTTTGACAGATGAGGAAACTGAAACCAAGAAGTTCATTAACTTGCCCGAGGCCACAAAGCTGTAGAGGACTGCTCACCCCTTCACTTGCTCCTGCTCCCCAAGATGTTTAGACCCTCTTCTTCCCTCTACCTTGGTGACTCCCGACTCTTGGTCACATGTCCCACAGACCAAGGGAACCATCAACATCATATGCCCCTGCCAGTGGGGCTTGAAGTGCTTCTCCAGGGACCCGATCTGTCCCCGCCGGTGCCACCTGATTTAGAGGAGGATGCAGGCTGGTCGCTGCCACCCTTGCCTGGGGGCCAGGGGCCTGGAGAGCCCCCATGTTGCTCAAAATCCAATTCCTGAGACATTAAAGTCACTTCCCGGCTCTTGCCTCTGTCTGCACTTCCTGGGAGAGGAAATCTGGTAGGGACTGTCCCCTCTGGGGGCAGGAAGGGTTGTCCTATCTGGAGGGTGAAACTGCAGGAAAGGAACGGGGTAGGGGTAGGGAGCGAAGAGGCTGGGTCCCCGGAGGGGATGGAGGGCGTGTGGGAAGAGCGGGGTTGAGGAATACAGCTGGAGAGTGTGTGTTGGGTGCCCATGGATGGGTGTGTGATGGGAAGGACTGGAAGGGACTGTTGAAATGCTTTCCAAGGTCGGAGGTCATTGAGAGAGTGTCAGTGAGAATGTACGTGAAGAATAAGTGCAAAAATGTTCATGCCAGGGGCGCCTTAGTGGCTTAGTCGGTTAAGCGTCCGACTTTCGCTTGGGTCATGATCTCGCAGTTCGTGGGTTCGAGCCCCGCGTCGGGCTCTGTGCTGACTGCCAGCTCAGAGCCCGGAGCCTGTTTCAGAGTCTGCGACTCCCTCTCTCTGACCCTCCCCTGCTCACGCTGTCTCTCTCTTTCCTAGAAATAAATAAAAAACATTAAAAAAAAATGTTCATGCCTGGTGGTGAGAAAGGGACCTGGTGCATGGAGGTCTCCATTTTCAGATATCATCAGTTCCACTTTATGGATAAAGAAACTGAGGCTCAGAGAGCTACGTGACTTGCCCAATGTCACATCATGGGGGGATCAGTTAGGATTCTTCCCGCTGCAAGTATCCAAAACAACCCAAACTGGTCTGGATGACCAGGAAACTCACTGGCGGTCACAAACAGAAGTCGAGTGGCTAGCGTGCCTAAGGTCTGGCTGAATCCAGCAGCTCCATGGCTCTCAGGATGGATTCCTTGTCAGGAGCCACAGAAGCTCCTGGTGTCACCTAACAATAACAGCTAAGATTTCTTGAGCACTGATGTTTCACACACTGTGCAAAGTGCTTTCTTATTTATATTAATTTATTTTATTGTTACAACAAGTTTAACATAGGTACCATAAAATTATTCTTATTTTGCAAATAGGGGTGTGCCTGGCTGGCTCCGTTGGGAGAGGGTGCAACTCTTCCTCTCAGGGTCATGAGTTTGAGCCTACATTGGGTATAGAGATTACGAAATTAATTAATTAATTAATAAACCTACTTTACAAATAGGGTATTGCGTACCCTTGTCAGGAGTTCAGAGTAAGGAGTGGGGTTGGGATTTGAACCCAGGCTGCCTTGCTCCCAAGGGCAGGCTCTTAACCACAAATCCATACCACACCTTCCAGAGAAAAGGAAACCTCTCTGTCTCCCACTTCTCAGCCAACATCCTAAGACTGATTCTGACCGGATTGGCTTAGTCTGCAGGCTCATCCTTAAACCAGTCTGCTGTTATAACGGCAGCTCTTTCGTGAACTACACCTTGACTGGGCTGTGTACTCTTCTGGTTTAACCACAGGAAGGGGAGCTCATGACCTTCAACTTCCCAGCAAGCTTGCGGTAAAGCCTAGTTGAGTCACTGGGGAAATGTGGTAGAATTGTCCACAGTTCTCCGGAGAGGACCTATCTATATATCTGTGACCAAGTCATGGCTTTGTTTTCTTTAGGGGGTGAACATGGCAAAAGTTTCATGAATATTCAAGATTAAAAAAAAAAAAGAAGGAAAATCATGAGATCCCTCTCACAGAGTCTGCCTACCCCAAACACAGACAATATGCCATCCTTAAGCTTAATGATAAGCTTTGTGGCAGGTGTGATCCCCCCGCTTTGAAAGCCCCCTATAAGTAGAGCCCCCTGAAGCCAGACTTGAGGAGTAGGAGAGGCACAGAATGGGGAAGGGATGGAAGCACGCTGACCTCTCCCAGCCTGGTGGGTATGGAGAGAACGTGCGTCAATTATTTGCCTGTGTGCCTTCCTACTGCTCACTCTTTATCCCTGGGGACTACATCTCCCAGTCTCTCTTGTCCTCTGGCTTCTAGGGCTGGCTGAAGATCAGGGCGCAGGCCAAGGAGCCGTTGCCCCTCTTCCCACCTCCCGCAGCCCCACACCTGCGGCAGGTGAGGCCCTCCTGTGTCCTTTGGGACAGCCACCCCTCCCCCACCTCTGGCAGTCCCCAGGGACTCCAGTCATAGCGTTTCTCCCGCCATGGGGCATTGGTGTCTTCCTGCTGTTAATCTCCTGGTGGCCTTGACATCCTGCTGGGTTTCTCAGCTCTTCCGTCACCTATGCGACTGGTTCCCTTGTTTTTTTTTTTTTTTTTTTTTAATGTTTATTTATTTATTTTTGAAAGAGAGCAAGCAGGGCAGAGGAGGACAGAGGATCTGAAGTAGGCTCTGTGCTGACAGCAGAGAGCCCAATGCGGGGCTCAAACTCAGGGACCGTGAGATCATGACCTGAGCTGAAGTCAGACACTCAATTGACTGAGCCACCCAGGCACCACCATTTCCCTATCTTAAACTGTCCCTGTTTCAAATACCTAGAGTTTTTGTCTTCCTGACTGAACATCGACAGACAGAGAAGCAAACCTTCCAAGTGGAGGTAAAGCTGATTCTAGAACACTAAACCCTCCTTTAAATAGGTGGAATTCGGGGGTGCCTTGGTAGCTCAGTCGGCTAAGCACCTGGCTTCAGCTCAGGTCATGATCTCACGGTTTGTGGGTTCGAGCCCCGCATCAGGCTCTGTGCTGACAGCTCAGAGCCTGGAGCCTGCTTCTGATTCTGTCTCTCTCTCTGCCTCTCTCTGCCTCTCCCCCGCTAGTACTCTGTCTCTCTCTGTCTTTCAAACATAAATAAATGTTAAAAAATTATTTTAAAAAATAGGCAGAATTCACTCCAAACACCACTGCTTTGAAAAGAAAGCTAAGGTTGGTAGTGACTGATGAAAGATTGTATGAATATTTCTACTTTGAAAAAAATTAAAACCATAAAGACTGAATACATCAAATAAAAATTGTGACATTTCATATTGCTGTAAATTAGGCATACAGGGTGAGGCCCTATACATTCCCACTTGCCATATACAAAAACACTTACCAATTTGCCTGCCAAAAATTCATTGCATCCTTTCTTTCCGTGACCCTGGATTTCCTTTAAGGAAACCACCCCTTCTGTCCTCAGTCCATGAGGTTCAGTGGGCTCCATTCACATCAGAACACTAAATCTGGCTGAGATTGGTTCAGCAGGTGGCCAGGAGGCTGGTTCTTGCCTCTACAGATGGGTTTGAAGATGGACACCTGACCCAGTTTGTCCAGTCAGAAGGAAGGCTAGAATTTGTCCAAGAGTTACTGAGATGAAATGCTTTCTCTTCCACTGAACTTGAACATGGGAGAAAGTACTCCATGGTTATTGGCAGCCATCTTATTACCGTCTGGACTCAGAATGAAGCCAACACAGAGAGTTGAGCCAGGTTGTAGAGTCGTCATTTTAGCTCCTGGGTCGAGCTGTGCCTTCCACCAGAGAGCTCTACCCATCCTGCTTTTACGTCACAAAACCCAATAAACTCACTTTTTGTCCTTAACCACTTTAGGTTGGGATTCTGTCACTTGCAACCAAATGAGTCCTGACTGATTCCCTGTCTCTTGAAGATGAAAAGTTTTTCAGAACCTCCCATTCTTGCTGTGGTAATAAATACTTGCGCTTGTTTCTTTGTTCCCTTATGGGAGTTCGTATGCAGATTCAGAGGCATTGGTTTTCTGCACTGGACATTCGAGAAGGAATATGTTCTGGTCCCCCTGGCTGGCTCAGTTGGTTAAGCTTCTTACTCTTGATTTCGGCTCGGGTCATGATCTCAGGGGTGTGGGATCGAGCCCCTCATTGTGTTCTGCACTGAGTGTGGAGCCTGCTTGGGATTCTCCCTCTTGCTCTGCTCCTCCCCTCCCCAAATAAAAAATAAAATAAATGTTCCTCACCTGGAGGTTTTAGAGGAATAATCTTAATGCTGAGAAGGCAAAGCTCCAGGCCACCTTCATTTAACCAAATCTTTTCCCTCCTATCTGATCAGTCTTTCTCTGCCCAGACATGGGGTCTCAGCCCCTCTCTCAGAAGACTTATTTCTTTAAAAAAAATCTTTTAATGTTTATTTATTCTTGAGAGAGAGAGAGACAGACAGAGAATGAGCCGGGGAGGGGCAGAGAGAGGAGACACAATCCCAAGCAGGTTCCGCATTATCAGCACGGAGCCTGACATGGGGCTCGAACTCATGAACTGTGAGATCATGACTTGAGCTGAAGTCAGACGCTTAACCGACTGAGCCACCCAGGGGACCCCCAGAAGCCTTATTACTAAGGTGAGGTCTCTACCCCTATAGTTTCCTCCTTTCTTTCCAATACGAGGCAGAGACAATGCTCTGAATTCAAGTCCCATTTCATTGTCTTCATCCTTGGCACCGGACGGACTGCTTCCTGCGGACGGCTCGGACTGTGCGAAGACTTCCGGCCAGTGAAGTGACAGGTGTAACTTCCGAGCCAAAGCAGAGAAGCCCAGGTGTGACACAATACAAAGGAAGACTGTTTTTGATGATTGGCCCATGACAGCTTTCAAGCCCCCACTTAATTTAAGCATCGCTTCACCCCTGTGATTAGTCCACATTTTGCAGATGGGGGGAGCCGAGGCTCAAAGAAGTTCAAAAGTCTGCCCTAGATCACGACACCAGTAGGCAGCAATGCTGGGATTTGAACCAGAGCTTGCTAGTGCCAGAGCCCAGGTGCAGACTAGACTCTTCTGCTGACGGCCAAATGAGCACAGTAAATGGTTCAGGACATAGCGGCGCTTTTTGGAAAATGTCCACTTTATCCCCTCTGCTTGTTTCTCCATTCCTTTGTTCTGGGAGCTGGCGGCCGGCCTCTCCAGTGACCCCTGGGAATGGGCATTCACACCTCATTAGCTACCCTCCAGGCCTCGGTCACATGGCAGTCACATGCCAAGGCAGGGACTTCAGTTGGACCTGAGAAGCACCACCGCCGGCTCTGGGCCACGATGCAGCGGCTGCTGCTCCTGGTCCTCCTCTCCCTCCTCTCTCTCTTCTTCCTTCTCCCCAGCACTCATTTGGCGGGGGGTGAATCAGTTATTGGGTCAGAAACCTAGAGCATGCACTCACCTCCTCTGCTACTGTGCTGAGACCCGTACTACTTGGGGAGGTGGGTGCACACAGAGGCTGATGTGGGTGAGAGCCGGACATCGGGGGCACGGGAGGTGATGGCTGGAGGACGTCCGGGAGGAAAAAGAAAACCCATCCTGGTCACGGGAGCTGTGCCAGGAGGTGCTAGGTGCTGCCACCGCACGGGGTAATATGACACAGGACTCCCCATCCCCCGCTTCCACCCGGAAGAGAGGCAGACAGTCATTCATTCAGCGCATTTTACCGAGCACCCAGGGAAACTATTTTTGTGGGTGCTAGGGACAAGGCTGTGAACAAGACATAAAAGTCCTTGCCCTTGTAGACTGGATAGTCTAGTGTAGTAGGCCGAGTAGGTAAAATATTTACATTTCCCAGGCGATAAGCACCTGAGGACAAAGAAGGAAGGGGCTTCAGGTGCGGTGGGTAAGGAGAGGTTGCAGTTTGAAATCATGTGCTGAGGGAAGACCTTATGGACGAAGCAAAATTTAGACAAAGACCTAAAGGTGTGGTGTTACAGTATTACAATCAGAACCTACCAAGTGTGGGGACTTTAGTCCAAAGGGCTAAGAAATACAGCAGCGAACAAAATACGGAAAGAACCTTGCCCTTTGGAGCTGAGCAGGAGGGAAGCAGAAAGTTAAAAGAAAAAGGAGAAGGAGAAGGAGAAGGAGAAGAAGAAGGAGAATAAGAAGAAGAAGAAGAAGAAGAAGAAGAAGAAGAAGAAGAAGAATGCGATGACGACGACGAGGGAGGGAGAGAAGAAAGAAAGATGAAGGTAATTTCAGAGAATCCTCGCGTTGAGAACATAGTGAAACCAGGTGATGAGGGCGGCTGGAGCTGGGGTACAGGGGAGGGTTTAGTGGGAGGCAGTCAGGCAAGTCAGGCAGAGCTCAAAGGACAACATGTTTTGGGCAAAGGGACCAGCAAGTGCAAATGGCCAGGGGCCAGGTGGTTCTGGTATGTTCTGATTCTGGTATGCATGGTGTGTGTGTGTGTGTGTGTGTGTGTGTGTGTGTGTGTGTGTGAGCGAGCGAGAGAGAACC
>NW_027528611.1:2854021-2872913 GCF_008692635.1 Crocuta crocuta | reverse complement strand
GGGTGTGTGTGTGTGTGTGTGTGTGTGTGTGTGTGTGTGTGAGCGAGCGAGAGAGAGAGAACCTATTCCAGGACTCTAAAGGCAAATTTGTAAAATCTCTTTAGTCCCCCTCTGGCACAAGTCGGCGGCGCCGCTCTGCACAGACATTCGCGGTCCCCAACTCCAGACCTGGCGGGAGCGGGGGCGGAGGTGAGGGCACGGGAGGGGAGCCTGCAGGCAGGAAGACCAGGGGCGTCATCTCTCCGCAGGACAACAGGGTGATCTGCGTCCAGAGCAAGAAGTGCAAGAGCGGATGCTGTCGCCGGAAGACCGAGGGCTGCGAGTCNNNNAGAGCCACCACCACCCGGAGCCGGGAAATGGCTGCTGCGACTGCACCTCCCAGCCGCTTGGGGGAGCCAGTGGACCGAGCCAAGGTGGGCCCCCACGCCAAGGGCTTGGAATCCAGGTGGGAGACGTGGGGTCTGGGGATGGGGTTTTTTTTTTTAATGTTTATTTATTTTTGAGAGAGAGAAAGTGTGAGTGTGAGCTGAGTGTGAACTGGGGAGGGGCAGAGAGAGAGGGAGACAGAGGATTCGAAGCCGGTTCCGCTCTGACAGCGGAGAGCTGGAAATGGGACTTGAACTCACTAAACGTGAGATCATGACCTGAGCCCAGGTCAGATGTTTAACCCACTGGGCCACCCAGGTGCCCCGATGCTGCTCTTTCTAAGTTCCCCGTTTCGAGGGGTCATCTCAGTAAACTCTGAAAGTAGCTTTGTAAATGGGCACAGCTAGAAGGTCTGGTCCTTCTCATGGTTCTGGGCCCACCCTTCTCAACAGCCCCAGGGGCTCTGCTATGGCCCCTGGTGTTCCGGGCCAGGGAGCCAGACGTTGTGGCCTGGGGAGCCTCTGAGCTGGGTGTGCAAGAAAGGGGTGTTGGTTTGCTTGTGAAAGGACTTAAGGAGAAAAGATGGAGGTCCCCTGTGGGAGGGTGTTTATTCATTCAGGATAGTCGCATGGGTTAATGACAGGAAAGGTGATGCCAGAGATTGAACTAGGAGGGCACCCACAATCCTAGGGGTCAGCCTGGAGGAGGCGACCAGAGACACAGACTGAACAGTGCATGAAGGGGCCTCTTAAGCCCAGGCTCCTCTGCTGTGTGCAAGCAGATGGGCCCCAAAGCGAGGCTTCTAGGAGAGTGAAGGCTGCCCCTCAGGGCCAAGGGCAAAGCAGTCCCCAAGGTCAGGATCAAAGTCCTGTCTTTCCCAGACATTCCTGGACATGTATAAGGAGTGTCCATGCCTGCCGAAACTGACATGCGTATTTCCGAAGAATGAGAAATCATTTAAACTCATCTATGGCCGTTGTAAGAAAATTGAAAAAAGGAAGTCAGCTAAGAACATTTTCTTCTATGCTCACTCTTCTTTGCGGTCTTCCCTGGCTCCTCCTCCCATGCCTACCCAAAATTGTGTTCTTGCCCCTAGCCCTCAGAGCCTCCACCAGCAGGGGAGGGGCAGGGAGGGAGGGATGATGCACCACACTGAAATAAAGACGTTTCAGTGTTTGCTGCCCCTGGGGCTGGGGGCTGGGGAGGCATGGCTGGGGAGTGAAGGGCGTAGAGGCAGGAAGCTCAGGCTTGGGCCTTTCCCAAGTTGGGGCATGAAAGCAAGTCCCTCAGAGGAGTCTTGAGTTCTCCTCCCCACCCCCGCCCCTTTCTGGCCTCAGCCCATTTCATAATCCACCCTCCAAATGCTTGGTTCACACCTGAACTCTTGGTTCCCCCCTACCTTAAATTTCAGAAATGTGAAAGAAAGTGTACAAGACAAACATGTATAAAGAATTGCCGGTTTCAGTCGTTAGAACATGTGAGGCATTCTCTGGGTCATGAATTCGAGCCTCGCATTGGGTGTAGAGATTACTTCAAAAACAAGTTGCCCATGTTTATGGAGCGCTTACATTATGCCAAGGGCAGTGCCAGACCCGTTAGACACATGATCTCATTTCATCCTACAGAAAACCTCAGGAGGGGTCAGAACTTTGATCACCCCTATTTTATAGAAGATATAGTTCTCTCAGGAGAACCTGAGACAGACTGAGCAACTTGTTCACAGTCACACAGCTTGAACGTGATGAATCACACTCTGCTGGGATATCAGAAGAGAAAGGAGGGATGAGAAAAGCAAGGAGAGCCAAGGGAAGAGCGTGAGGAAAAGAAAGATCAGAGCACCTACTGCACTGTGGGGATGGGGAGAGAATGAATCAAGAGGAGTTTCAGCAAACTGTACCGTGGGGTTGTCAGGCTTTTAGAGCCAGACGCTAGTATGCTGGCTGTGAGTGTCATGAATTCTCTGCAGAAGCAGGCTTCAAGGCAGCCCTGCTATATTTGGGTTACATTTTGGAGATAAATAATTCAGATTTTGGACCCAAAGTTCTGTACTTAAACTACACTTCTGATTAAGCCCCCAGATCTGAGCCAAGTGTGCCCTCCAGGATGTCAGGTTTATGGTGCAAGAGCTCAGTAGTTGAGATAGAAGTTGAGGTTTACTTAAAGCACCCTGGGGCGCCTGGGTGGCTCAGTCGGTTAAGCAGTTAAGCGTTTAGCTCAGGTTATGATCTCACGGTTCGAGGGTTTGAGTCTTGTGTCGGGCTCTGTGCTGACAGCTAGCTCGGAGCCTGGAGCCTGCTTCAGATTCTGTATCTCCCTCTCTCTCTGACCCTCCCTGCTCATGCTCTCTCTCTCTCACANAGAGGTAGGGAAGCAAACCATGAGAGACTCTTGAATGCTGAGAACAAACCAAGGGCTGATGGGTATGGGGGAGAGGAGAAGGGGGGAGATGGGCATGGAGGAGGGCATGTGTGGGGATGAGTACTGAGTGTTATATGGAAACCAACTTGACAATAAACTATTTAAGGAAAACAAAACAAAACAAAAAAACAAAAATAAAATAAAATACAGAAGAATACTAACAAAAAAAAAGAAATAAATAAAACATTAAAAAATTAAATTTAAAAAAAGCACCCCCTGTAAGGCTAGCAACACTCTCACCCTTATCTTGGGGGAAATTGCTCCTGTACTAAATGTGTCAGACAGATACGCAGTGTCACAGGTACATCAGAAAGACACAGGATTACAGTCCATAGTGGTACATGAGCTCCCCTTATTTGGAGAAAATCTATGAAATGCCCTTGGAAGGAGAGATTGATTGCAGGCTGGAAACCCAGCCTCCAAGAATACCTAATGTCTTCACCTTTAGACAGGGAGGGGAAAATGTGTTGCTGGTGTGATTACACCTGTTTCATACAATGGGGAGGAGAAACTTTTCCTCTACCCTCTTAGGTTGCAGTATTTGGGGACTGCAAATTAAACTGACAAAAGACAGACTGGCAAGAGAAATGAGATTTTTCTTTACATACGTACACGGGGGAATTCACAGAAAAAGGTGACTCAACGAGGCAGTTAGAATTTGGGGCATATATATCATCCTAATTGGGGAGGAGCAATGGGAGAAGGACACTCTGGAAAATGGCGACTTAATAAGGGAAGAAAAGGCACTTGGGGAAAACAAATTACTTTTAAGAAAGATAAATCGGCCCTTCAGAGAGTAGAGCAGATCTGATAGTTTTGTGACAATGTCCATTTAGGTGTGGTTCTAACTTCTGCAGTGATAAGATTCCAGTACAAAGAGTCAATCTTTCTTGGTTGTAAGAAACTTCTCCAGGAGGGAATGTATGATAGTTGAGTTCTTTGGGGAGGCTCTGCTTTTAGGCAGAGGAGGGAGTTCAGAAAAATGCCTCTTCTCAAAATCCTTCAGCTTAAAAGAGCAGCACTGTCCAGGGAAGTGAAATGTGATTTTAAACTTTCGAATGGCCATACTTAAAAAGTAAAGAGAAACAGGCAGAGCTAATGTTGACACTATACTCTATTTATAGCCCAATCAAAAATGTTATTTCAACATGTAAAAATTGAGATCTTTCATATTCTTTTTTGGTAACAGGTCTTCTGAATCCAATTTGTATTTTGCACGTATCCCAATTCAAGTGTTCAACACGTGGCTAATCGGTACCATATTAGACAGCATATGTCTACAAGGACCAGCATCTGGCATTTTCTTATGGATTCAAGGCTGCAAATACTGCTGCTTCTGTAGTTGAATTTCTAGCATATCTAGAAAAAAGTTATAGCAAGATGGGGAGTTCCTGGGGTTAGGATATTAAGGTGGTGGGGTGCCTGGGTCGCTTAGTCAGTTAAGCGTCCGATTTTGGCTCAGGCCACGATCTCCTGGCTTGTGGGTTCGAGCCCCATGTAGGGCTCTGTGCTGACATCTTGAGGCCTGGAGCCTGCTTCACATTCTGTGTTTCCCTCTCTCTCTGCCCCACTCCATTCATGCCTTCTCTCTCTCTCTCTCTCAAAATAAACAAACATTAAAAAAAATAAGTTAAAAAAAAGAAAAAAGAAAATGGGGACCCCTCTGGGCTCCAGGCTGGGAGAGAAGAAGAAGGGGCTTTTGAACAACAGCAACACAACAACAAATGCCCCCCCCCCTTCTTCCAGCCGCCTTGTATTACTCAGTCTCAGTGCCAAAAACAGATGCTCAAGTAGAAAGGACACAATACAGGGAACAGTACTGCCACTTGCTTCCCCAGAGCCCAACTTCCCACTCACCCCGGAAACTAGGGACATTTCCCTCGCGTCCTATATAGTGCTGGGCACTGCGGTCATTCAACCATTCAATGCATCCATTCAATGCAGATCCCCACCCAGGTTTGGATCTGGGCACCTCAGAGCATGACCCAACCCTGCCTCAGGACGTGAGCCCCCTACTGGGTGAAGATATTGAAAACCCTCCGGTTGAGAGCTCACTTAGGTACGGCAGGCACTTACCTGACTCCTCAGCTTCCTTGCTAACTGAACCCCCATATTGTTTGGGCCTATTGGGCCCAGCCCTGGGAGAGGGATCATAATTAGTCCAAGCCAGTCACGGCGGTCCCATTTCCTCGGCCCAGTACGCGCTTTCCCAGCCTCCCTTGCTGCCAGAGGTGGTCCCGTGACCCAGTTGGAGCTACTGAGCTATGGAGAAGTCACCCTGGAGGCTTTTGGTAAGATAAGAAAGTATGCCGGGGGAGGCACTCTGCCCTCACCCCCTATGCAGCCACTCTCTACTCCATGCTTCCTAACTTGAATGTGGTAAGAGAACGTGACATTAGGAGCTGCCTTGAAGCATCTGCCAGTTGAGAGGAAGTAAGAGAAGTACAGGTCTGCCAGCACTTCCTACCTCCAGCCTTCTTTTTAACATTTGTTTGCTTATTTATTTATTTAGAGAACGAGTGGGGGAGGAGCAGAGGGCAAGGAAGAGAGAGAGAGAGAGAGAGAGAGAATCCCAAGCAGCCTCCGCACTGTCAGCACAGAGCCTGACGGGAGGCTCGATCTCACAAACCATGGGATCATGACCTGAGACCAAATCAAGAGTCAGACTCTCAACCGACTGAGCCCCCTGCCCCCACGCCCCCTCCGGACGTTTTAATTCATGAGAAACGTGTTCCTATTTGTTTCAGCCATATTCCTTGGGTTTTTTTGTTACTTTTCAGGTAGATCCCGTCTTAACTCAGAAACCTAATGGTTACTCTAGGAATTCCTTGATCACAAACTACAAAATCCTGGGGCTGGGACAGCATCTCAGTTTTAATTAGTTCACGCTCTTCCTTCTTTGCATGAACCTCCTCTCCTGCATCCCTACTGGGGGTCAGTCAAACTCCACCTGCACATCTCAGTGACGGGGACCTCAGTACTGCCTACGGCAACCTGGGTTTGATGGCTCCAAGGGCATAAAATTTTTATATTAAACCAGAACCAAAGTCCCTACAGTCCCACCCATTTGTCTTAGTTATGAATAATTGGGAAAGAACAGGGAATTGTAGAATGGGTGGGGGGTGGAGTTCGTTGGGTGCGGTGCCAACTTTTTCTTCTTTTTTTAATTAGCAAGCATTTTTTTCTTTATTTTTCTTTATTTTGAGAGAGAGAGAGTACAATTGGGACAGGGGTAGAGAGAAAAAGGGAGACAGAGAATCACAAGCAGGCTCTGCCTTGTTGGCACACAGCCCCGCACAGGGCTCGATCCCATGAACCATGAGATCACAACCTGAGCCAAAATCAAGAGTCAGACACCTAACCAACTGAGCCATTCAAGCAACCCCTAACTTTTTCTAATTATGTGACATTGAGCAAGTTACTTAACCACTCTGAACATTAGGGGTTTTTTTTTTTTGGGTTTTCTGTTTGTGTTTATCTATAGAGACAATAAATTCTCCCTCCTGGATCAATGTGGGGGTTTGCTAGCACAGTGTAAGCCCGCTGTGATTGTTAGTAGACTGACCCTGTCGTAAACTCTGGGTCTGGAGTTCTCTCTTTTGCAGCAAGAGAGTAGGACACAGGATTACGATTTGAGAGAGGCTAATGTCCAGGAGACAAGAGCCCTGAGGAAGGGTCCTTGCTTCGTTTTTATTAGAATCAGAAGGTTTACAGTCGTGATGGACATGCACACACAATGAAACCATGAACATTAACTCATGGGCGTGGGGGAAAAGGGGTTTTGAAGGTATGAGGTGGCTTGGCGCTAGGAGGAAGGTTGTTTACAGCAGACCTGGGGCACCACCTCGTTTATCTAAACTGGCCTTGGGGACAAGACAGAAGGAGCATGCTACCTCAGGGTCAAGGCACCTTTCTTTTGCTAATTAGCTCCACTCTGGGCAACTTAGCCCTGCTGCAGCCTAAAGTCCTATTTACCTCTTTACCTATTTTCTGTCCTTCCTTCCTGCGAAAGCAGCTTTCTGCTATTGTCGTAAGTTGGGGGGTGTTTCAGCCCCGAACACCTAATCTTGCTTACCTCAATTTGGATGCTTTCATCCTGAGACTTTTCTATTCCTATGTCTTTGTCCTATACTGGGGCCTTTGCCCCATTTACCTAATCTCATTTACCTGATCTTGTTTACCCAACCTTGGGTGTGTTCATCCTGTGGCTTTCTATTCCTTTATGCCTTGTTAACCCATCTGTGCAGGCTCAGGGAATTCCTAGGCTGATTCCCCACATGGCCTCCTAACACCTGGGTTGTGCTAGCTATCTGGCATATCTGAGAGTTGGGTCCAAAAAGAAGGTATGACCCCAGGACAGGGACTGGTAAGTTTTGACTCAGGGCAGAGAACATGGGCCATTAGGAGTCCCCACCAGAAGTGTGTACATGTGCGTGTGACACACCTGTCTGAGAACTTGAGGGACCAGAAGGGCATCCCAGGGAGGTGTGATGGTACCCAAACGGAGAGGTTCTCGGCATGGATGCTTCACAGCCTTGTCATCCTGCCTGGCCTCCTTCCTCTGGCCTATTGACTTCCTCTGATCTTGAGGAGGCAAAGGCTTAAGGTAACATCAAGGAAGACGCTGACCTAACAAGAACACTCAGGAGCCCGGGGAAGGTTGCAGGAAGAGCTTTAATTGCTGAGAATCCAATCAGAAAGGGGGGTGCTGGCCAAGGGGGTGGCCAGCCAGGGAGGGGTGGTGGGAGAGGAGCCGCCTTCGGTGGTTTTACTTCCTGGAGCGTCCAGCATCATGGCAGAAGCCAAAGTTGGTATTGGTGATGGAGCCCACGATGGTCTTGTCAACCTCACAGGTCAGGCCCCGCTCACAGGGACACTTGTAGTAAACCCCATAGAGTGTCTGCAAAGACACAGGGCCAGTGGATTCACGGGCTGAGTGTTGGGTGGGGGGCTACTTTGGGCATCACTTGCCCCCTGGCCTGACCCCAAGAACCCCTGGCCAGTCTCTTTTCAGTCTGTCTTCTCCTTAATGCCACCCTAGAGGCCACTGTGGGCCCGGAGTCTGGTTCACGCTGTGTCTCATTTCTGCTTACTAACTAGATCTCTCTGGGGAGGCCTCTGTTTACCCATCTGTGAAATGGGGATAACAAATCTTTATCACTGGTCACTTGTGAGGGTCAAAAGCGATTATGGGATGGGAAAGTGCTTTGAAGCCTGTTGGCTTCCCTCTCTTAATCTCAGCGTTCAGGACCCAGGCCGATGCTCCTCCGTGCTCCTATCCCCGAGCGTGAAGGCCCTCCTCCTCCGAGCGGTCCCTCTTCCCACCACCCCCACCCCCACTCTGTGAGCACCCACCTTGGCGGAGCACTCGCTGTTCTCGCTGGCCTTGGGTGCGCAGCGGGCCAGGCTCAGCCCGGTTTGACGGTGGCAGCACTTGCTCTTGCACTGAAGGCTGTTCAGGCAGAGCTCGCCTTCCTCCTGCGGGGGCAGCCGGTCAGTCCCGGACCCCCTTGGTCCCTTCTCTACGTCCCCCGCCCCTCCCCCCACTGCCGCTGGCAGTGCTCCCCTGGTGGGGGCGTGTGTAGAGGAACCCAGCTCCTGGGTCTGGCGGCCAATCCGCCCATCCCCAGCCCCACTGCGTGACAAGCGGGCAGGGTAGTGGCTGCGGCTCCAGACACCCGGGTTCTAGGGTTCTAGTCCCCGCTGCACTACCGACTCCCTGGGTGACGCTGGGCAAGTCACTGCCCCACCCTATGCCTCAGCGTTCCCAAAACAAGGTCCCCAAACTTCTCTGGCTCCATTGCTCCATTGAGGAGCCTGTGAAGGTTGAGGACCTTCACCCTGGAAAATTCCTCCCTCCCCTGACTTTTACATAGAACCTGAGGGAGACCCTGGACCCTCTGAGCCATGCAAGGCTCCGAGTTAAGATCCTTTGGGTAGAGAGGCAGCATGGGGCAGTGTGAGGGGGTTGTTCTGGAGCCGGGAGCCTGGGCTCCAATCCCTGCTCACGGTTTTCCAGCTGTGTGACCTCAGGCAGGTGACTTAACTTTTTCTACAACTGCCTTCCATCTGAAAACGGAGTTGACCCTAATAGTACCTATCTCACCTGGGCACATGCACACGCCCCACCATGTGTACAGCCGCATTGTCAACAACAGCCAAATTATGGAGAGCGCCCAAATGTCCGATGACTGACAGATGGGTAAAGAAGATGTGGTGTATATATATATATATATATGATGGAAAAATTCTTGGCAATCAAAAATAAAACCTTGCCATTTGCAAAAATGCGGATGGAACTAGGGTGTATCATGCTAAGTAAAATAAGTTAGGAAAAGACAAATACACAATTTCATTTATATGTGGAGTTTATGAAACAAAACAGATGAACGTAGAGGAAGGGAAGGAAAAATAAGATAAAAAAGAAAAAGAGGGAGGCAAGCCATAAGAGACTCTTAAATACAGAGAAGAAACTGAGGGTGGCTGGAGGGGTGTTGGTGGGGGATGAGCTAAATGGGTGATGGGCATTAAGGGGGGCACTTGATGGGATGAGCACTGGGTGTTCTAAGTGATGACTCACTGAATTCTACTCCCGAAACCATTATTACACTGTATGTTAACTAACTTGAATTTAAATAAAATTTAAAAATTAAAAAAAAAATCCCTGCCGGGATGTTCGGGTACCTCCTGCCCCAAAGCCCCTCTTACCAGGTGGATAATGATTCCCCGAGGGTCAGGTGCTGCATAGGCCACTGCCAGGGCAACCAGCAGAAGGACAAGGACCTTCTCCATGACGGACGGGCACAGCCGGTGTAGGTAGCCGCTGGCAGGTCAGGTGGCAGAAGACAGAGCCGGCTTGGGTGGTGGAGCTATAAAAGGGACTCTGTTCACATGTGACCCACCTTCCCCAGCCCGCAGGGCTGGACGTGAACAGAGGCCCAGCTGCGGCCCATCTGCTGGGGGGGGGGAGGGGGCTGTCCTGATAAAGCAACTGGGCGGCACCTGGTAACTAGTGCTTGTGTGTGTGTGTGTGTGTGTGTGTGTGTGTGTGCGCGCGCGCGCGCGCGTGCGCCTGCACTGATGCTGCATCATGGTTGAGTGTGGACTCTGGAACACTTTCGCTTGTAAACTTATTTGCTGGACAAGTTATACGTTCTGAGCCCCAGTCTCCTCGTCTTCAACTGGGGATCATTTCAAGGGTTGGGCGGGCTGAGCGAGGGAATATGTTAGATATATCTTAACCCCTGTGTGTAGCTCAGCCTCGGGCTTGGCGTGGTGGGCAGCACTGGTCAGCTGTGTTACCGCTGCTGCCATCCCCCTGTAGTGCCCCGAGGCCCTGGTAGGGCTGGGACCGGGTTGAGGAGAGAGAGAGAGCACCTTCAGCTTTGCATGTAGGCACCTCTGTGGCATCGCCCCCGTCCAGGCCCTGCTCTAGCTCCACCCGGACGCAGGGATGGGGCCCAGGTGAGGAAGGGTCCTGGCCTCCCCACTTCCTCGGCCTTCCCAGCCTCCTTCGGGGGATTTTAGGGCAAGCCCAGGCTGCTGGGGCTGACCGCCCCGTGGCTCCACGATCGATCGATCGATCGCTGGGCGGGAGGGGAGGGGGATGTGTGTTCTCGCGTCCCACCTGCCCTGACGCCGGGGTGTGGGGCGGGGGCTGCCTCTGTGAGGATTTCAGGGGCCCTTAGGATGGTCCTTCCCCACACAAGTCTCTCCTGTTTCCTCTTCACTTCGCTTAATATCTGCAACCCCCAACCCCTTCAGTTAAGGCTTCCACTCAGCCTCTCCCCTACCCAAGGCCACGGGTGAGCGTGAGCAGTAGTCAGTCCTGGCTAAGCACTAGGACTTCTCATGAGCTGCAGATGGCCCCGGGGCTGAAGGCTGGGAAGGGCGCAGCTGCCGGAGTGTGCTCAGGTGTGGGACCAGAGCCGCTTTCCCTGGAGGACCCGTCACTGCGGCCAAGGATCCCATCCCAGGAGGTGGAAGACCGCCCCTCCATGGAGGTCCTAGATCCGGTTGCCAAGAGCACAGCTTTGATCCAGATTGACTTGGCTTTCGGACTCGGCTCTCACGAGCCACGTGACCTTGGACAAGTAATTTATGTTTATAAGCGATCTGAGCCTCAGTTTCCTCACGTACCCAAGGAAGATGATGGCTCCTTTGTAAAGTCGGGATTGAATAAGACAATGCATGTGGGAGTGCCCAGCTTATAGCCCGTGCCCTGCCGTGGTAATACCCCCAGCCCCTCCCCCTTACAGCACTAGAAGGAGGAATAGAGAGAGCAGCTGGAGGAATGAGCTAGGAGATCCTCAAACTGGGAGAAACCGGACACAAAAGTATCACTGATTTTAAAAAACACTAGTCGCTCTTATTTTTATGGAACTCAGTGTTTAAAACCACTGTTTTTTTTTTCCCCCTATGAGGTCATTCTGGCCCCTCCCTCACTCCCCGGTCCCTTCACCTCAATACCCCTGTGAGCTGAGCTACAGGGAGGGTAACTGCGGTTTCCTTTTCACCAGTCAAGGCCAGGAATCTGGGGAAGGAACTGGAGAAGCTCCTTCCATCTGTGAACGGAGCTGTGAAACATGCATCAGTCCCATCTCTAGCTGGTCACAGCCAACTTCCCAGAGGAAGAATGGAGGTTTTTTCCATCACAAATGAAGAGTATAACAAAGAGCACTTTGACCCATGTTTCTGCTTCCAAAATGTAAGCAAACATTAGATTTTTTTTAAACCAAAACCTCATAAGGTTTAAGCACCCCTTGCCCAGCCTAAAGAGTGTTGTGCATTGTGTTTTCCCCTTCATAAAGGAACCCCACATGAAACCACAGCGATTAACTTCAGAGGCATAATGTTGAGTGAGGAGAGCCCTAGACAAAAAACATGTCTATGTGTGTGATTACATTTACATGAAGTTCAAGAAAAGGCAAAACGAACCTCTGGTGATAAAAATCTGCAGGTTTACCCCTGGGTGGGCGATTGGCTGGCTGGGAGGCGGCAGGAGGAAGCCTTCTGGAATGTTGGAATTGTTCTAAATCTTGATTTGGGGTACTGGTAACACGTATGTAAAAATCTATCTAGTGGTTTGCTTAAGATTTGAGAATTTTACAGTATGTAATGTAGATACTGTACCTCTTTTTTTTTTTTTTAAAGGAACAAAATTCTCCCTGGTCAAGTCCTACCATGTGGATGGTGATTGAGGTGGTGTCATGGCTTCTGGTGAGTGAGGTTGGGACACAGTGGCTTTTGACCTAGCAATGTGGCCAACTTCTCTTCGGGATCTCCTGGTCTGCAGTCTCCAAGATCTCCCCAGACACACGGGTGGGCCTCCAGCAGCCATGCTAATAGAGGAGCCCATCTTTTTTCTCTCCACCACAGTGGAGTAGACAAGGGATGGACACCTGCCCCAAGCTCCTCTCCTGGGATGTAGACTTGTACCCAATGGCTTCTCTTCAAGCTGATCTGAAACATGGAAATAGGGAAGCCCGGGAAGGCAGTGTTCTGATGTGTTGACAAAGAAATGGAGTGGGGGGCCTGGGTAGTCAGTCGGTTAAGCATCTGACTCTTGATGTCAGCTCAGTTCATGATCTCCCAGTTCGTGAGTTCAAGCCCCACAGACTCAGTGCGGAGCCTGCTTCAAGTTCTCTCTGTCTCTCTCTCTGCCTCTACCCTACTCATGCCCCCCCCCCAAAATAAATAAATAAACTTAAGAAAAAAAGAAATGGAGAAAGCTGGTCTGCAGAGGGGAGGAAGAATGGATTAACCATTCAGGAAACAGCAGCAGCAGCAGCCATACCCTGACTTCTGATGAATTTCTGTGGTTGGCTGTACCGTTGCTCCTATGGGACCTGAAGCTCCCCGGTATTCCTACCACACATCCCTTGTTTAAGCCACAAACGTATACAACTCCATTCTGGGAAGAGGCTCACAGCCCTGGATCAAGGTTAGTTGTGGGCAAGCCTGGAGTAACTCCCCATGCATGATCTGCACCGGGCAGAGCCCCGCCTGGGCCTCATGAAATGGGAAGGGACAGTTCTCCAAACACAGAGTAGGTTTTTGTTACGGAAGAAAGGGGAAGGATTCCGTGGATCCCCTCTCCATTCTGCTGGTGACTGCCCAGCGCACATATAATCCCAAGAAGTAGACTCCACTTACAATTGGGGTGTATGATAATCGTGACTTCCAAATTGACCATCCAGTCTCCATCTTGTTGAGGTGAGGCACACAGAGACTTTTAGGTTGGCGATCTCTTTTTAATTCAATAGTCAGCCTTGAGGGGTCCTCACACCACCCCTCTCTCCTGACCAAGGTGNGGTCTTTATGACTGGGGTCCTCACTGGCTGCTCTGAGGGTGTCCCTGGTCCCATCTCATCCTGGGGATGTGTTCTCTTAGCATGCTCCCTCCCTCTGTCTGGTCAGCAACCGTGTGAACTCTTTTTTTCCACATATTTGCAATCCCCACTCCTTGTCAGTGTTCTCTTCAAACGTTGTAACTACCCTGTGTCAAAACAAAATGTTAGGGAGGCAGCCCGATGTCTCACCCGTCACCACCCCAGCACTGAGTCCAGGATGTCTATGTGACATCACTTCAACCCTCTTTTAGTTTGGTCATGATCACATTTCACTATTTTGAAGCTTGGGGGCTAGATCATAAAGTTAGTGACCGTCAAAGTGGAAAGAAAAGAGATTTGGTAAGATAGATAAATATATACGTAGCACAGCAAGGAAGAAAATCTGGGTAGATATGAGAGCCAACCTTTCTGGTGATGCCACATGGCTGTAGATAGTACTCACGGCGTTCATCCTCTATCCTCCATCTCAGGTTCCTTTAAAAAAAAAAAAAAAGATTTTAAGTAATCTCTACACCCAGTGTGGGGCTTGAACTCATGACCCCAAGATTAAGAGTCGCACACTTTCGGACTGAGCCAGCCAGGTGCCCCTGATTCTGTGTTCCTCTTGCTCTCTCTTCCAATCTCTGCTGATTAGAGTTCTTTAGGCTGTACAGTGGCCCAGACCTTCTATTCCTGACGTATCTGGGCCCTTGATGGGCTTGCCCCTGTGTTGGGTTTATTAATTTGTCTTTATTAATTTGTTCCTTACTTCCATTAATTTTTACACCTGCACATGACAGTAGCAGGAGAAAACCAGGCATTTCCTGAGCTCCACACACACTCCTTCTCCTCCCTGTGTGTATCAGCACCCTCTCTTCCCTGGACAGTTAGGATTTGGCACCCTACCAACATTAGCAATCCCTTTTAAAATATTAAAGTATAGGGGCGCCTGGGTGGCTCAGTTGGTTGAGCATCCGACTTCAGCTCAGGTCATGATTCCATGGTTCATGAGTTCAAGCCCTGTGTTGGGCTCTGTGCTGACAGCTAAGAGCTCGGTGCCTGCTTCGAATTCTGTGTCTCCCTCTCTCTCTGCCCCTCCCCCGCTCATTCTCTCTCTTTCTCTTTCTCTCTCTCTCTCACCCACACACACATAAATAAACATTTAAACAAATTTTAAATATTCAAGTATAACTGATGCAGTTATACGTGAAAATTCACCCTTTATATGTACAGTTCTATGTCACCACCGCCGCCACCAAGATACAGGACACTTCCACCACCCTAAAAAGTCCCCTTGCACTGCCCCTTTGTAATCAACCACACCACCAAAACCACCCTGGCAAACACAAATAAGTTTTATTCTCTGTAGTTTTGCCTTTTCCATAATGTAATAGAGATGAAATCACACACGTACTTAAAATTATATTAATTTATTTGTTTTTGAGAGAGACAGCGTATGAGTGAACTAGGACAGAGAGAGAGGGGGAGGCAGAGAATCCCTGACGCAGGGCTCAAACTCATGAATGGTGAGACCATGACCTGAGCAGAAGTCGGACGCTTAGCTAACTGAGCCACCCAGGTGCCCCCACAGTATGTACTTTTAAAAAGATGTGGTTTTGTTTGTTTGCTTGTTTTTGGTCTGGCTTCTTAGCACGACACATTTGGGATCTGTGCATGTTGTGGCCCGTTTCTGTAGTTTGTTTATACTGCTGGCTGGTAGTCAGTTGTGTGGATGCAACCACAGTGTGTTTATCCATTCCCCAGCTGGAGGACATTGGGGTTATTTTTGAAAAGTTTGGGCAATTATTAATAAAGCTGTTATACGGGAGCACCTGGGTGGCTCAGCTGGTTAGGCATCCGGCTTCGGCTCAGGTCATGATTTCGTGGTTTGCGGTTCGAGTGTGAGCTGTCAGCCGCTTCAGATTCTGTGTCTCCTTCTCTCTCTGCCCCTGCCCCACTCACATACTGTCTCTGTTGGTCAAAACTAAAATAAATGTTAAATAATTTTTTAAAAAGCTATTATACATATTCGTGCACAGGTTTCTGTATGTGTGCATGTTTTCATTTCTCTGGGACAAATATTCAGAAGTGAGAGGGCTGAGTCTTGTAGCAAATGTTTGTTTCAATTTCTAAAAGATGTCAGCCTGTTTTCCAAAGGGGCTGAACCAATGTGCCTTCCTACCAGCAATGTATAAACATTCCAATTGCTTTCCACATCCTCACCAGGGCTTGGCATTGAGGCCTTTTTAGTTTTTGTTTGTTTATGTTTTTATTTTTTTTATTTAATAGACTTAAAAATTTTTTTAATGTTTTTTAATTTATTTTTGAGAGAGAGAAAGAGCATGAGGAGGGGAGGGACAGAGAGAGACCGAAACACAGAATCTGTAGCAGGCTCCAGACCCTGAGCTGTCAGCACAGAGCCCAACGCTGGGCTTGAACTCATGAACCATGAGATCATGACCTCAGCCGAAGTCAGATGCTCAACCAACAGAGCCCCTCAAATCTTATTTTAATGGCCCTATGCCTTATAGCAACAGGACTTAAATTCTTGGAGCCATAGCACATAAAGGTCTTGACTTACATTTTTTAAATGTTTATTTATTTTGAGAGCGAGCTTGCTCATGCCTTAGTGAGGGAGGAGCAGAGAGGGAGAGAGAGAGAGAGAGAGAGAGAGAGAGAGAGAATCCCAACAGGCTTTGCATTGTCAGCATGGAGCTTGATGGGGGCTTGATCTCATGAACCCTAAGATCATGGCCTGAACCGAAACCAAGAGTTGGACACTTAACAGACTGAGCACCCCAGATGCCCCTTAACTTATTATTATTTTTTTAAAGATTGTATTTTTTAAGTAATCTCTGCATCCAACATAGGTCTTGAACTCATAACCCCAGGACCAAGAGTTGTATGTTCCTCTGACTGAGCCAGCCAGGGACCCCTCATTATATTTAATGAGTCAATAACCTAGATATTTGAGCTTGTCTTGCTTGATATTCTTCAGTGCCATTATAAGCAGCCATTCCACTCTGTGTTACTGACTGAGCCAGCCAGGCACCCTTTCTTCATTCCCTTTAAATTTGTTTTTGAAAAAAGCCACTTGGCTCCCAGAACTTGAACCTCAGAGGGTGCGTGATCTCTGGCGTTTACAACTGACAATTTTATTACTTATTTCTCTTCTTTGTGCCATGGAACATAAACAGGAATCTCAGAACATTTTGCCTGAAGCCCTCTTTCTGGTGCCAATGTTTGGATCAGTTAGGGCTCTTTAGTGCCCACGGCCAAAGTCTACTCTGGCTAGTGAAATAAAAAAAGAAGGAAATAGAAGGATATTGGGTGGGTCACAGAGCTGAAGGAGGAGCAGGGCAACTGTCTTAGGCAGAGTGGGAATCAGGGTGTGTCTGAAGCTCCCAGTAGCAAGAACTCATGGATTGTTTCTTAAGGATGTTGCCAAGGCCTGATGAAGCAATAGCTTTTTTTTCCTTTTGTCAATCTACCACCAATTCAGATTCTCCAGGGAGAATCACTTCTTGGCCTTTTGGCTAAGATCAAGTGCAGATTCTCCAGGGAGAGACTGATGGCCTAGTTTGGGTCACCCACCCATCCTAGTCTCTAGAGTCTGCATGCCTTGTGCTTGGCTGTCTCACCAGAACCTCAGGAAGCAGGAGAGGCTGCTCTCAGAGGCAGAAGAAGTTGTGCTAGGCAGGCCAGACAGAGGTGGTTCACCAGCCTAGAGCCTTCTCTGAGTGGGGGAAGATACAGTCCATTTCTCGGGAAGCTGCCAGTCTGAACCTTCTAGTCTGATGGGAAGACTGGTCACAAAACCAAAGAGATTTAAGAGAAAGAGGAAATGGAGGCATTAGCATAATTATGTTCAAGACAGGGGTTGGGGGAAGAGAAAAAGACAAGATTTTGGGTTTTTTTTAGTAGTGAAAAGCCAGAAACTGCTAAAATACCCTAAAAAGGGGAAATGATTAAAGAATTAAATGATTATATACTCTGAATCAATATACTCACATTAAAATCATGTTTTTGGAAAAATAGTAATATGAGAAAATATTAATGTTATAAAGTTAAGTGAAAAAACCTGGATACTAAATTGTCCAATTGTGTAAAACAGTATGTGCAGAAGGAGGGAAATACACCAAAATGTTAACAGAGGTGATAATAATGATAAACATTTTGAGTACTTTTATATGTGAGGCCCTGTGCCAAACAGTGTACATGTGTTATTTTACCTAACCCTTAGGTGATAGGAACTATTATCCTCCCCATATTTTTTAAAAGTAGGCTCCATGCGCAATGTGGGGCTTGAACTCACGACCCTGAGATCAAGACCTAAGCTGAGATCAAGAGTTGGACCCTTAACCAACTGAACAACTGAGGCGCCTCCCTTCCCATTTTATAGATGAATAAACTGAGGCTTGGGGAGGTTAAGTCCACAGATGGTCATATTGCTAGTAAGTGGCTAACTCAATCCAGATCTGTCTAAAGCCAAAGTCCATGTGTTTTTTTTTTAATGTTTATTTATTTATTTTGAGAGAGAGACGGAGAGAGCACGAACAGGGGAGGGCCAGAGAGAGAGGGAGACACAGAATCCCAAGCAGGTTCCACATTCAGTATGATGACAAGCTTGGGGCTCGATCTCATGAACCATGAACAGTGAGATCATGACCTGAGCTGAAATCAAGAGACAGACATTTAACTGACTAAACCACACTGGTGCCCCCAAAGTCCATGTTTTTAAGATAATCTTGGCTCTCCTTAGCTCTCAATATTGGGGTTTTGAGTGATTTATATTCTTTTATGTAGCTTTCCTGAATTTTCCTAGATCTCTACACCAAACATGTATTTACCTATATAGTCATGAGAAATACATATTTTGAAAAAGAAGGGAAAGAGCAATATGCAACAAAAACATATAAACAGGAGAAATTGTACTGTATTGAACAAAACCGTATGTTAAGGGACACCTGGGTGGCTCAGTCAGTGAGGCAACAGACTTTGGCTCAATTCATGATCTGTGGTCAGTGAGTTCTAACCCCAGGTCGGGCTCTGTGCTGATAGCTCAGAGGCTGGAGCATGCTTCGGATTCTGTCTCCCTCTCTCTCTGCCCCTCCCCCACTCACCGTCTGCCTGTCTCTCTCTCTCTCAAAAATAAACATTAAAGTCTGGAAGGCCTCACAAGTATTGTCCTTTGCTGTACTCTGTAGTTTTTTGATATAGCACTGTCAGTCTGCATTGCAAATATATCTACGGATATACATATATGTAAATGCCTCACTGTCTTTGAGGGCAGGGACCCTCTTTTATCTCTGTGGTTTTGCTTAGGGAAGACATCCTCCAACTTGGGGCTTAGCACATAGTAGGTTCTTAGTAATTGTGGATTGAGGAGAAACCATAGGGACCAGAAAACTGACCCGAAGACACAATCAGAAAAGGTTTTTCTGGAATCCACGGTATCGGGATTTCTGAGAGGGCGACTAGGGAGCCAGGGCGGGGTTGGAGGGGATGGGGGAACAGTGTTCAAGAAGAGGTTTTGGTTTTGCGGCAGGAATTGAGCGGGAGGANGGCCCGAGGCGCTGGCCGCGGTGCTGAAGCGGCGCTCCCGGAGGAGGGAGGAGGGAGGAGGGAGGGGGGCCGGGCCACGGCGAAGAGGCGGAGCTCTCTGGAGCTCGGAGCAGGAAAGGGGGGAGGGGCAGGGCGGCGCCCGCAGGCCCGAGACCCTGGCAGGCTTGGGAGGAGTCGGGAGACTGCAGGAGACAGCCTGGCTACGGCGGACA
>NW_027528611.1:2767429-2853799 GCF_008692635.1 Crocuta crocuta | reverse complement strand
GACAAAGGCTTCTGGACAAGCTTCCTCTGAAGAGACCAAGGTTGTCGTCCTTGTTTTATTAACCCTCTCTTCTACCTTGGAGGGACCCTCACCTTGTGCCCTGACCTCAGCCTCGTTCCCCAACCCAGCTGAGGAGTGGCTCACTTCTAGGCTTTTCTGTCTGCAAAGCCGCGAGCTTACAGCCCATAAGACCCCAGCCCAGGGCCTACATCCTCACCATGGTGAAGTTGCTTCCTGCCCAGGAGGCCGCCAAGATCTACCACACCAACTATGTGCGCAACTCGAGGGCTGTGGGTGTGATGTGGGGCACGCTCACCATCTGCTTTTCAGTACTTGTCATGGCCCTCTTTATCCAGCCGTACTGGATTGGTGACAGCGTTCACACACCCCAGGCAGGCTACTTTGGCCTTTTCTCCTATTGTGTGGGCAACGTGCTGTCCTCTGAGCTCATCTGCAAGGGTGGCCCGCTGGACTTCTCCTCCATTCCGTCTAGAGCTTTCAAGACTGCCATGTTTTTTGTGGCCTTGGCCATGTTCCTCATCATTGGCTCCATCATCTGCTTTAGTCTCTTCTTTGTCTGCAACACCGCCACTGTCTACAAGATCTGCGCATGGATGCAGCTGGCTGCAGGTGAGCAGCAGTAGCGGGAGGGCAAGCAGGGGCCCGCCCCAGGCCACAGGGGAAGCTGCACCATTCCACCCTCTGTGGAGGCTCTGGGTCTCCTTCTCAGCTGTTCGCCTTTATTTTAATTTTTTTCAATGATTTAATTTTTTTTTTAAGTAATCTCTACATGGGGCTTGAACCTACAACCCTGAGATCAAAAGTCACACGCTCCACCGCCTGAGTCTACCAGGCTCCCTTCAGCTGTTCTCCTTTAGCCCAGCCCTACTCAGTGCTCTGTAGAAGCTTCTAGAATGACTGAGGCCAAAAGGATCATTGAGATAAAATTGTTCAACCCCCTCATCTTACAGATGGGAACTAAGGTCCAGAGAAGGGAAGTGACTTGCCCAGGAGCACACAGCTAGTTGATAGAAGGTGTCCTGACTCCCAGGCCACCACATCAGAGGTTGCTGTTGCTCATGGAAGGAAAAAGAAGGAAGCTTCCGTTTTCAGCCATGTGGGAATAGAATCCAACCCAGGGCAAAATAGTCAAGAGCAGCCTAGATGTCTCCATCTCCCACTTCTGGACATTTGGTCTTTCTCTTTAAGGATCTCCAGATCCCTGCCCTCACTCTTCCCCTCTCACCCAAAATTGCTCTCAGGGAGATTCTAAAGTCAGTCATTGACTTGGAGTGTTATGCTGTGATCTTTCCCATAGAAACTTGCATTTAAGTTCTTTCTTTCGTGGTGGAGTGAAAGTCTTTGTTCCCTAGCTATAAGTTTCCATACTTGAGGCAGCAAACAGGAGTGATATTTTGTGATGGGGGAGTGGTGGTGCTGGCTAGGGTCTTTTACTCTTTTCTGGCAATGTTTGTTTATTTTTGAGAGAGAGAGAGCATGAGCAGGGGAGGGATGGAGAGGGTGGAGAACAGAGGACCCGAAGGGGGCTCTGTGCTGACAGCAGACAGCCCTATTCGGGGCTCTAACCCACAAACTGTGGGATCATGACCTGAGCTGAAGTTTGACATTTAACAGACTGAGCCATCCAGGCGCCCTAGATGGCGAGGGTATTTTAAAACTATGTGTGTGGGGGGGTCACCTGGATGTCTCAGTTGGTTAAGCCTTCGACTCTTGGTTTCCACTCAGGTCACAATCTCATGGTTTGTGGGTTCGAGTCCCACATTGTTCTCCGCACTGACAGTGCGGAGCCTGCTTGGGATTCTCTCTCTATCTCTCTCTCCGTCCCTCCTTTGCTCTCTCTGTCTCTCTCAAAATAAATGAATAAACTAAAAAAAAAAATTAAACAAACAAACAAAAAACTACTTGGGGTAGATAACTACTTACGGTGCCCAGGGGCAGCCTTCACTGCCCCTTTTCTTGCTCCTGGCCCAGGCAGGCCTTTCAGTCCTTGGGCCTGCTCTCTTCTTTTTTTATTTTTTTATTTTTAAATTTACTTTGAGGGAGAGAATGAGAGTGAGCCAAGGAGGCGCAGAGAGAGAGGAAGACACAGAATCAGAAGCAGGCTCCAGGCTCTGAGCTGTCAGCACAGAGCCCGACGTGGGGCTCGAACCGACGAACCATGAGATCATGACCTGAGCCGAAGTCGGACGCTTAACTGACTGAGCCACCCAGGCGCCCCTGGTCCTGTTCTCTTCTAAAGCCCAGAAAGAGATGGCCTAAGGCCTTGTCCTGCAGTCCTTGGTCCCCTCCCACCCCTAGAGACCATGTACAGACTGCCCATTCTACGGAGATGTACCGGGGCAGTGCTGGGACTGCAGACTAGAGAAAAAACACGTTGACATCATTGGTTAGAGCGAGAAACAGTATTATCCACAATGGAGGGAATGAATGGAGCAGGGATCAGAATCCCAGACAACCAAACACATAGACTCAAGACTCTGTCAGAGTTGGAGGGGACCTCAGAGAGCTATAGGTGCCCCCCCCAACTATAAATGAGGTATCTGAGGCTGAGAAAGAGGAAGAGACTTGGCCAAGGCCATAGCAGATCAACTGGCAACTAAGGAACAAGGAGAATTAAGGCGGCAGGTTCCAAGAAACTAGATGTATTCCAACCTCACTTTTATTGAGCCACACATGTACGAGTATAATGGCTTACAAAGCACTTTCACATCTACCATCTGGAGGAGCCCGATCCCCACCTAGAGGTGGGTATTCCTCTTATTGTATAGATAAGGCTCCTAGTGGGTGACACTGAGCAGCACAGGTGGTGACGGACAGAACCGTTGATTCCAAATCTCATACTCAGGCTACTCACGTGGCTCCAGAGCTGCCTCTGCAACCCGCCCACCATCTCCCTCTCCTCTGGTCTCTCTGTATAATGAGCAAGAGGCTGCCACAGGGCTGAGGTAAATCTTGGTGGGTGGTGGGGTGAAGGAGGAATGTAGATTCAGCAGTTCTGTGACAAAGAGGAGTAGAATGGACCCTGGCATGCTTACCAGCTGGTGCTCCGTATCACAGCTGTGGCATGCTGGAAACACAACCATTCCTCTTATTCTGCACACTGCGCCCCTCCCACAATGCCCCGCAGCAGGTGCCATTTGCTGAACAGGAAGTGCTTGGGAGGGCCTGTGTGGGGGAGGCATCGCCAGGCCACTTGAGTTAGACCCTGTCTGGGTCATGGAGCCGGAGACACTGATAGCAGAGGTGGCCAGATGCCATCCCATGAAACATTTACATTGGAGGAGAGCGAAGGTGGTGTCGTGTTCCATTCTTTGGTGCAGGGGAATGGAAGACGAGCCAAAGGGAGGGATGAAGAGGGGGTCTGTTTTGCAGTCGGCAGCTGGGAGATGCATCCATTTGAAGATGCCTAAACCAATTAGGTTTAACTCTGCCAGGAAGCCTGGAGCCAGGGAAGCAAACAAGAGAAAGGGGAGAGGTTTGGTGACTGGGGCAGTGAGGGGCTGTAGTTCACAATGTGAATTGAGCTTCTGGATGCCAGGTGTAAGTTGTGTGTGGTTCCAGCTCCTGGAAACACAGGTACGGCAAGTTGCTTGTCTCTCTGAGTCCTGGTGACCTCATCTGTAGGATGTAGAAACAGCATCGCCCATCACAAGGTTCTTGGGAGGATGGGATGTATAATGCATGTGAAACACCTTGTATGGTGCTTGACGCATAATAGGTGCTCAGCAAATATGAAAAACACAGACACATTCGGATGGGTGGGTGACAAAAAAACTCCCAAATCTTAGCGGCTTAAAACAAAGGTTTATCTTTTGCTGGTGGCACATGCTCGTTAAGGATTGGCTGGAGGCTCTGCTCTCACTGTTCTCTTCTGGAACCCGGGCTGATGGGGCACCAGCTGTCATCTGGCTATCATCATTGCAGAGGGAAAGGGAGCGCTGGAATGTCTCTCCCCAGCAATTAAATGCTGTGGTCTGGAAGCGCACACATTTCCACTCACGTTGTTGTCTAAGGGAAGTCTTATGGCCTTGCCCAACTTGAAAAGAAGGGAGCAAGGAAACCTAATACCACCATCTACCTGAAATATTTGTGAATAGCTCTAATCACATCCACATCCTCTGAGGTTGCTTCCATCTGACTTCAATGCCAATAATAATAGCGACAACTGATTTAATTGGCTGCTTACCATGAACCAGACACCACAGTAAGCATTTTCTTTTTTGTTGTTGTTTAAATGTTTATTTATTTATTTTTGAGAGAGAGAGAGAGAGAGAGCTCAAGCAGGGGAGGGGCAGAGAGAGAGGGAGACAGAGAATCCCAAGCAGGCTCCACACTGTCAGCGCAGAGCCTGACTTGGGACTTGAACTCACAAACCATGAGATCATGACCTGAGCCGAAACCAAGAGTCAGACGCTTAACCAACTGAGCCACCTACAGTGAGCATTTTCTATACATGATCACACTTAATCCTCATAACTCCACTATGAGTCAGGTATTATTATCCTTGTTTACAGATGAGAGAATGGAAGTCAGAAGGGGTAAGTAAACTTGCCCGAGGTTACCATGCTGGCCTCTGCTTGGAGCCCTGAGACATTACAAATGGAGCTGTCCCCCACTGTGCCCAGGGAGGATGGGTCAGGTGCTCACAGAGGGTCATGGCACCCATCGTAACAACGTGTTTTCAGGTTAGAGGCCCTGGGCTCTTTGCCAGAGCTGCTATGGAAGGAGATGGGGAGAATGGAAAGTCCCGAAGGGCAGCTCCTTTCCACATTGGCCTGTTCCACTCTTCCACCCTGGGTAAGGTAGGGGCCATGGTTGGCACCAAACGCTGGTCTTACACCACTTGGGGAAGACCAAAGAGCTGTGGGAAAGCTTCCCCTCCCCTATGCTAAGCATCTCCCTTAAACACTTCTCATTTTGTCACTAAGTCTGCAATGTCAGCATTAAATGCATTCAGCTGTTTGGGGTGATCTCAGTCTGAGAGTTTAACTTTGAGGTTAAAAAAACCCCCAGGAGCCATGTGTTCAGGTCTTAGCTCTGCCCTAGCTGGATGACTGGGTGAGACCTCAGTTTTCTAATCTGTAAAATGGGATATTAATACATGGCCCACTTCACAGAACTGCTGTCAGGATCGAGAGAAAAAGGGTACATGAGATAGTTTGGATCTATAAAATCTATAAACTTACATGGATTAGCTTGTCCCACGTTTCCAAAGGAGAGTTGATACTTTTAGGCGGGGAGGTGGGAGCTTGGCCTTTATACTTTACTATGCATTCATTTGATCTGCTGACCTCTGTGGCAAGTGTCAGCTGAGCCCGAGGTAGGTAACTGGGTCCTGGGAGGTTTTCCCCTGAGGTGCTCCTGGGTAGGCCACAGCCTCGGAACTGAAGAATCTCCGGGCCTGTGGAGGGAGGGCAAGGGCTCAGAAAGTGGCATAGAGAGTTAAGAGATTAAAGTGGCATNTACATGGATTAGCTTGTCCCACGTTTCCAAAGGAGAGTTGATACTTTTAGGCGGGGAGGTGGGAGCTTGGCCTTTATACTTTACTATGCATTCATTTGATCTGCTGACCTCTGTGGCAAGTGTCAGCTGAGCCCGAGGTAGGTAACTGGGTCCTGGGAGGTTTTCCCCTGAGGTGCTCCTGGGTAGGCCACAGCCTCGGAACTGAAGAATCTCCGGGCCTGTGGAGGGAGGGCAAGGGCTCAGAAAGTGGCATAGAGAATGGAAGGCACCCCTACGGACATGGTGGTTGGCCTTGGGGTTGGCCTTGGTCAACCCAAGATCATGTCACCTATCTGTGCAGCTAAGGCACAGTGGTCCTTGGTGGGAGGGCAGGGGAGAAGTGAGAAGGTCAGGAAAATGAAATTTGTGGCTGTAAACACTAAGTCAGTGAAAACACAGGATGGGACAGTCGTAGCTAACGCTCGTGAAGTACTAAGTATGTGCCAAGCACTTTTCCAGTATTAACTCATTTGCACCTCACAACCGTCCACACAGGTAGGGACTACTCATGTCCCCACTTCATAGGTGAGGAAACTGAGGCCAAAAAAGCTTAAGTAGCTTGCTCTGAGTCACACAGCTGGGCTTGAAATCCAGGCAGCCTGTTCTAGTGTTTCCCAATTTTCCTAGTGAGAGAATTACCTGGAAGAATGATTTTAAAAACAGGGATTCCGTAATGGGGCGCCTGGGTGGCTNTGTGCTGACAGCTCAGAGCGTGGATCCTGCTTCAGATTCTGTGCCTCCCTCTGTCTCTGCCCCTCCCCTGCTCCCACTCTGTTTCTCTCTGTCTCTCAAAAATAAATAAACATTAAAAAAAATTTTTTTTAAAAACCCACCCCTGGCCTGGGAATCAGCATTTTAAACAAATATTCCAGGGGATTCTTAAATTTAAGGAAGTATGGACAACTGTAGTGTTATGTACTGGGTTAGGAGGAAGAGAACCTATTTGCTTTAATGTAAGATTCATGAAGGAAACAGCCAGAGATGGGGCTGGAAAACTTTGTGTTTTCATTAAATCCAAGATTCCCAATTGTAGGACTTACAACTGTAAAAAGGAAAAATACTCTTTTTTTAAGTTTATTTATTTATTTTGAGAGAGAGAGAGAGAGAGAGAGTGAGTGAGTGGGGGAGGGGCAGAGAGAGAAGGAGACAGAGAATCCCTAGCAGGCTCCGCACTGTCAGCACAGAGCCCCATGCAGGGCTTGAACTCACTAACCATGAGATTATGGCCTTAGTCGAAGTGGGACGCTTAACTGAGCCACCCAGGTGCCCCAAAAGAAAAAAAAAATACTTGTAATTAAACCACGGCCTGAAGCTTTCTTATTTAAGAGATATCGGAACAGGAACAGATATGCATCTTAGGAGTGATGAGTTCTCTGGGTCGGGACCAGATTTTGGAAGGGTTTGAAGCCAGAGTAGCCAGTGCCTCATCAAGTCGAAAGTGAGGGGCAGGGCCGAGGGCCTGGTAGGATCACCTGGTGCCATGGCAGAATCTTCTCTGGGCCGAGGGGCTCTGCTTTCTGCCTCTATCCTGACTAAAGGCAGGTCACTTTAACTCTTGGAGCCTCAGTTTTCTCCCCTGTGTTCTACAAGAACAACTTAGGAGCTGCCCCACACCACTGAAGGAGGAGGGGAGAGTGACATAATGGCAATAGTGCACGGCGGGGGAGGTAGCGGACTGAGCACAGCCAGCCTTGACACCGTCTGCACCCTCACCCCCACCCCCTCAGCCACAGGCCTCATGATCGGCTGCCTGGTCTACCCTGATGGCTGGGACTCAAGTGAGGTGCGCCGCATGTGTGGGGAGCAGACGGGCAAGTACACGCTGGGTCAGTGCACCATCCGCTGGGCCTTCATGCTGGCCATCCTCAGCATCGGAGACGCCCTCATCCTCTCCTTCCTGGCCTTCGTGCTGGGTTACCGCCAGGACAAGCTCCTCCCTGATGACTACAAGGCCGATGGAAAAGGTAACTCGCCTCCTTCTCCCTGGGAGGTGGGGCTTCCCCTCAGCCCATCACCAGAGGATTGGTCCCCAGCCCGGGGTTGGGGACACCAAGGCCGACTGGACACAGGCTTTGTTCCAGAGGCCAAAAGCCAGTGGGGGGTGGTAAGCTGGCGGCCCATGAGGCGGTGACAGACCTGTGGGGCCGAGGCTGTCTGTGATAGAAGGTGTCCTTCTGCCTCCCCCGCCGCCCCCCTTCTGTCAGGGTCTCCAGGGGAGAGAACCCTGATCCAGCCTGGGGAGCCAGGTATGGCCTCCTAGAGAAGGTGGTGCTGAGGCTGGGTCTCCAAGTTCACCTGGAATCTGCTTGTGGCAAGAGGAACAGCCAGTCGCAGAGGGGCTGAGTTGTTGGGGCAGGAAGAGAAAGGTAGGCGAGGGGCAGCCGTGACAGCTCTTAGAAGGCAGACGGGCTGGGCGGTCCCTTGAGTTAGAATAGCCTTGGGGTTCTCTGTATGTCATCCTGTTTCAATTGCCTTCTGTCCCAATCGTACCCCTGAGTCATTAAGAGTCAGTTGTAGGGACCTGAAGCCCAGACAGAGCCTTCAGCCTTTTCTGACTGCTTCCCAATGGACCTTTCTTCCTCTTAAGGCACTTTCTCTCTTTGGGCTCTTCCCCTGTCTTGAGGGGCTTTTTCAGGGCATAAATTTTATCTCCAGTCTTAGCGCAAGGCCTGTCTCACACCCTTGTGAATCCAAAATTGCCCACTTTGCCCGGAGTCTTCACCCCATTGACCGGAACTAGATGAGGGAGGAAACCGCTTTGCCCCCTGTGACCAAAGATGGCTTCCCAGATGAGGAACTTGAATCCCGGAAGAGAGACCCACCCAGGGGGTGCACAGAAAGGTGATGGCAAAGATGACCGCGCTCTGGCTCGGCCCAGGGACCACTTCTCCATATAAGGAAGTAATGAGAGATCCCACCCTTCTCTGGAAGGTGAAGAAGAGGGACTCACACGTAAGTCATCGGATTAACGCTGAAAACCAAATTACTAGAATGAGCTGGACCAAGGAGGAGAGAAGAGAGAGGTATCTTTCTCTTGAAGGAGGGGGCCGAATGCGCCTAGGTTCTGGGAACACTTCACGTCTGGGTCCCTTGAAAGCCCCATAAAGAGAAGGGAAATGGAACTAGTATTTACTGAGCCTTTTCCAAGTGCAGGAGCTATGGAAGGTTTGCCCCTGGGGCCATCTTTATTTAATCTGCACCGCAACCCCGTGGGGACAGGCAGACAAGCCAGAGGTGGGGAGTCCAGCAGCAAAATCTGCATACCCAGCACTTTCTCTAGCGATGGAGGGTTTTCCAGGGCGGTTTGGGCAGGAGCTGCTGGGGCATCTTGTTCAGCTTTTAGCCCCAAGGCAGGGCCACCCTTAAATCTGGAAACACGCAGAGAACGTTTTTGTATTACTCATTTGCATTCTTTCCTTTTCAGAAGGGGTTCTTTCAGCTGGAAAAAATTGGTATTCCCGTAATTCTCTTTACAGTGCTTTCTTGCCCAGAGCCGGTTTTGTCTCTTTGACACTTTATGTACTGATCAAAATGTCAGTTGGCTTTCCTCTCTTTCCTTGTCCCTCTCCTTTCATACACCGTGCACCTGTTTCAATCTTTTCAGATTTTTTTCTCTCCGTATCTTAGTTCCCTCACTATCATGCAAGATATACTTAAGCCTTCTTACCCACATACCCTTTCTGAATACATCTAACTGCTTAGCGAAGTAGCTAATGCCGTTGTCAAAGCACAAAGTTGGGTCAGGAAAGCAGAATTAAAAAAAAAATTTTTTTATGTTTATTTTTGAGAGAGACAGAGAGAGAGTGTGTGCAGGGGAGGGGCAGAGAGAGAGGGAGACACAGAATCAGAAGCAGGCTCCAGGCTCTGAGCTGTCAGCACAGAGCCCGACATGGGGCTCAAACCCATGAACAATGAGATCACGACCTGAGCCAAAGCTGGAAGCTTAACTGGGCCACCCAGGCGCCCTGGAAGGCAGAATTTGAGTTCTGGTTCCTCCAAGTTGCTTTCCTCAGGGTGCTTTCCAGGAAAAAGCAGGACACTACTCCTGTTCCGGCACCTCCATCATTGTGTGACACGAACAAGTCAACGAAAGCAGAAATGAAGGCTTGCACGAGTACACAGTTGCCGATCACTCTTTTAGGGTTGAGGAGGCAGAGGAGAGCATGAGTGTGGGCTTTGGAGTCAGACCTGGTTTTAAAATTGGAGCTCCATCGTTAACCAGCCGTGACTTTGCAGGGACTGCTCAACTTCTCTGTTTCCTCATCTGAGCCTCGTTTTTACGGGGCTAGGCGGCAGGCGTCTCCTCAGTTGAAAAAAATACCTACTTCAAAAGATCGTGCTCAGGAACGGGGTAAGGATGTCTGCTGTTGAATAGCATACTGGAGGTGACAGCCAAGGCAAGAAAAAGAAAGAAAAGAAATCCAGTTTGGAGAGGAAGGAGTACAACCATCTCTAGTAGCGGATGACACGGTTTTGCGTACAGAAAATCCTAAGTAATCCACTAAAACACCGTGAAAGGGGACACGCAACATCAGCAGGGGTGCAGGATATAAACAATATGCAAAAAATCTGTTACATTTGTTTACACTAGCAGTGGAACCATCTCAAATGACTTGTAAGAAAACAATTTCACTGATAATGGCATCTAAAAATAAACTACATAGAAATAAACTTAACAAAAGAAGGGTGAGGTTTGTACGTGAAAATTTTAAAAAATGTTGTTGAAAGAAATTAAAGGACTAAACAAATGGAAACATCCATATTCGCTGATGGGAAAACTTAAGATGAGACTACTCCCCAAACTGATCTACAGATTCAGAGCGATCCCCATCAAAATACCAGCTGGCTTTTTGCAAAAATTGGTAAGCTGATCCTAAAACTCATGGAAATGCAAGGGACCCGGAAGAGCCAAAACACTCGTGAAGAAGAAGAGCAGCTGGAGGACACACATGCCCTGATTTCAAAACTTACTACAAAACTACAGTAATCAAGGGGTGCCTGGGTGGCTCAGTTGGTTAAGTGTCTGACTTTGGCTCAGGTCATGATCTCACAGTTCGTGGGTTCGAGCCCCGCATCAGGCTCTGTGCTGACAGCTAGCTCAGAGCCTGGAGCCTGTTTTGGATTCTGTATCTCCCTCTCTCTCTGCCTCTCCCCTGCTCATGCTGTCTCTTCTTCTCTCTCAGAAATAAATAAAACATTAAAACAAAAACAAAAACAAACTACAGTAATCAAGATGCTATGGTCCTCAGATGAGGATAGATGTACAGATCAATGGAATAACATTGAGAGTCCCAAAATAAGCCCAAACATATATGGCAAACTGATTTTCAACAAAGATGCCAAGACCATTCAATGGAGGGAAAGCATAGTCTTTTCAGTAAATGGTACAATAATCAGAGATGTCTACATGCAAAAGAATGAAGTTGGGGGCACCCTGGATGGCACCGACTTGGTTAAGTTTCCGACTTCGGCTCAGGTCATGATCTCACAGTTCGTGGGTTTGAGCCTCGTGTTGGGCTCTGTGCAGACAGCTCAGAGCCTGGAGCCTGCTTTGGGTTTGGTGTCTACCTCTCTCTCAGCCCCTCTCCTGCTCTCTCTCTGTCTCTCTCTCAAAAATAAGTAAACACGAAAAGAAAAAAGAATGAAGTTGGACTGCCCACCTCACTTCATATACAAAAATTAACTCAAAATGGATCAAAGACCTAACTGTAAGATGTAACATTATAAAACTCTTAGAAGAAAACATAGGTATAAATCTTTGTGATCTTAGATTAGGCAGTGGTTTCTTAGACATGACACCTAATATACACACGACCAAAGGAAAAAACATATATATAAATTGGATGTCATAAAAAATGAAAGCTTTGGTGCTTCAAAGGACACCAACAAGAAAGTGAAGAAAAGACAACTCACAGATTGGGAAGTATTTGCAAATCATAATTTAAAAAATTTTTTTAAATGTTTTATTTCTGAGAGAGGGAGAGAGACAGCATGAGCAGGGGAGGGGCAGAGAGAGAGGGAAACACAGAATCGGAAACAGGCTCCAGGCTCTGAGCTGGCTGTCAGCACAGAGCCCGATGTGGGACTTGAACCCACAAACCGTGAGATCATGACCTGAGCCAAAGTTGGACACTTAAGCAACTGAGCCACCCAGGTGCCCCTGCAAATCATAATTCTAATATCCAGGATATAATAAGGACTTCGACAACTTGACAAATAAAAATACAAATAACCCAGTTTTTAAACTGGGCAAAGGATTTCAATAGACATTTCTCCAAAGAAGATATCCAAAATTGCCAATACACACGTGAAAAGATAGTTAACATTATTAGTCATTAGGAAAACGCAAATTAAAACCACAATGAGCTATTACTTCACACCCACTAGGATGGCTGTGATAAAAGAGATGAACAGTAACAGGTGTTGGTGAGCACATGGAAAAACGAACTCTCATACACTGCTAGTGAAAATGTCAAATGGTGCTATTGCTGTAGAAAACACAATGGCACTTCCTCAAATGGTTAAACAGAGTTACTACGTGACTCACAAATTTATTCCTAGGTATGTATGCAAGAAAACTGAGAACACGTTCGCACAAAAACCTGTGTGTAAATGTTCACAGCAGCATGAAAGCCAAAAAGTGGAAACCACCCCAATGTGCGTCAGCCGATGACTTGGATAAACAATATGTGTAAATCTACCCAGTGGAATATTATTCAGCTACAAGAAGGAATGAAGTACTGATAATTGCTACCAAGTGGATGAACCTTGAAGACATTGTGAGTGAAAGGAGTCATACACCGAAGACTATATATTCTACAATCCCATTGATTTATTTTAAAGTTTATTTATTAAAAACAAATTTTTAGAGAGAAAAAGAGAGAGCGTGTGTGTGTGTGCACACAAGTGAGGGAGGGGCAGAGAGAGAGAGAAAGAGAGACTCCCAAGCAGGCTCTGCACTGTCAGCGGAGAGCCTGATGTGGGGCTCAAACTCATGAACTGTGAGATCATGACCTGAGCTGAAGTTGGACGCTTAGCCAACTGGGCCACCCAGGCACCTCAATGTATGATCCCATTTATATAAAGTGTTCAGAATAGACAAACCTGTAGAGACAGAATGCAGATTTTAGTAGTTGCCTGGGGCTGTGAAGAGGGGGAAATTAGGAGGGATTGATAATGGGCACAGGTTTCTTTTGAGGATGATGGAAATGTTCTGGAATCGGATAGCAGTTGCACAACCCAATGATTATACTGAAACCCACCAAACTGTACACTTTAAGGGAGTCAATTTTGTTTTAGTGAACTATCTCAAAAAAAAAAAAAAAAGACTGTGTGTGAAGGATTAGTGCGTATGAATCACTAACAATGCCTGCATGTTATACAGGGGATTAAAAATATTAGTTCTCTCCTCGTTCTGTCCTTCCGGTATCTTACATCATCATCTGCCTGACCAGTAACAGCGCCTGTGCTCCAGGTGCCCACTGACACCTCCAGACGCTGGGGGTACAGCTGTGAGGGAAGCGGTCTAATTGGACCTTACCATCTGGTAACGGACACCTCATGCAAAATGGAATTACAAGCTGATAAACATCATGAACCAAAAATAAATAAATAAATAAATAAATGCAGGCCTTCTTGGGAGTGAAGAAATCTGATCCAGTTTGGAGAGGAAGCTGTGTGCTGGGAATTATCCCGAAAACAAGGCCTGGTTGGAAACAAATAATGTTCTCTTTTTCATTGCAGAGGAAGTCTGAAGCAGCTGACGTGTCGGTGAGTAATTCCACTGTTGGGTGGCTGTACGGACTCAGCAGGCAGAATGGCCATGGGGCCGGGTGTAGGGCGGCGGTGGGGCCTGCGGTGAGGGGCAATGGCTCCGGCAAGAGCTAGCTGGCATCTGAGACCCTCTTGTTTTACCTCTTCCATGAGAAGTGGAAAAAGAACAGGAAGAAATAATTTAAAACAGGGGCAGGTGATCACATAAACCTGGTGGAGCCCGGTAAGCAAGAACAGACTGTTTAGAAGCCATTCTTATAAACTGGGCCCTTATTTTCAGAAAGGTTTTAAGTGATCTGTAAGAAAAATAGAAAACTTAATTAAAAAAAAAAAAGTCAAAGAGAGGAAAACGAATATTCCAGAAAGCTAGGCTAAGAGAACTACTGTATCGATATTACCTTTAGCTTTATGTTTCATGATAGCTGAAGCAAAAAGGAAAATGGGACTTTCACTAATTTTAATGTCTGGTTGAAAAGGAAGCACCCTGTATCAATGTTCTTAATTGTCTTTTAAGTTTACAAAATGTGATTTGACAAGAATATTAAGGAACACATTAAAAAAAAAAAAAAGCCCATCATAGGATTACCTTCCAAATAGCTGCCATTTATTGAGGACCTATAGCAGCCTGGGCCCTTCGTGTGGACAGGAGGGGTCATCACCATTGAAACAATTTTAACTTCTGCAAAGGACCTTCCAGTCCTTGCCCACATAGATAGATTTTTTTGAATAATTATAAACTAGCATTGTCCGCCCCCCACCCCCTACTTACTAGATGATTCTCAAACTGTAATATGCATACAATCTACCTGGGAATCTTGTTAAAGTGCAAATTCTATTCAGGGGCTATAGACACTGTTCCTAACCCCCTTCTCATAATGGCCACACTTTGAGTAGCAAACTGTTAAGAGTGTGAACATTTTCTCATGTTTTTTTCCAATGTTCATTATTATAGTTTTTTGACGCCACAAACTCCATAGCCCTGGTGTACTATTTAAGCAAGGTCTCGGTTATTTGCTATTCAGGGTTGCTCTCACAGATAAGAACTTGCTGCTTCTGTTGATAAGTCCTGGAGTAGAATTACTGAATCGAAGTTAACTACACCTCTATGTCTTTTCACCCATTTCTCCTATCCCTCTGTGTCTATGAGCTTGTTGTTGTTTTTAATGTTTGTTTATTTTAAAAAATTTTTTAAATGTTTTACTTATTTCTGAGAGAGAGAGAGAGACAGCGTGAGCAGGAGAGGGTCAGAGAGAGAGGGATACACAGAGTCCAAAACAGGCTCTAGGCTCTGAGCTAGCTGTCAACACAGAACCCGACACGGGGCTCGAACTCACGAACTGTGAGATCATGACCTGACCCGAAGTCGGACGCTTCACCAACTGAACCACCCAGGCGCCCCAATGTTTGTTTATTTTTGAGAGAGAGAAAGAGAGAGAGGAAGAGAGTTCCAAGCAGGCTCTGCACTGGCAGCCCAGACCCCAGGGTGGGGCTTGAACTTCTAAATGGTGAGATCATGACCTGAGCCAAAATTAAGAATTGGACGCTTAACCAACTGAGGCATTCAGGCACCTGTTTTTTGTTTTTGTACTTTTCAAGATTCCACAGAGATTATATGCAGTATTTATCTTTTACTGACTTATTTCACTTTGCATTATGCCTTTGAGGTCCATTCACGTTGTCACAAATGGCAAAATTTCTTTTTTTTTTTGGCTGAATATTCCAGTGTGGATATATAGCACAATTGTTTTAAAGTTTATTTATTTATGTTGAGAGACAGTGACAGCACAAGTGGGGGAGGGGTAGAGAGAGAGGGGAGAGAGAGAGAGGGGAGAGAGAGAATCCCAAGCAGGCACCACAGTGTCCGTGAGGAGCCCGACACAGGACTCGAATCCACGAGACCATGAGATTGTGACCTGAGCTGAAACCGAGTCCAATGCTTAACCAACTGAGCCACCAAGGAGCCTCTGTAGCACAATTTAAAAAATTAAAATTTTTTTTAATGTTTATTTTTGAGAGAGACAGAGAGCATGCGCAAGTGGGGGAGGGGCAAAGACAGAGACAGAATCCGAAGCAAGCTCTAGGCTCTGAGCCGTCAGCACAGAGCCCCATGCGGGGCTCAAACCCATGAACTGTGAGATCGTAACCTGAGCCGAAGTTGGACGCTTAACCGACTGAGCCACCCAGGCGCCCCTAAAATTTTTTTTTTAATTTTATATTAGAGAGAGTGAGAGAGCATGTGAGCAAGGAAGAGGGGCAGAGGGGCAGAGAGAGAGAGAGATTGAGAATCTTAAGCACTCTCCATGCTCAGATGCGGGGCTCAATCCCACAACCTTGGGATCATGACCTGAGCTGTAATCAAGAGTTGGATCCTCAACTGACTGAGTCATCCAGGCACTCCTATATAGCACAATTTTTAAATGTATTCATTCACTGATGGACAATTAGGCTGTAAATAACACTGCCTTGAACATGGGAACGTATATATCTTTTTGAGTTAGTGTTTTTGTTTTCTTTGGATAAATACCCCGAGGTGGAATTGCTGGACCATATGGTAGTTCCATTTTTAATCTTTTGAGGAAACTCCATGCTGTTTTTCATAGTGGCTGCACCAATTCATATTCCCATCAACAGTGTACAAATGGTCTCTTTTCTCCACAACCTTGCCAACACTTATTTCTTGCCTTTTTGATAATAGCCATTCTAACACGTGTGAGGTGACACTGTGGTTTTGATTTGCACTTCCCTGATAGTTAATGATGTTGAGCATCTTTCCATGTGCCTGTTGGCCATCTGGATGTTTTCTTTGGGAAAATGTCTATTCAGATCCTTTGCTCAGTTTTAGATTGTTTTTTTTTTTTTTTTTTTGCTATTGATTTATATGAGTTCTTTATGTATTTTGGATATATGATTTGCAAATGTCTCCTCCTATTCAGAAGGCTGCTTTTTTATTGGTTGATGGCTTCCTTTGCTGGACAGAGCTTTTTGTGTAGTTCCATGTGTTTTTGTTTTTTTGCTTTTGGTGTTAAATTTAAAAAAATCATTGCCACAATCTATGTCAAGGAGCTTACCGCCTATGTTTTCTCCTAGCAGTTTTATGGTTTCAGGTCTTATATTCAAGTCTTTAATCCATTTTGAGCTAACTTTTGTGTACGGTGTAAGGTAGTGGTCCAGATTTCCCAGCACCATTTATTGAAGAGACTGTCCTTTCCCCATTGTGTATTCGTGACTTGTCATAAATTGACCATAGATGCATGGCTTTATTTCTGGGCCCTACTCTGTTCCATTGATCTGTGTATCTGTTTTTATGCCAATATCATACCGTTTTAAGTTTTGTAATACAGTGTGAAATCAGGGAGCCATGATATCACGGGTCTAGCTTTGTTCTTGCTCAAGATTGCTTTTCTTAAATGACATTTATTCTTTTAAGGGACCCGAGTTTTTGCTTGATGTACATTGAATACGATTTTATACATTAATGACATTTGCCTGTCTGGGTAGGACTGAATCAAAATGTAAGCATGCATGGGGAATTTTGTTTTGATTGGCTTTTTAAAAATGTCAAACTTTATACTCTTGCAATTTTTTTTTTAATACCGCAGGTTATCTATTTCCTGACAATGGAAAATTAAGGAATCGAATTCTTCAGCGATAAAGACTTGTTCCTTTCATGCTTCCTTGTTCCTAGCTACTTTAGGCCTGAGGTCCTGAAGCCGTGCGCTGTAGGATTAGAACATGACATTCTCCTGAGACAGGACCCTACACTTTATACAGAACACTTCTGGGTGGAGCGGAACTGCAGTGACCCACATCAAAGATGGCGGTCCACTTCTGATGGGGCCCCAGTTCTCTCCGTATCCCCTTCATACCGGCAATCACATTACCCCCTGGAGGCCTCTCCTCTGTAAAATGAGAGGGCTACAGGAGTCCATGTCTCAAGGCTTCCCAGGTCGGAGTCTCCGAGTCTGAGAACACGTTCATTTGAAGGCATACTGGACACTGTCATCTGGCTCTCAAAGGGCAGCTGAGGAAGAGGTGGTTGTCGTGCCGGATCATTTCAGGTTGAGGCTTAGGGGGTCCTCTGCTTCTTTCTTACTGTTTTCTTGTTGATGATCAGAGGTGGGTAAGGAGTGGAGGTCACCAGAACCCGAATGTATCAGGAAGTCCTATAAAGACTAGGTGAACACAGGATCTAAAAACTTAGGAGGGTAAACTGACTTCCTCCCCTTTGAACCCCATTGAATTCCCTCATAGTATCCACCCTGACCAATCAGAATTGGCCACCAGCTTAAGAAATTTGTTACTTGTGTCCAAGTGATTTGTTTTAGTAATAGATTACACTTCTTGTAAGAACCAAACCAAACCAAACTACTTTGGATTTGGCACTCACAGGGCCCAACATGGGGGCTCGAACCCACGAACTGTGGGATAATGACCTGAGCTGAAGTNACTTCCTCCCCTTTGAACCCCATTGAATTCCCTCATAGTATCCACCCTGACCAATCAGAATTGGCCACCAGCTTAAGAAATTTGTTACTTGTGTCCAAGTGATTTGTTTTAGTAATAGATTACACTTCTTGTAAGAACCAAACCAAACCAAACTACTTTGGATTTGGCACTCTTAATGGTGAATCTTTGGCCAGCCTCCAGAGGGGAACTCGATTTAGGTAACACCTCCTCGTAGCAAATGCCGAAATGAAGACAGGCTCCTTAGGCTCTTCCCTGCTTGGAGATGGTGCCTAGAAACAGGGTTTGTTGATTATCTGCAGTGGATAATCCTGAGGAGCAGGAAATTTTTCCTGGTCTTGCACATTCACGTAATAAAGAGAAAATGTGGCTACCGGTGGAGAGGAGGTAAACGCTGAACGAATCTGTAATGGATCTTGTTACTTGATCAAGGAGCAGCTGCTGACACAGTAAACAGTTTCTCATTTCTGGGTTGTAAAGGCATTTTTTTTTTTTTANCGAACTGTGGGATAATGACCTGAGCTGAAGTTGGACACTCAACTGAGCCACCCAGGCGCCCTAACAGTTTATATATTTAATCTTCATATACTGAAGATTATGCAAGAGGTGTAAGACAGCAATACCTTGCCAACTCCAAAGGCACCACGTTGGTGGGCAAAACACAAAGGGCTGACTATTCAAGCTTCTTTGGTGTCATTAGGCCTTATTTCTGGAGAAAATGTAATTCTGACTAGTATCAAGAGAACATCCATTTTCTATGATACAGTCCTCCCACAGCAAATCCCTTTCCTCAGAAGGGCAGACTGTAAGACTGAAGGCTTCACAAATAAGAGAACAGGCAGTAATCAAGTCCATTTGTAACCTGGGTCTGCTCTGGAGCAGCTGAATGGTGCCCCTGCAGACACTCAGGGCAAATGAAGAGTGAAAGGCAGGGGCCTGGGGAGGGGGGACGGTTTAACTCCATTTCAATTTGCTAGTTCTTTTGAGAGAGCGACAAGCTCTCCTAGGACGATGGCAATGAAGTCTTCCAAAACCCTCTGAACTCCAGGCCCGTACACTTGACACAGGCCTCGTGAGACTGCCTAGATTGGCCAGTCCAGTAAACACGCTGGCTTGAGGAATTCTGGTTTCATTTGTTTAGGTATTTTTTTTTTTTGAACGTGTTACATTCTTTCTGGGCAACACTACAGTATGAACACACTACGTATGTCTTCAGCATGATATGATTAAATTAACTGGAACAGTTTATGTAGTTCAGGGGTGGGAAAGGACTTTCTATTGAATGTTAAAAAAAAAAAATGAAATAAAAAATTGGAAAAGTATGTGATGGAAAAATGACAAAAATGCATCATCTTTAGTATACAACAAATCCTTACCAAATAATGAAATAGGGAAGCATGCCAAAATAAAGCTTGGTAATGGAGGCAGATAACCAAAAAACACAAATGGCCAAAAAACCCAGGAAACAAGTTTCTGGTTTCACTAGTCATCCAATCTGCAAATTAAAACAAGTCACTCCTAGTTTTTGGCAATCAAACTGGCTATTAGGAGTAAAATGAGTGCGGGGACGCCTGGGTGGCTCAGTCGGTTGAGTGTCTGACTTCGGCTCAGATCCCAATCCAGTTTAAGAGTTCGAGCCCCGTGCAGGGCCCACTGCTGTCAGCGCAGAGCCTGCTTCTGATCTTCTGTTGCTCCCTCTCTCTGCCTCTTCCTCACTTGCACTCTCTCAAAAATAAAATAAATCTAAAAACAAGAGAAAGATTTTTGANTCCCTCCTACCTGGGGTTTGAACTCATATGACTTTGGCAAGAGTCCCATGCTCTACTGACTGAGGCAGCCAGGTGCCCCTTTTAAAAGCAGCCAGGCATGGGGCACCTAGGTGGCTCAATTGGTTAAGCGTCTGCCTCTTGATCTCAGGGTTGTGAGTTCAAGTGCTGTGTTGGGCTCTACTCTGGGTGTGAAGCCTACTTAAAAAAAAATCCCATTCATATTTTGTGTTGATAAATTTCAGTCTGGCATTTACTTTATGCAAACGTGATGAATGACAGAATTTGGCAAATTCTGTACCCTAGTGCCTTTCCTACTTATATCCGTTTCCTTCTCATAATTTTACTTTCCATACGAAAAGAAACATTTCAAAAAGTCTACCTTCTCAAGATTTCTCACTGCAGTGGAAACCATGGTGGTCCAAAGAAGCTTCTGGGGGACTTAAGGTGCATCTGCCAATAGCCTGCACCTTGCTCTTGCCAGGAATACACCAAAGCAGGGGTTGGTTTACTAACGACCAGTGCTGGGGAAGGCTCTGCAAATCTGTTTGAGTAAGATCACCCAGCATTTCACCTTTTGTTTCTTTGTTTCAAAGAAACTCCAAATTCAACCTCTCCAATCACAGTAATGATTTGGGTTGAAACCTAGTAACTGCTTATCAGCTCAAGTGGCTTTACCTTTACATAAACTCCTAAGGGCACTTCATCTTTGAAAGTGTATAGAAAATCAATAAAACCAGCACCTGTCTAACCAAGTTGCCTTCCTCCTTTCTCATTTCTGGCATGCCTCTGCCTTGGGCTGGGGTGTAGGGATGGTTGTGATGCCCAAACTTCACCAAGGGTAGATATGGTCAAGAGATGACTAGTCATTTAGATCAGAGATGCTAACTGGAAGGAGATCGTACATGCTTTCATTGTCTTACATCCCTCTATTAGTTACCTACTGCTGCAAAGAACTTTAAAACGTTTTAGTTTTTGTGGGTTAGGGATCTGGCAAGGGTTAGTGAAATGTCTTTGCCTCAAGGTTTCTCACAGGGCTGCAGTTAAGGGATCAGGGTCTGGCTCCACGCTCAGTGGTCATCTGCAGGATGCAGACTATGGGCCTCCCCATACTGCTACTCACGTGGCAACTTGCTTTCCCAGAGAGTTTCAAGACAGAGCAACAGAGGGGGGCACAGAAGACAGCAGCCACAGCTCTTCATAATCCAATCTTAGAAGTAACATCTGTCACTTTGCTTTAATCTGTTAGAACAGTCACAAAGTCCAGCCCACATTCAAGGTGAAGGGATTACATACACAAGTGTGTTCATATCTGGTGGGAATCACTGATATCCTTAAAAACATTTTTTAATGTTTATTTTCGATACAGCATGAGTGGGGGAGGGGGAAGGGGTGGGAAAGGGAGACACAGAATCTGAAATAGGCTCCCTGAGTTGTCAGCACAGGGCCCAACATGGGGGCTCGAACCCATGAACTGTGGGATAATGACCTGAGCTGAAGTTGGACACTCAACTGAGCCACCCAGGCGCCCTAACAGTTTATATATTTAATCTTCATATACTGAAGATTATGCAAGAGGTGTAAGACAGCAATACCTTGCCAACTCCAAAGGCACCACGTTGGTGGGCAAAACACAAAGGGCTGACTATTCAAGCTTCTTTGGTGTCATTAGGCCTTATTTCTGGAGAAAATGTAATTCTGACTAGTATCAAGAGAACATCCATTTTCTATGATACAGTCCTCCCACAGCAAATCCCTTTCCTCAGAAGGGCAGACTGTAAGACTGAAGGCTTCACAAATAAGAGAACAGGCAGTAATCAAGTCCATTTGTAACCTGGGTCTGCTCTGGAGCAGCTGAATGGTGCCCCTGCAGACACTCAGGGCAAATGAAGAGTGAAAGGCAGGGGCCTGGGGAGGGGGGACGGTTTAACTCCATTTCAATTTGCTAGTTCTTTTGAGAGAGCGACAAGCTCTCCTAGGACGATGGCAATGAAGTCTTCCAAAACCCTCTGAACTCCAGGCCCGTACACTTGACACAGGCCTCGTGAGACTGCCTAGATTGGCCAGTCCAGTAAACACGCTGGCTTGAGGAATTCTGGTTTCATTTGTTTAGGTATTTTTTTTTTTTGAACGTGTTACATTCTTTCTGGGCAACACTACAGTATGAACACACTACGTATGTCTTCAGCATGATATGATTAAATTAACTGGAACAGTTTATGTAGTTCAGGGGTGGGAAAGGACTTTCTATTGAATGTTAAAAAAAAAAAATGAAATAAAAAATTGGAAAAGTATGTGATGGAAAAATGACAAAAATGCATCATCTTTAGTATACAACAAATCCTTACCAAATAATGAAATAGGGAAGCATGCCAAAATAAAGCTTGGTAATGGAGGCAGATAACCAAAAAACACAAATGGCCAAAAAACCCAGGAAACAAGTTTCTGGTTTCACTAGTCATCCAATCTGCAAATTAAAACAAGTCACTCCTAGTTTTTGGCAATCAAACTGGCTATTAGGAGTAAAATGAGTGCGGGGACGCCTGGGTGGCTCAGTCGGTTGAGTGTCTGACTTCGGCTCAGATCCCAATCCAGTTTAAGAGTTCGAGCCCCGTGCAGGGCCCACTGCTGTCAGCGCAGAGCCTGCTTCTGATCTTCTGTTGCTCCCTCTCTCTGCCTCTTCCTCACTTGCACTCTCTCAAAAATAAAATAAATCTAAAAACAAGAGAAAGATTTTTGAAAAAGGAATAAAACGAGTGCAATCCTAACAGGCCCATCCAAACACTGTTAATCACAGCAAGAGTCTTAACTGTTCCTCACATAAGTTATGGGACATTTACTAAGAGCCATAAAAATGTATTACAACCTGGCCCAGCCATTCCATTTCTAAGAATTTATGCTAAGGAGTAAATCAGACGAGTGTATGAAAGCCTGGGCACAACAGGGTTTGTCATGCCAGGGCCTCAGGCAGAGCTCACAGATCTTTTCGCCTTCTTTATCTGCTATGGCCATATCTGGGGCAGGGGTGGGGAAGACACACCACAGATATTCTGGGAAAATACTACTGGATATAGGGAAGAACAATTTTCTTAGGATTTTCCAAAATGTTACTTTGTTAATCTCACCTACCCCCAATTTAAAGACGGAAGCAAAGCTAGGAAAGCCATAAAGTGGCACGTGTTCAACCTATACAGTTTTACTGCTTACTGAAGTCCAAAAAGCATACTCAGCCAGTTCTTTCCTCCATTCTGAAGGTTGGCTCGGACCAACTTGGGGAACAAATGAACAGAAATGCTCGGGAAACATGTAGGTTATTAAATAATTTGTTTATTGTACTGCATTTATAAAGAAAACAGACAATGCACCCAATAGAAAGAATAAAAATGCATTTGGGGTTTTAATTGACAGCAATAGAAATCCTTTAGTAAGATCATGGCAATTTGACAGTATTATGATTAAGTTCAATAAAGGTACATGGGGTACTTGGAAGATCAAATTCTATAGCTGCCTCTTTCTACGGCTTCTAATTCGTCTGGCTCCTTAAATGACAGGGGGGAAAGCCCTTATTTGGAGGGAAAAAATGTCCAAAGAAGTTATAGGTTCTCTCTTAAAATTTCTTTTTACATCAATTGCTAAAATGGGGCCTTCTATTTGTGTGTTTTGGTTATTTTACTTTAATATCATCACCAGAATTCCTGTAATTCCACAATTGTTATTTTACAGTGTAGAAAAGGATTCAGTTCTAGTCTGCTATTGCTTTAGATGTATACATCGCTGAAAAGCCAAAGTGGATTAGAAGTGCTGAAGGATTTTCCCTGCCGTTGTTGGATACAATCTATTTTCTTTATTCTTGATAGGTGCATAGACAGCCTCACTCAACATTCTTTCTACAGGAACATGTCTGATTTCAGGACTACCCAATCAAGGATCCGATGAATGGCTGGCCATAGTTACTCAGGGTTCTAGGTTTATGAGTTAAGTGGATTGCATAATTGCACCATGTTTTCCTTTGCTGTTGTTGGTGGAAAAATGGCAGAATCTGGACTCCAATCCCCCGTACGGAGGGCCGGCTATCTGAAAGCCTCATCGGCAGCTTTGCTAGTAGAGCCTCAAGTCGCACCTCCTTGGCTTTCTGCAAATCACTCCTGGAGCCGTCTCCACAGAATGCTGTAGTCCCCAAGGCCCACTTGGCTGTGACCCCAAGCCTGCCCCTCTTTTAATTTTCAATATGACCCAAGGGGTATGTAATGTCTAGGGCAAGTCTAGGAAAGGCCCATTGTAAAGTAAACTTCAGAGCCTTTTCTCATTTAAAAAAAAAAAAAAAAGCCTCAAGTACATTTCAATTATCCCAAAGTTGCAGTTAAAAACTTGTATTATACAAAGAAATAGCAGCAGAGAATGACTAATCTTAAAACAACCAAAAACAAAAAACAAAAAACAACCCCCCCGAACAAAACAAAAAACCCACCCCAAAAGTGCCATCCCACCCTTCCCCTTGGTTCTTCTATGCTGGGATTTCATTTAAGACCTGAAGCCTTTCAGAAAATGAGAAAGGCAAAGCCAGAGGGAAACTGCTTCAAGGCTAAATTTTGGACAAGGTGAACAAAAAGCTGTGAATAAGAGCAGGGGACTGACTGGAGAAGAATCAGGAACTCTAGGACATTTTCTTCTTAGAGGGGAAATCTCTGAAATCCAGATCTCCTTTCTAGAGTCATACTGATTTCTTTAGTTATGAGGCAATAAACTCAAGTGCAGTGAGTAAAGTGTCAGCCGGGGATTAAAACAACAAAACACAAAACAGCCAACTGAAAGAACTCTGCTGGTGGGGTGACAGAAGACACACAGGAAAGGACTGTTTTGCAAAACATCTGTGGTTCTGAAGAAATTATAAGTCAATGGTTCCGCTTCTGTTTTCATCAAAAAAATGAGACCAGAGATTCAAGGATCTTAGAGTTATTAAAGGATGAAAGGACTCAGATAGAGCTTGGAACAGTGATAAAATGGTACCCAAATTTGGAGTTTTTACGGCTCCTTTAAAAAGATAGCTCAAAGTCGCAGGAAAACATGTGAACACAGAGAGCAACAGAAACAGTCCAGGATGATGATGCAGCCTGGATACAGCAAGTTTAATGTCTCTGCTGTACACAGAAGTAACACCCTTTCCCCTTCTCATCCTTATGCTGGCAACAGAATATGCACTAGAAAATTTGACTCTTAGAGTCAGTTGAATAAAAGGATGAGCTCATACATCTTCATAGCTCTTTTTAAAAAGGATGTGTATAATTTAAAGGGCGTTCTAATGGAAAGACAAAGGTACAGGGTGAGAGGCTGTTTCACATTTTAGTCTTCGGCAGAGCCCAATCAATGCCAAATTCACCTAGGATGCCCAATGGCTGTGGGGGATCTCCACAGGGTCAAGGAAGCAAACCCAAATGAACAGGTTGATTTAAAATTAAAAAAAAAAAAAAAGAAACCACCACCAAAAAAAAACCCCAAAAAACCCAAACAAACCTAGGAAATCCTTGAAGGAAGAGCTTCACCCTGAAAAGGGAAGAGGGAAATGCTTGTTGGGGAGGAGTGAGGGTCAGCATGTGGTCTCTGCTGCGCTGTTGGACTCGGGCTTAGGAGTTGAGCCAAGGGTGCCGGAGACAATCGGCGGCAGTGGCTCTCTTCTCGGGTATCAACTCCAACATGGGCAGTAAGAAATCCGTGAAGCCTGCTGCCTCTTCCTGAGACCACTCATACTTCTCCACTAGAACCTCAAAAAGGCCCCAGGGTTTCAGTTTTGTGATGTGTTTCAGGTCACCTATGATAAAGACAATACAAGAGAAACTGACTGACACTGACAAGTGACAAGAGCCTTTTGTGGAAATCCAGGAACTAATCCAGGTGCTTTATAAAGAATCAAATTTTGCCACCAGAATTGAATCTTTCTCCATTCACAAAGCACCACTCTTTTCTGAGGGCCTAAAAACTTAAGACAATTTGTTTTCTCCACCATTCCAGGATTTTCTGTCCCAGTCAAATTGGTCAGGCCTAACACGAACCAGGTATTCACTAAAATGAATGTTAAATGCCTATATATGCAAAATGGTGTCACATGGTGTTCAGAAGCAGTTTATTACCACATACCAGGAACAGTTTGATTGTACTGTTTTGGTTTTTTTTTTTTTTTGGCTTACCAGTCTAGTAAATATTGCTTCCAAATAAGGCAGTAAGAGCTAATACCACGACAAATCTGTATAAAAGGAACAAGACTAAAAGAACAAACCCCACACAGGTTTCAGGAAATATAGTTACACCATACTTCGTACTACTCAGGAATGTCATCCTAAATTTTGCTTCTTTGAAGTGAGAAAAAAAAAAAAAAGGTCAATTACAGTGGCTTATTAAGGTAAATGCAGCTTCAAAACTTTTACTTATACAACACTTATTTGAAGTCTCTTCTGTGGGCAGCCAAGTGCCTAATTATCTACTCAGTACATGCATGCCATTGAGTGGTCTTTGTGCAAGGAGGGGGGAGCTCTTATGAAGCACTTCACTATTTTCCTGCCAAAAAAGAAACATGAAATGTTTCTGAGGATGCTTGCTGTCGAGTGTTGAGAAAAAGGATTTTCCTCAGCACTAGTGTAGAGGTTTTAAGAAAAAATGGAATGATGGCAAAAAGGGAAAAAAAGAGCAGATAGTCTTCTAGTCTGTTCCATGTCAGGTTTTCAAATTTCAGCTTTTAACTTTATTTGGATGTATAAGAAGTACATATTTAAATATGCCAACATATGTTACCAAGTCAAAAATCTGAGGTAAGAGTATCCTCTTGAGTATCTCCATCACTCCTCAGTGATGACATAAAACTGCAAAGTGTAAAGTTAATTTGTAGGACTGACGGGCTTAAGTGACTATGCTGGGTGTCACTGGGCCACAAGACAGTGAGATGTAGTCCCGCCCTGAAGAAGCTTAAAGTAAATGACTTGCCCTTTGAAAGAGGCAGTTCTTAGATCAGATGCTGGCAAAAATCTGCTCATTTTTCAGAAGCGCTCAATCAGGTGTGTGCTCTATATACATGGTAACTTATTAAATATGAAGTAAACGTTTAAGATCTCCAGTTAGAAATCAGCAGACTGAGGTTGTGGAGCAGCTGGATTTGAACCCAGAGAGTCTGGTTCCAGTCTCTGCTCTTGACCACATTATTACAGCTCAGCAGTCAAGGCCAGGACCATTCTTCTGTAGGTGCTGGGGACAGGTAACCAGCATTACTTACCTCTTCAATTTTTAAACACCTTGCCCCCTTAATGTCTGGGAACAAACACATTTATTTTACCTTTTTTGGTGAAAAATTCCTTGGAATATTTTCCTGCCACAATGAGCTTGCGAGGCACCTTCCCCAGAAGTTCTATGATCAATGCAATGTGATCTGTATGTTTCAAACATTTCAGGAAAGGGGAAAAAAAAGACATACATAACAAGAGTAACGAATGCAGTTCTAGACAATGGCAGAAAGAGTAGCATGCACACCTCTTTATAAAGCATTTCAGGCTTGCTTTCTGTCCTAAATAGGAAGAGGACTCTATCCATTTAATGGAGAATCCAGAGAACCATAAAAAAACCAGGCACCCACTCCAGTGGGACGTGAGTGATAACTAAAAATAGTCTTGGTGTGAATGCTCTGCTTCCTGAAGTTGTATCCCTGGGACCTATATGAAAACTCATGTTATTAATACTACCTCTGCGATTAAAGAAGTCCTGTGAATATTTCCCACTGAGGGCAAAGCGTCTTGGAATTCTGCCTATCAGCTCTATAATGTGCGCAATGTGGTCTAAAATAGAAGGGTAAGAAGAACAGGATCAAGGACAAGCTGTAAAAGGTTTTTTTTTAATGAATAGCTTTTTCAAGGACTAGCTGTTTAAGAGTAACTATAAATATGACCAAGGATATTCCAAGTGAGACTGGGAATGTCAAGAATTATTTCAGGTGGTTGGTTACCTGATAGCAGCTGGCAAGTCCCACTCTGGAGTTTGGAGGCTTATCTAGATCTTGATTTCTATTTTGTCTATACATCTAGGTTCAGGTGGGTTTTTCAGATGAGGTAAACAACTGTACCAATATGCTTTAGACATTCTAGAACTGTTACTTATGATACTGCTCTGGGTTTCCAATAATAATAATAATAATAATAATAATAATGATAATGATAATGATAATAATATCATCACTCTTTTTAACAAAGTTCGGGCCAGGGTTGGCTCGGTCGGTTGAGCGTCCAACTTCGGCTCAGGTCATGATCTTGCGGTTTGTAGGTTTGAGTCCCGCATCGGGCTCTGTGCTGACAGCTAGCTCAGACCCTGGAGCCTATTTCAGATTCTGTATCTCCCCCTCTCTCTGACCCTCCCCTGCTCACGCTGTCTCTCTCTCTCGGAAATAAATTTTTTTTTTTTTAAATTAAAAACAAAACAACAAAGTTCATGGTGATTAAACAATCACCTGTAATAAATAAATAATTTTCACAGCCACCCTATATAACAGGCCAAACAAAGATCAATACCCCATTGTAAAGATGAGAAAATAGAACTTCAGAGGGATAAACAGCCTACTTGAAGGTACAGGGCTAAAGGGAGCTAGAACCCAAATGAAAATCCACATCTTATCATGTGTAGTTCAGAGCTATTTGTTTTCAAATAAATCATATTTTAAGTAGAAATTAGCAAAAACATTTTAAAGTACAGCTACTTGACTTCTGTGGGCCACTAAAAGATGTCCATATCATGGCACTGCCTTGTAACTGTCACAGCGTGCATAAGGACTGTGAGCACTGCCAGGGCCATGTGTAGGGTGGGTGTCACCAGGAGGTGAGCCTGGGATGCTGGCCAGCATCCACGTTTACAGGCAGCTCTACTACCTTTTCTACTCTGCAGGTAACTAAGAATATGTAGACATTTTAAAAAGTGATGGCTGCTGGCCGTAAAAGATCTTTATAAAGGACTTTAATCCTGTTAGAGAATCATGAAGATCAAAAGGAATTACTTAAAAATTTCTAATAATGTTATCTTAAAGGGAATAATAATATGCCAGAAACGTATCTGGGAGTTGGTGAAGGTCTCAGGTCCTATCTGTTTCTCATGTAAAGGACCCAGCGCTGTCATTTTAAAAGGGCTTTACATTCACGAATTCACTGTAACCTTTTGGCAGTTTTGACTGTATTTACAGTTTGGTAACAAGAACTCAGCTGCTAAGAAACTTCTACCTGTTTTAGGCAAAACCGGCAAATAAACGTCTTTGTATAAATGGATTAAAAAGGAGACTACGGTTTATCTTACTGTAAACTTTCAAGTGAAGTATTGGTTCTTTTAATATTTTTCCTATACCAAGGAATTACTTTTCCCTTGAGTGTGTTATTTTACATTTAATTCCAGCAACCTGTATCTGGTTTATGAATTCATCATAGGGCTGATACACCATGACTTGTGACAAACCACGCGTACACTGGCTAGAGGGTAAAGATCTGCTGCTTTCTGCTCTTACAGGTCTCTTATGAAGCAGTCTGAAGTTTCGCCCAAGGACTCTTAGTACTTACTGGTACAGGGGGAAATAAATTTATATCTAAATACATAGGATAGATGGTTCTCCCTTATTCCTTACTTGGGACTTTTTATATATGTTTCAATTTTCAAGTTTGGTAGCATAAGACCCCACACAATGTAATTCCAGCCGCTCGATGTGTTTTGTACCTCACACTATTTACAGAGAGTCTACAAATATAAAGAGAAAAAAATCAGTTACCCTCCCAGAGATACTAGGGCATTTCTTTTCTTTTTTTTTTTTTTTTTACAAATAGTTTATTGTCAAATTAGTTTCCAACTAGGGCATTTCTATAATGGTGTCAGTCTATAGCCCCAAACTTACAACCAGAAAAAAAAGCAGCAGAGACTAGGGAAAATTAAGTGTGTACATACATAGTAATTACAGTATATTCTTCCAAGGGCTGATGTATAGGAAATACCTCCATGCCGCACCCACTAAAACAGCCATGTGGCTATGGGAACCAGCATAACATTTTCCAAACAGTACTTAGAATGTCAGGAGGTCCTACTAAGAATGCCTATCTATTAATGTCCCATGGGACCACAGTTTGAGAAACAGAGTGTTCTTGGTTCTACAGGGCACAAAACTTGATTTCCCTAAGAATGGAGGAAAGCACAGGAAGTGAAGAACATATTTTCCTTATTGGGAGGGTATACTGCTAGTGCTTCAGGTAACCCCCATTAATCCTGAAAACAAAATCTACCAAAACCGTTTAATGTAAGAAGGTAAAATATCTCTTTAATAGTTCTTTTATTCACATTATTATCTCATCTAAGTTATCTGGACACCACCATGATAAAAAAAAAAAAAATCACATGTAAAAAAAAAATCACATATGGGAAATAAGCTCAGGAATTCCCCAAGCTTGTACCCAAGGGTTAACAAGGCATAAAGGAATAGAAAGACAGGATGAATGCATCCAAGATAAAGCTGCTTTCACAGGAAGAGAAGGAAGGACCAAAATAGGTAAACTGGGCTATAGACCACAGCAGGGTAAAGCTGCCTGGACAGAAGCTAATCAGCAAAAGAAAGGTGGCTTGTTAACCCCGAGGTAGCATGCTCTGTCTTGTCCCCTAGGCCAGTTTAGGGACAGGTGCCCCATGCCTGCTCTAAACAACCTTCCTCCCAGTGCCAGGATTCTGTTTTGTATTGACCCAAACCTCTAACACCACGTATCTTCAAAACCCCTCACCTCCCTCGCCCATGAGTTAATGTTCCTGGTTTCATGGTCTCTTTATGCATGCCCATTACGCCTGTAAGCCTTCTGAGTCTCATAAAAATGGAGCAAGGATCCTTACTTGGGGCTCTTGACTCTTCCCGGACATTAGCCTCTCTCGCATTTTGACATTTTTTTTCCCTTATTGAGAGAGAGAGAGACACACAGAATCCGAAGCAGGCTCCAGGCTCTGAGCTGTCAGCAAAGAGCCCACTGCGGGGCTCAAACTCACAAACCACGAGATCATGACCTGACCCGACTGAGCCACCCAGGCGTCCTGCTTCTCTCTCTTTTTAATCCTCCATCTGACTCTCTTGCTGGACAAGAGAGAACTCCAGACCCAGAATCTACGACAACCACACATTTAGTTGTCTGCTTTCATCGCCTCTCAGACAGAGCAGCTGACAGCTTGGGCCTTTCCCACTGGCTATCACAAAATGTAAGCCAATACTATTTTGTTTTAAAATGGAATTCTAAATGTTAATGTCATTTAAAAAGGAAAAAAGTATGGCTTTAATTTTTAGAAAAAAAGAATGCTGACTATTGTAGAATTTATACAGACAAACAGGATATGGTCTCTGCATTCACAAACACCATTCAAGTCGTATGTTTGCTTATGAAACTACTGACTTCCAAATAGGTGCAGGCATAACTGAGCAACAAGTTGATGAACAGGTAATTCAAAGTGGGTAAAGAACGAAGCACTGATTTATAGAGAAAGAAAAATAACTAGATGTTTTAGAAGAAATTACCTGGCAAATACAAGTTTTAGTTTAACCATCTGTGGCCTTTTCTCTAATCCTCAGAGTTCTTTAATAGCTACTATAAAATATTTAGTATATCTAATATTTAATATAATATTTCGATCTTTCTGGGATTTATATATTCTAGCATACTAAAAAGGCTAAGCTTTTCAGTGCTATGAACCACGCAGCCACACGCAGCAAGTGTTAAGTGCCGTGCGCAGATGTGTTCAGTCAAGAGGACTCACCTTCGTCCCGAGTGTACTCTTCCCCGGAATGCGGTTCAAACAAATAGTCGCCTGTGGCCAGTTCAAACGCCTAAGTAAAAGAGGACAATATATGAAAGCATTACAACGACCATAACAATTCCCTTTGGGAAGCTTACTGCTTGCTATTTGGCTCAATATGAAGTTTTTCCTTCTCTGGGAAAGCCACAGATGATCACTTAAAAAAATGTCTTAAGATTATTCCTAAAGAGCTTTCCTTCTACACCTTGTCTTAGTAAAATGAAGCCGGAGAGCAGCAATAAGATCAACATATGGATTATTCCCCTCCCCCCATCAGCTATTCAGCTCTCTGGAGTTCCTGTTTTTGCTCAGCGTGGGGCACATCTGGGTATTAAGGTGGTTCTAAGCTATTAAGTTGTTCACGAGAACAGCAGGTCCTATTTTCTCATGTTGTAATTTCACATGGCTAGAAATTAAGATTCTGTACCCACAGTCAAAACCAAAACATGGAAACAGACATCTCTCTACCTATGTATGTCTATTATTTGGCAAAAAGTATAGTTTTTTAAAGTTCTGCTTTGGAAAGCACTCCCTCAACTGTTTCAGATAGAACTCCCAATTCCTGAGTCTATAGAAAATCAGAAAAAGGTCAGGTATAAATGTTGTCAAGAGCAATTCCTGTTTTAGGTGACTGGAAGATTCAGCATTCACCAACCTAGAAAAAAAAGGCACATGTCTTCTACAAGAAAAGCTCCTGTAAACAGCGTTCCGAGAAGTGTGAAAAAGTAATTTCGTTTAGAGTATGGGCCAAGCAGCATGGAAAGACAGCATCTGAGTGACAGGGCTATCTTAATCTTTCCCTGAGTAAAAGATGGGTTAAAGAAAAGTAATACAACAGCAGTTTTAGAAAGGACCTTAAGTCAAGTACTAGTCACAGTTCAATTTTGATGGAGTCAATGGTACTAAGGACTCCAGACAATTTCAGGGACCGCGGAGTGGATTCTGGAGCACACTCTCTAACTCGGACCCAGATTTGGTTCTCAATGGCTTGCCAGTGTCCATTTCTGCAGTTTTATGACAGGACAGTTATCCTCAAAACTACATTATCTGAACTGTACTACTGCCCAGGCCACAAAACTAGGAGTTTCAGGCCTGTCCCTAAAATGTCACGGATGCTATGGCTTCTTACCAGGCATAGGTGGTTTTACATTCCAGCAGTCTATTTTGAAACTGAACCTGAAACATATTCTACCCCGTTATTGTCCTGAGGTTTACAGTCCCAAAGCAGAAAGGAAACAAATTGTGACTCTTATTCATCAAAATTTGTTAATTTCTTCAGACAAGTACTTTTTCAAAGCCTCCAAGTGGGAGCTCAGTAAATACACTGAAATTAAAGTTCAAAAAAAAATATTTTTTTTCTAAGATTCTAATATTCTCTCCAAATTTTTTCATCTAGATACTTATAACTAGTTACCTAAAGTTCTCTGAGAGAACTACTTCTTGGAACATAAGGTAGTTGGCTAGTGGTTACAATTGTGAATAACAGCAAAAAACCCCACAAATCAAACCAAATCAAAAGATCACTGTATCAAAATTCAAAACTAGCAGAAGCTCTAGGTTATGAAACACCCTAGCTGAACACACTTCCCTTTACAGATGAGAAAACTGTGGCCAAAACTGACAAGCAAAAAAGCCCATCCTGGAACGTAGGCTCCTAATTCCCACTCCTGTGCTTGACTCTGTGACAGTCAGGGTCATGCTGACCTACACAGGCAACATCAGTCAGGAAATCAAGTGAGCTGGTATATCCAGATGATGGAGTATATTTAGTGCTAAAAAAGAAATGAGCCATCAAGTCGTGAAAAGACAAAGGGGAACCTTTAATATTCCAATATTATGAAGTGAAAGAAGCCAATCTGGAAAGCATACGTTTCTTTATAGTTGGGACATTCTGAAAAAGCCAAAACTATGACAACAATAAAAAGATCAGTGGTGGCCAGGGGCTGGGGCTGCGGCTGGAGAAAGAGGGACACACAGGCAGAGCATAGAGCAATCTTCCGGCAGCGAACCCATTCTGTAGGACTCTCCTGTGGTACATCTAGGTCACTGTACGTTTGTCAAAATCCACAGAATGGAGGATTTAAAAACATCTCTTCTCTACCAACTCTCAAACGGTCTTCACAGAACATTCCCTTTTTATAACTGCCCTTCTAACTCGGTAGTCTCAATCACTAATGCGGCAGGCAATCTCACTCTCTCCTTCTCCCTCAGAGAGGGTCCCAATCTTTCCATCAATTAACTGCATTGGATGCAGGATGATCCATCTGTTTCAGGCACTTCTGATATTCCAGGATTTGTTTTTACTTTCTGGTGATGGCTAGAGGCACTGCGACATTTCTAGGTCTATTAGCAAAACAAAAGAAATGCTGGAGAACAAGTGGGGCTCAAGTTTTCACAATACTGTCAAATCAGATGTGTTTTCCTTCCTTGGTCAAAAGTCCTGCATGTGAGCTGGTCCAAAAGGGACACAAGGTTAATTCCCCCTTTATCTTTCTGTCTTAGTATTAATGTACGAAATAGCACGCAGGACCTACCGCCCCTACTAAGTTAACTCCCTACTAAGAACCACATTATAATAAATCATATGTCCTCTGTAAACTAGCTATATTTTGTAATTGGTCGCATCTCTGGCATGTATTTTCTCTAGCAAATCAAATTCCTCAAAATACAAAGCTTTAAAAGAAGTTAGATTTTCTTCCAATGTTCTTCTATCTTGCACACAGCACCAAACCTTACATTTCAGACAGCTGGCCATCCTAAAAGGCCACTGATACACCCTAATAATGATTTATAAGGCCGTGCCATGTTGATAACATGGTTTTAACTCTATTATCTCTGGAAGACACCATTTTTCAGGAATGTGTGTATCAAGAAATCTATGACTTGAAACAGGTTAGGGGTTCTAGTCTGTAGTTTCTCAAGGTTTTCTCAGAGATGACCGTGAATACTGTTAATTGAAGTGACAGTTTAACAGGTTTCTGGGTTAGTTTACTCCATTTGATGGTCTGCAAATATTTACTAAGTACTGCTATAGAATAAAGACTTTGTTTTTTGTTCCTGTTTCCTGAGAGGAAGCCTCTAAATGCTTGGAATTTCCAGAGTGCCTTCTGTCATTCATGGTGCGCACCCCCTCCCCCATCATCATACCAAGGAGGTGACTCAAGGTGGACTCCTACATCATTAAGAGGGGGGCTGGACGTGCCCCCTAACTGGACAAGACCCAACTGTGTGAGGACTGGGGCTATGAGCAGCATTATGCTAACCTCCTAGGGAAGGAGAGAGGGCTGGAGATTGAGTTCAACCACGTGATCAACAATTCCTTCCATCAATCATGACTAAGTAATGAAATCTTAGTAAGAAAGCTGGGCAGCTGAAGCCGTGTGAACTTCCCTAGGTGGTGGTACACACTGATGTGCTGGGAAAGTGTCACGTCCCAAGGCCAGAGAAGCTTTACCTGTGGTACCTTCTTAGGCCTCACCCTAGGCATGCTTTGATTTGACTGGTCCAGATTTGTAGCCTTTATGACAAAATGGTAGTAGCAGTCCTAACACTTTCTTAAATTCTGTGAGTCATTCTAACAAGTTACTGAATCTGAAAGGATAATGAAGCCTCCCAATTTGTAGCCAGTAGGTCAGAAATGCAGGTGGCCTGTGACTCCAGAGCTGGCAGCTGGTGTCTGAAATGAAGGCAGTCTTGTGGGAAATTAGGCCCTTGCTCTGTGAAGTCTGTCATAATTCTGGGTGGTGAGCACCAGAACTGCACTGTAAGCACCGCTCACAATGGGCCAGGCCCTGAGCCACACAGTGAGCCAGACACAACAGACACCACTGCTGTCAGCACAGCACTCACAACCTAGTGGAAGAGAAACACGTGAGGAAACACACAATGACAAAGAGCAGACTATTTCAGGAACAACGCAACACGGCCCGACACAGGCTGTCTGTGGGAAACTGGCCAACAGCAACGGAATCAGACCGCTTGAGTGCTTGTTTGGCAGGGACAAAGCAGCAATTTAAGAATCTCAGGATGACTGGGCTTCACATCTTGTGAGGTATAAAGGTGTCTGAGGAACTGTCAAACTGTACAGAATGAAGAAGTTTCCAGGGTTTTCCCTAATCTGAAAACAGATTAGAGCTGAAAGGGCAAGGGTACCTATAACCTCCTGACCGAAAGCTGTAACACCTTACAGCTGTAACACCCCTGCCTCCTCACAAGCAGTAGTAGGAAACACTGGTGCCTTCAGCCCAATGGCAATTTGGCAGAACCAAATGGAATGCCAGATGTTTTAAATTAGCTTTTGAATCCCACCTCTCCAGATAGAACATTTAGGGTGCCAGTGAGGTCACAAAAATTTTTATTTTCTTGTTTGTTAAAATTCACTAGTCTACTAAAAATCAGCAAACAAAGCAAGGTATAGAGCTACCACATAAATAAATATGTGAAGGTCAAGGGGAAAAAACATTACCATGCACGCTGTGCTCCAAATGTCAGCAGGGGTATTGTAGCCAGATCCTATCAGAACTTCCAAGGAGCGATACTGCCTTGTTTGAATATCTTCAGTGAAATGTTTGTGCTGAGTAAATGAAGAAGGAATCAGTATTTTAGATTTCAGTTATTCTAAAAAATAACAACTCACAATTACTTAATAATGGAGATTAAAATAAATTCTCTGAGGTTTTCCTCAAACCAGTTTTCATTTAGCTAGTTTCTTAAGATACCATTTAAAAAAATTATTTTTATTCATTTAAAAAAATTTTTTTAAACTGTATTTATTTTGAGAGAGAGAGACAGCATGAGCAGGGAAGGGGCAGAGAGAAACACACAGAATCCAAAGCAGGCTCCAGGCTCTGAGCTGCCAGCAGAGAGCCCGAGGCAGGGCTCAAACTCACGAACCATGAGAACATGATTTGACCCAAAGTCGGACGCTTAACCGACTGAGTCACTCAGGCGCACCCAAAAAATTATTTTTAAGAGAGATAGCACAAGCAGAGTAGGGAGAGAGGGAGACAGAGAATCCCAAGCAGGCTCCATGCTGTCAGTGCAGAGCTTGACATGGGGCTTGAACTCAGGAACCTGTTTGATCATAACCTGAGCCAAATCGCGAATCATACTCTTAACTAAGACACCTAGGTGCACCAAGTTTAAGCTTAGGGTATCATTTTGATGCTATTACCTCCAAACAGTAACTTGGTTTAACACACGGTCCACTCCCAATTATTTTTGCCAACATGACTCGAACCTTAATACAGATGCACGGATGAGGGAATAATCATGGCTTTTTTAAGAAATGTAAAACTATTACCCCAAACAAAAATTAAGTTGTTCATTTGTCTAAAGTTAATAAGCACTTCAACAAACAAATGATACCAACTTAGGGTCAATTCAAACTCTCCTTGCTATGCGCTCATTATGAAGAAATAAGAGATTAGGCTTTAATTTTCAAGAATCTTACAAGCAACATCTATAAAGAACTCTTGTTCTTCGGTGTCTGCCTCGCCCTGTCAAAAACTCAAACATGATTCTTGGAGAAACAGACCACGGTAAGCACTATGAGAATGCAATCAGCAAACAACTGGAGTTTCTTTAACACATAAATTATATAGGAAAGGAAAACCTTGACAGTAAAAGCAATTTAAGAGACACAGTACTCAATTTTGTATTCATGGATTTTATTTGGAACCTGTTACAAACACAATTAAAAGAATGTTTACAAGGTAACTGGCAAAACTGACTGAATACTTGATATTGGTGAATTACCAACTTCTTAGATGTGGCACTGGTGTCATGATCACCTGAAAGAAATCATCTTTTAGGAAGCCATGTTGAATGGGATATTGTGCAAAATACGCTAGAGTGGGCAGCAGAGCGGGGACACAGATGAAAGCAGACTGGCAATGACTTGATACTCGCTGGGTGATACCAGTATAACGACCCAGGATTTCACTGTTCTTTTCTATTCTCTCTACTCTGGTATAGGTGTGAAGCTGGCCATCATAAAAAATACTGCAGAAAAAAGCAGCTTAGAGTGAGTCATACACACAAAACAAAATTCAGATAAAGACACAGAGAGATCTGCTGAAGCCAGATACAGCTAACTTGCTAGGGTAGAGTTTGGATTTCATCCGGCACCACTGCGTGTTAGCGCACAGGGGAGTGTGCTGTAAGAAGACTGACAGGGTCCCTAAGGACGGCATTCCAGTGACCTTCTGGTTGGTGGGCCAGATTTAGACTTAGCAATGAAAATCTGAACACTGGTGGTGGAAAGAGGACAGGGAAAATTAAACCCCAAGGACGGCCACAGAAAGAATAAGCAGAATTAGAAAATTCAATGGCTATGTGTAGGAGACAGGATGAAGAGCCAAAAGGAACTTATTAGTGGCAGAGGGACAGCTGTGTGCTGACAAAAGCAGATGGAGAGACTTTGGGAAGTGGTTTTAGAAGAAAACAATGGGTTCAGATACCGAGTTTGAAGTGGGATGTACTGCAGGTGACCGTGATGCTCTAATTTATAAGACATATAATTATTTTTTGGTCATTCATGTCTACTGGCCACTCAAAATATATTTCTCATATACATGTGGTCTTCATCCACTGTTCTTGGCTCCCAACTCCCCGAATTCTTGGAATTTCCTGAGTAGTAAGAGTAATTGGAGCCTATTTGTTATATATGGTTCTTGGCTTCCAGCTCCCCGAATTCTTGGAATTTCCTGAGAAGTAAGAGTAATTGGAGCCTACTTGTTATATATGGTCTCTTGTCAGTTCCAGAAAACAGAGCTGGAGAGGTACAATGGGTATCTTCTCACACAAGAAGCCCCTTTTCAATGCAACTGAGTTTATGTTAATGAGCTGACTTTCAGAGCTCACCTAAGGATGGGGTTGCCAAAAAACTGACCACGAACAGAGGGTTGGAACTTTTAGTCCTACCTTCTGATTTCAGGGGAAGGGAGAAGGGCTAGAGACTGAACAATCACCAGTGGTCAATGAGTTAATCAATCATGTCTATGTAATGAAGCTTCCATAAAAACCCCAAAGGAGGGGGTGGGTTTGGGTAGCTTCTACTCTGGGGAAGCGGGGTGCTCCCATATGCTGTTGGGACGGGCCCCAAGCTCCACGAGGACAGAGTGTCTCTGCATCTCTCTTCCTCTGCCTGTTGATTTGTCCTCTTTGATATCCTTTATAACAAACCAGTATTGTAGCAAGTCATTCAAACCCAAGGAGGGGGCTGTGGGGCCCTCTGACCTACAGCCAGTTGGTCAGAAGTCCAGGTAACAACCTGGACTTGTGACTGGCATCCTGGCTTGGAGGGGCGGGTCCAACTTCCAATGTGTAGCAGGCTGATCAGAGCACAGGTAACTTGGGCTTGTAGGTGGTATCTGAAGCAGAAGGAGGTCTTGCCTGACTGAGTGCTTTACCTGTGGAATCTCACTGCTCTCCAGGCAGACGGTGTCAGCACTGAGGTGAATTCTCACACTGGTGCCCAAGAATTGCTTGGTATGGGAAAGACTTTACACACACACGCGTTTCAGAATTGGGTCCAGTGATACATTTTAGAAAAATGGACAGGCTGTTCAAGGGAGTTTTTACTCCTTGTGCCTCAATACTGTCTTAAAAAGATGGTGTAAATGATAAATGAGGTCAAGAATCAGGTGGATCAGATACAAACTCATCTACTCCTATAATTCTACCTTTGTAGAGAATCCAGTGTTACTATTTATTTTTGAGAGAGAGAGAGAGAGAGAGCGCACGCAGGAGAGGGGCAGAGAGAGAGAGGAAGACACAGAATCTTAAGCAGGCTCCAGGCTCAGAGCTGTCAGCACAGAGCCAGACGCAGGGTTCGACCTCACAAACTGCAAGATCATGACCTGAGCCAAAGTTAGACGTTTAACCAACTGAGCCACCCAGGCGCCCCTCCAGTGTTAGTTTTTAAAGCATAAACAGACAGAATGGCAAAGAAATTAGAGCGATAAAATTTACAAGACGGAAAACAGATCACTGGTAAACGTCTTAGTGGATTCAAGAAAACAGAATAAGCCACAGCTGAAAGCTGAGAAGCGCTGTGATGTATATCCCCCCAGGGCTCAGGGTTGGGCAGTATTAGGTATCTCTAGAACTAGGGGTGAAACACCGCTTTAAAACATCCTTTAAAGAAATAGGGCTCCTGGGGTGCCTGGGTGGCTCAGGCATGATCCTGCAGTTCATGAGTTTGAGTCCCGCATCTGGCTCTGTGCTGAGAGCTCGGAGCTTGGAGCCTGCTTCGGATTCTGTGTCTCTTTCTCTCTCTGCCCCTCCCCTGCTCATACTCTGTTTCTTTCTCTCAAGAATAAACATTAAAAAAAAAATTTAAAAGAGGGGCGCCTGGGTGGCTTAGTTGGTTAAGCGTCCGACTTTCGCTTAGGTCATGATCTCGCGGTTCGTGGGTTCGAGCCCCGCGTTGGACTCTGTGCTGAGAGCTCGGAGCTTGGAGCCTGCTTCGGATTCTGTGTCTCTTTCTCTCTCTGCCCCTCCCCTGCTCATACTCTGTTTCTTTCTCTCAAGAATAAACATTAAAAAAAAAAATGTTTAAAGAAACAGGGCTCCAGAACACAGAGCATAGTGCAACCTAACAGTCCCTTCCCTGGCTGGACCATTTGGAAGTTTTCTCCAAATGGGTAAAATGGGGTCCCTGGAGGACGCCCCACACAGTTGACGGGAGAGCACCATTCTGAAAACAAGGAAATTAAGTGATTGTGTAACTGCATGTTGAGCCCCCCATTTTCCTGCAGAGAGAAGGCAACAGACATCACACAAGAAGAAAATGTCAATGGAATAAACTATATCCTTTAAGAGATAATCAGAGAACCGAGAACTCTTGAAAAGTAAAAATATAATGGAGCAATGAGAAAAATTAAGCTTACAATACTAGTCAAGAAATCTCCCAGAAAACAAAGCAAAAAGAAAATGACAGAAAATAGGAGAGAAAGTTAAGACAAGACCTGCATAGGAGGTCTAACATTTGAATAATAAGATTTCAGAGCTGGAGAAGAGAGACCAAGGAGAAGACAGATAGACAAAGCCAAAGAACTAGAGTTTCAATATTAAAAGTACATATCAAGTCCTTAGTATAAAAACAGACCGAGCACAACAGTGTGAAATAAGGCCCTACAGACTTTCACTGGGGAAAACGTTTCATACAAGGGATCAAGCATCAGAATGGCGTTGGTTCTTTAGCAACAACTAGTCAGGTGACTGGAAGATAATGGAGCAATGACAAACATTCTGAGGGAAAATTATTTTCAACTTAAAACTTCACATGCAGCCAACTGAGTGTGAAAGCAGGATACAGACATTAGGGGACATAGGAGGTGACCCCTCCCACTTTCACACACTCTTTCTTAGGAAGCTACTGCAAGCTCTACCTACTCCCAAAATAAAACCACACAAAACCCACAAATTAACCAGCAAAAACCAAAAGGCAAAAAGATGGCCTGGCTGGCTCGGTCAGTAGAGTATTAATCTCAAGGTGGTGAGTTTGAGCCCAACATTGTATGTGAAACCTACTTAAAAAAAAAAAAAAAAAAGATTGGAGACACAGAAAGTAGGGGATATAGAAAGAGAGTAATAGTAATAATCTCTCGGATAATGGTGAAAGGAAATCCGAATGACCCTAACGCAGCAGGCCTACAGGGCAATCCAAGAGGTGAACACAGATGAAAAATGTCCAGGTTCCAGGACAGAGCTCTTAGGTGAAAGAGCACCCAAGGTATCTGTATACATGAAAGTATGTGTAATTTATACCACCGGGTGAAAGTGTGGGGCAGTAAGTAATACAAAGATGATTAAGCAAATGAAACAGTGTTAGACAGAAAGGGTAAAAGAATCAGTATAATTTATGCGACAGCATTAGGGTCCCCATAATGCAAACGCGGACCAATTAACTCGCCAAAATCATATTAAATTTGGAACATGGGGGATGGTTGCAGTGGTGACACACAAGTCCTATTTTCCAGAAGGACCAAAATAATGCCTACAGTTGAAAAAATTGGGACCAATATAGCCAAGTAATTTATCCGCTGCAGGGATGAGTAAGGTGTGAGGTCGGAGCGGGATCCAGCAGGGCAACACACCCGTGTCTGCTCACCGCTGCATCCTGCAGCCAGCTCTGAGTGTGCGCTAGTACGTTTGCCAAATGAGCAAGGGGATGAAAAGAATGTAAGGTCATTTTAGCAAAGAGACACATTTAAAAAAAAAGAAAAGAGATGCCAAAGAATAAAGAATACTTGTGCTAGTAAAAGTGACAGGAGAAATTGTACCAGAATAAAGAACAGTGTGCCAAATGGGTAAGAGAATCGTGGAGGGAGATGTTCTAAACACAAAGGCACAGAAGCTTGAATACAGTGTGGGCAGAAAACTCACACGCATTTGATGTCTGTGACAGAACCCACATGTTTCTTACAATTCATTTACTGAAGTATTTATTGAGCACTTCCTATGTACCAGGTTCTAAGTTCTACAGACACAGCAGTGAACAAATCTGTTGTCGTGATGGGACTATGTTTAGGGAGAGAGATATTAAGCAAACAAGTATACAGTACCAGAAAAGAACTGAGCGGGGAGAAGCAGAAAGAGAAGAAACACGAATGAATACAACGAAGGTGGCATGGGTTTGGAGAGTTTGGTGTTCAGAGGTGGGTCTCTCTGATGACGTCTGAATAGGAACTTGACTAAATGAGGGAGTGAGCTGTACACATTATCTTGGGAAGAGAATTCCCGGCAGAAGGAATACTATGTGTTTTTGGCTTGGTGGTGTGTGGGATCTGGTAAGGACTTTGGCATTCATTTCAAGGAAGTCACTGCAAGGTTCTGAGAAGAGCTGCCAGGGCCCCCATTTGAAAGGATCACTGTGAGGGCTGTGTTGACAAGAGCATGTAGGGGGCACAGGGCGTGAGGATGCTACCGCAGCCATCCAGGTGACGCCATGGGGGCATGGACCAGACAGCGGTCTGGTGGAGTTACTCTAATTATTTGAAAAGCTTTTCCCCATTCCTACCAGTGTTAAGCTTGACTTCATTTTTTTCCTCAAAGGTCCTAATATTCTAGAACGGGAAACCCTTCCACAGTATGGACCACTGGGTATAGGATGCCATAGGAAATCCGAAGTATTAAAAAAATAAATAAACCTATCAAAGTGGTTTCAACAATGCAGTTTTTGCCTCAACAATCTTTAGCGTTCCTGTTACCAAGTATATGGCTCCAAGTATGTGTCGTCTATGGGCAACTCATTCTACTGAAGATTTTTAAAAGATGCCCGTTAAAAATAACGGCCTCCCCTATATTCTTAACTAGGTAAACAACAGTATTATATGACACTATAGGGGCGTCTGCGTGGCTCCGTTGGTTAATGATCTCACTTCAGCTCTGGTCATGATCTCACAGTTCATGGGTTTGAGTCCTGCCTCTGGCTCTGTGCTCAAAGCAAAGAGAGCTTGCTTCGGAGCCTCCGTCCCTCCTCCCTGCCCCTCCTCCACTTGTGCTTATGCACACACACGTGTGAGCTCTCTCAACAATAAATAAAACATTAACAAAAAACCCAACATGACACTATATACACCAAACCCCCTTTAAGGGGCGCCCAGTCGGGGGGTACGGGGGGGGCTCAGTCATTTAAGCATCTGGCACAGGTCATGATCTCACGGTTTGTAAGTTCTCAGTTTAAGCCTCGCATCAGGTAAGCTCAAGCCCTACTCTGGGCTCCGCACATTCTCTCCATCTCTCCTCCTCTCTGCACCTCGTGGGATTCTCCCTCCCTCCCTTCCCCAAACAAATAATTAAATAAATAAAAATGAACTAATTAAAAAAAATTTTTTTAAACTCTTAAAAAAACATCCACCTTTTGACTTAGCAATTTTATGTGTAGGCTATAGCCTAAGCACAACCACACAAAGATTCAAGAGCCAAGATGCACATCACAAAGGGTTATCAAAAATGTGTAAAAACTACACTACATTAGTGAGCACCACACAACCAGCTCAATTTGGTACAAATATTTGGTTAACAAAGAAGTGTCCAGGGGTGCCTGGGTGGCTCAGTCGGTTAAGCGTCCGACTTCGGCTCAGGTCATGATCTCCCAGTTCATGGGTTCGAGACCCCTGTCGGGCTCTGTGCTGACAGCTAGCTCAGAGCCTGGAGCCTGTCGTCGGATTCTTTATCTCCCTTTCTCTCTGACCCTCCGCTGCTCACGCTGTCTCTCTCTCTCAGAAATACATAAAACATTAAAAAAAAAAATTAAAAGAAAAAGTGTCCAAAATATGGTAAGTGCATTAAAAGGTTGAAATTAATGAGTTAGATGCCAATTTTAAGTATGAACATATGGACTGTGAGTCTGAAAGTGGGTAAGAATCCAGATAAAACAAGACTGGCCAGTAGTGAACATTACTGACTCGGGGTGACAGGTATCTGGAGTGGGAGTGGGGACTTTTATTATATCATTCTTTCTACTTTTGTAAATATATCTGAACTTTTCCATAATAAAAGGTTATGAAAAAAGTGAAAAAATATTCACCAAAATGTTAACTGGCAACCTGGGTACAGAACTACATGTATTTTCTTCCTTAGCACAATTAAAGTCGAAATTCTCATTCATTTGTAATCACTTCAAAACACAGCACTAAGGAGGCACCTGGGGGGCTCAGTCACTTAAGCGTCCGACTTCAGCTCAGGTCATGATCTCATGGTTCGTGACTTCAAGCCCCATGTCAGGCTCTGTGCTAACAGCTCAGGGCCTGGAGCCTGCTTCGGATTCTGTGTCTCCCTCTCTCTCTGCCCCTCTCCTGTTCATGCTCTGTTTCTCGCTCTCTCAAAGAAAAAAATTAAAACAAACAAAAACAGAGCACTAAGATAAGTTTAACTTACCACCCAGCAGGCATTTCCAAGATCAGCAATCTTCACTTGGAGCTTTTCTGCATTTTTTGGCTCAAGGGGATTAACAAGAAAATTTCCAGCAGTGGATTTTCCTATAGACAATAGGCATCATCAGTACAACTGGTTAGTGAACAAAGAAATGCCCTCTGAAGTAATATGCTTGGACCCTTGACTGGCAGCCTACACTAAGTTTTCTAAGATAAAAAAGTAGAGCAGCAACACCTTCAGTTTATGGAATTAAACCCTACGTCTGTCTTCAAAGCAAAAACTGAAATGCTGTGCATCCAGTACATGACCAATACGATTCAACAACAGCTAAAAATTCACACACTGCAGGTAACTTGGTGCCTGCGATAAAGCTTTATTCGTAAAAACAATGGTACTTGTAGTCTCGAAGCCCATGAAATATGCTATCAGGGAAGGGTACTGGGGAAGTGTGTCTGCACAGTACCTTTGTTGTCCAGTGGTCCATTTTGTTCCTGCTCGTGCTCATCTTCGCAGGGTATCTCTGCCCGAATGCTTTCCTGAAGCTGGCTGATGTCCCGTTCACTGAAGGACTGGTCTACATTTGGTGAAGACTGGCACATCATGGTCTCTGACACCTCAGATGTTACAGGTGTACAAGAGTCTGTTTCTTGAGACGTGCTGCTGTCTCCATTTTGGGAGCTTAGGAAACTAGGTTCCTGCTTCAAATTTTGGACATCACAGTCATTAGCATTATGTAGATCCTCTTTAAGCCTCAATGTTTCCTTATTATTGTTCTCAGCATAATTAACGATTTCAATTACTCCATTGCAATTAATCTCTGCCGCACCACCCTCTACACCACGTTCCATAAGTGTTTGATCCTGGTTAATGGTACTTGACTCTTCTAAGGAACAAACAGACAAAAAGGATGTATATGTATGTGTATGAGTGAAAGAACAAAAATATTTCTCCATAAGATTAAAACGTTTTCTAGAACTTATACAGGGTGACATACGAACATGACTGAATATCTAAAACCTATTTATGGAAGGACAAAGATCTTCTTATCCTTATTCAATTGCAAAATGAAGTCAGCGTTGCATTTCCACAGAAAAGTCAGAAATTACATGTGAGTATTACCTGCCTACCATTTATGAAAGCTCTGTACTCTTATTGTATAAGGACACCCCCAGAGATGTGTTTTATGCACGAAACCACTATATTATAGAACAATGATAAATTAATGTTAAAGTAAATTTTTGTGTATGCTCTATTTATACCAAGTTTTTCTTGGGTCATTTTATTAGGTGGGTTCTCTTTCAAGGGTCTTTCAACAGGACTCTCTGATTCTTCTTGCTTGTTTGGTCTTTTTTGCCCAGGGCCCGACTCTTTCTCCATTTCCTCAATTTCCTGCATTCGCTTCTCTAGTAATTCTGCCTGGCGCTTCTGCTTCTTCTTCAATTTCTTCTTCTTATTCTTTGACATTTTGTCAGCCTGGGCGGAGATTACAAACAGATAAAGCCTTCAGGTGGCTAATCCATTACCCCCAGTTGGAGATAACTGTTAACTTTAATATTTCCTAATTAAATTTCACTCCTTCCCTAACACGGCACTCATTAACATAAACAATGTGGATACTCTTATGAAACCAAAGAAAAACAAAATTAACAACAAATCTTGGTCCTCTGAGCAGTCTGTGGGGCTGGTGTACTCTCAGACACACTCAAGTCTGTAGAAGCCTCACCCGTAGAAACTTGTTAAAGATGCATGGGAACTTATTGGAAAAAATTACAGAAGCGCAGGAATATTTTGTTTTTCAAACTCTAAACAAACTGTGATCTCTAACAGAAGAACCCCTGCCCACTGCCCACAGATCAGAATTAAATAGAGAAACACCTTATACTTACTGGTTTAGGCTGGGGCGCAGTACTGACTGGAAAGAAAAGAAAATCAAGTAAGAATTCTGGCATTTGGCAGGCAATGTAAGTTTATGTTGTAGAGGACACTACTGTTTTAGAGCAACTTTGGTAGAAGTACCATTTCTTATAAAAAAAAAATTCATATAAAAGTTGACAAACTTAAAATAAGTTTAAATAAATTATATTTTTCTCCAGATAAAACCCATATATGCAAAGAGCCAAGTTCCCATTTCTGGTTTCAGTTATTATTGCTGGAAAAACCTCATTCCCATGTATGCTTAAAATAGAAAATGATAGGCAACCACCCCCTCATCCCCATCTAGGACTCCCATTGCTAATTCTTCCTCTTGGCACGGGTCAGTGTTAACAGGAGCATGGCATCAAGAGCTGGAGTAATTTGTCATATAGAATGTTATGTGTTATGGGTATTAGTTTAGCTTAGGTGGGAGGCAGAATCTCCCTTAAAAATTTTTTTTTCATGTTTTTTTATTTATTTCTAGGAGAGAGAGAGAGACACAGCATGAGCAGGGGAGGGTCAGAGAGAGAGGGAGACACAGAATCTGAAACAGGCTCCAGGCTCTGAGCTGGCAGTCAGCACAGAGCCTGACGTGGGGCTCGAACCCACGAACCGCGAGATCATGACCTAAGCGAAAGTCGGACGCTTAACCGACTAAGCCACCCAGGCACCCCTCCCTTAAATTTTTTTTTAAAAGCCACACAAGGTAAAATTTCCCTTATAACTATTTTTAAGTGTATAGTTCAAGAATGTTAACTGTATTTACATTGTGTAATATTGCTATAACTTTTTCATTTTTAAAAAAAATTTTTTTAAGTTTTATGTATTTGGGAGAGACAGAGAGACAGCGTGAGCAGGGGAGGGTCTGAGAAGGGGAGATACAGAATCTGAAACAGGCTCCAGGCACTGAGCTAGCTGTCAGCACAGAGCCCAACGTGGGGCTCGAACCCACGAACCGTGAGATCATGACCTGAGCCGAAGTTGGATGCTTAACTGACTGAGCCACTCAGGTGCCCTGAACTTTTTCATTTTGGAAAAATGAAACTCTATGCCCATCAATAAACTTCTCATTTCCCCCTTCTTTAGTCTACCATTTTAAAGGAAGCTTGTGTCAACAGATATTACAACTTAAATTTCCTAAAAAAAAAAAAAAAAAGTTCCTCAAATAAAACTACAAAAATTAAAATCTATAGCCCAAATGGCAAAAAACTCATCATAATCATAGCCATCATTTATTTTGCACCCTACTAAATGCTTTAACATGGAACTAACCAAGAACTCTTGCAAGAGGGAAAAGGAAGTCAAGACACCTGCTCAAGACACCCAAGCCAATGATGAGGACAGGACTCAAACGAGGTCTGTCCACTCCAAAGCCTAAACTCAAGTTCTTGATGGCAAAGTTACCTTGACCCCGCACAGATCACTGATCTATAAGTGAGCATGTATGATCATGGTAAGAGGTAAACACATAAAAAATGGCCATCGAATCACAAGGGAAAACATTTTAAAACAAAAACATGAATTATTTTTGAACTGAATGAATCAGCTTTTATAGTATACAAAATATCTGTATATAATCTCTAGACTTCTTTCTACAGGAGCGTGATACTGAGAATTAAAGTCTTTTGAAGGCTGAGATTATTTCTTACACGTAAGTACTTACCGTGTCTTATTGTTAAATGAATGAGTGGTTCTTTACTTAACTGCTGGTACTAGATAAAAATAGAAACTTTTCTTAACTTCTAATGAGACCCAAGTCCTCACAGGACACATACCGGCAGATCCAGAGGGTGGAGGAGCCCCAGATCGCTGCCATTCTGTTGCTTCTGCAGCCAATCTTCGGATGTACTGCTCGTTCACTGACAACAAGATGTTTTCTGGCTTAATGTCAGTGTGGATGATACGGCACTTGGTGTGTAAGTAATCCAGACCCTGTAGCACCTGGATAGGAATAGAGCAGTAGACTTGCAAACACAGAACACAAGTCTTTCTGGAGAAGGAAGAAATCACAACACAACATTTAAAAACATAACATAAAAACAATATGGTCGTTTTCAACAGAGAATACAGCAGTTTTAATAAAGCACAAAGAAACTTTCCCAGAAAGATTACTTGTAAACTATGAACAAAGGTAAGGGTTTATTGATAATAGAAAGTTTCTTCAAGTGATAAAAAGCTAATTCTATTTGGAGATACTTAAAGAAGTGTATAAAGACCGAGAAAAAAAGTCACTATGTCCTCTGAGTGCTAAAGTATAGGTGATGAAGAAGATTTAGCTTATCTCTTAATTCACATTTCCTTGTTGCTACAGAACTGAGGTCTCTTGATTCCTAGTTTGGAGCTCTTTCCACGAAAACACATTATGCAAACAAATTATTTGCCCCTTGAAGTATTAATATTTGTCTGAGGGTAAACTTCTTTACTGTATATTGAAAACTGTTTAGAATACTAGAAAATGCCCTTCAATAATGTTCTATAAAGAGACATTAATAATTTGACATAGCAATTTTCTATTAATACATAATATTAATATTAATTCTCTATTAATACATAATATCTGCAACCAGAACTTCGGATAAGGGCTCCACATTTGCAAAACCAGTCACTGAACACAGCTCCCCTCTAACGATTATTATAGGAGATGAATCTGGAAGAAATGGTTTATTGCTAAAACATTTAAACACAGAATGAACACTAGGGGCTGAATAAAACAATTTTAGCAATTTAAAAAAATTCTTAGTTTTTAAAATAAAAATTCTATTGGATAGAACAGACTTTAAGAATATAATACACTTTAAGAATATAAAACAATCATCACAGAGAAAATACTAAAATACATACTTGCTGGATGATTTTTTTGACACAAGGCAGTGGAAGCCCTTGGTAATTGGACTTGATGATCCACTTGAGCAGATGATGCCCTAAAACTTCAAACACCATGCAGATATCTAGGAATTTGTTAAGGAAGGAAAACAGGAAGCACAAGAGAAGAAAAGGCAAGATAAAATGTGTTCCACCCCAATGAAATTGTTACTGTATTGTTCTTTCAGTTCAAAATTACAGAATATGACTAAAAAAAATTTTCTAGCTGTCGATATTCTGAATTCCAAAGACTAATGCTTTAGTTACCCAAAATATCCAAGAAATGGAAAGTTCTGGGGAGCTGCTTATTGATAAAACTATGCACACTAAGACACTACGTAGTAAAAGAAAATTGAAACACCCACAGCCAATTAGTGAAAGCACTAGGCTTAAGTTGTTGCCTTTTCCTGGATGCAAAAGTTCTATCCAGGGTAACCACTTCTACTCTCACAGCTTCAAAACAAGGAAAATTAACTTTTGCTTTAACTAAGGAGATAATGTACCAAAATTTAACCTAAAAAACGTGAATGCCAATGTTTTGTAAAAGTAGGAAACTGACTTGCTTTACACTCTGTAGTTCACAAAACTAATCTTGACTCTAGCGCCACCATGTGTTCTCTTTACGTACACACAACCCGATCACCACAGCAGGGATAATTATTTGAGCCAGTGTGCAGGGCGCGGCTGGGATGTTAGCAGTAAGATGTTACCACCTTGTACCTCTACAAGTTTCTACATATGGGAAAGTCAAGCTATACATATGCAATAATGACCTAGTGCCCAGACTCTTCCTTTAAATAAGATCCTCTACTGAAGGAAAACTTGGGCTCCTTGAAGAAATGGCCAAATCCTGGGTGAACCTGGAAACCTAGCTGTGCCAACAGTAACGGAACACGTCAAGGGGAAGAGAAACGAGCCTTGAGAGGATGCTACCGGTCAAGCTGAAACATTTTTAAAAATGAGGTTATGGGGGTGCCTGGGTGGCTCAGTCGGATAAGTGTCTGACTTCACCTGAGGTCATGATCCCAAGGTTCCTGAGTTCAAGCCCCCCAGTTGGTTCTGCACGGATAGTGTGGGGATTCTCTCTCTCCTCCCTCCTCTGCTCATGCCCTCTCTCTCTCTCTCAAAATAAATATGCTTTAAAACAATTATGGATGAAATAATATATCTAAGGTTGGCCACAAAATTAGCAGGAGGTACAGACAAAACAAGATTGGTTATGAGTTGGTAACTCCTAAAGTGGATAATGGGTTTGTGGATACTCACTGAACTATTCTACTTCTGTATATATGAGATATACCAAAATAGGATTTTTAAAAATGTAGACTGCTTAAAAAAATTCAGAGAACAGTAATTTTTAAATTACTCTCTTATGTTCCTAGTTTCAAACTTTTTCTTTTAAGTAGTCTTCAGGCCCAGTGCAAAGCCCAACACAGGGCTTGAACTCAAAACCCTCTGAGATGATCAAGGCCTGAGCTGTGATCAACAGTCAAATGCTTAACCAACTGGCCACCCAGGGGCTCCCTAGTTTCAAGCTTTGATTTGCTGAGAGAAATATTACAAATTGACAATTATATATATATATGTATTTTTTTTTTTTGAGAGAAAGAGAGAACAAGCTGGGGAGAGAGACAGAAGGAAAGGGAGAGGGAGAGGAAGGAGGGAGGGAAGGGGGGGGAGAGAGAGAGAGAATTCCAAACAGGCTTGACATTCAGCATGGAGCCCTATGTGGGACTCAACCCCATGACCCCAGGATCATGACCTGAACAGAAGTCGAGAGTCAGGTACTCAAATGACTGAGACACCCAGGCAGCCATGACAATGGTATTTTAATTTGTAAGTGTGATATAAAAATGACCAAACATTTAGTAACTTAAGAAACAAAAAGAACTAGAAAAAAGGATACATGAAAAAAATTTCTTGAGAAGATGGTGTAAGGAAAAAAAAAATAGAGGGGTGAAAACTAAAAAGAGTTACATTTGAGTAAGAGGAGCTAGGAAAAGGAGGAAAATGCATACCAGAAAAAGAAGTATCCTACAGACATAGTAGGTCACATAGATGGACTTAACTGATACTCACTGGCTAATGTCAATAGTATATATAGACTAGCTGACCCTCTTTAATCACTCCTCTCTCCTTACTACCCAGAGAAGTAGAATGAATCAAGTATCCTGAAGTCTACATGATTAACTTTCCAGTTCAGGGCCCCTTATAGTTCAGTCTGAGAGAGGACAGTGCTCTAGAGATGCTCAGATGCTAAGAAAAATACAGATACACACAGAGCTCCACGCAGAGCTCCACGCAGACATGCCTGTGTGGTAAGAAGAGATGAGGGGCAGGGGAAGAGCAACCCGTTAACCCTTAACTCAGCACTCTGAGTTTTATCCTTTTCAGTCTCTAGTAGCAGCAAATAATGCAGTAGCCAAGATAGTCGGAAGACAAGAAGGGGGAAGGGCAGAGAGAAGGTGGGCTAAGGACAAAGAGAAAAATAATTAAAACAGGGACTCAATGGATAAAACTAGAGAGAAACCACCTGGTAATGTCTGGAAAACATCTCAGAACCTGAAATTCAAATCCACTAAGATTTCAATAGTTAACACACACACACACACACACACACACACACACACACCCCTACAAAGTGACCGCAAGAGACACAAGCTTGTTTTAAAACGGATGATTCTTGAAGCAGTTTTCTTCAGAAATCAGGGGTATGTGATTTGTACTTCTACAAGGGAATAACTTACAATTAAATTCAGAATGACAGATAAAAATCTTTTCACCTTATCACCTGTTCTCTCTCCTACTTTCTTCTTGCTTCTCTATTCAAATCTCTTACCATAGTCCAAATGATAACGCAGAGCCCACATCTTTAAAAAGGAGATCACAATTGGCAATCAATAATGTATGTTAATAGAAGCTAAATATGCAGAAAATGCAGAATGAGAGGTATAAAATGTCTTTCTTTTTACATTTTTAAACAGTTTATGAACAGGTAGTCTTAGACTCTCCAATCCAAGTGAGATTCTACTTCATTGTTTTATTCTGAAAAACCTACAGGTCCTTATACGTATGGCTGTTGTAATAGTCTCTTAATTAATTCACTGCATGTCACTTTGATACTAACATGAGAAAAATCAGCTAAGGTTCCTTCCAACTCTAAAAACCCAGGGGCGCCTGGGTAGCTCAGTTGGTTGAGCGTCTGACTTCGGCTCAGGTCATGATCTCACGGTTCGTGGGTTTGAGCCCCGCATCGGGCTCTATGCTGACAGCTCAGAGCCTGGAGCTTATTTCAGATTCTGTGTGTTTCTCTCTCCCTGACCCTCCCCTGCTCACGCTGTCTCTCTCTCTCTCAGAAATAAATAAAACATTAAAAAAAATTAAAAATCCAGATAAAAACATGAAACATCAGTTTTTTTCATCATGACAAAATGTGATAACATACCTGTTTAGATTCTAAGCACAACCCCTGCACAGCCTATTCACCGCTGAAGGCCAGGAAATAATATAATGTGCTAAAATTTTCTTTACTCAGTGTTTATCATGAAAAATTACTTCCACTAAAATTTCTGTGCTAACTGATAAAAGGTATAGAATTTTTACTAATACAAGGCTATTTTTTTTTAAAGTTTTTCTTTTTGGGCACCTGGGTGGTCAGTAGGTTAAGTGTCTGACTTTGGTCATGATCTCAGGGCTTGTGAGTTCGAGCCTCATGTCAAGCTCTGTGCTGACAGCTCAGAGCCTGGAGCCTACTTCAGATTGTATGTCTCCCTCTCTTCTCTCTCTGTCCCTCCCCCGCATGCACTTTGTCTCGCTCTCTCTCAAGAATAAAGAAACATTAAAAAAAAAAAAAAGTTTTCTTTTGACTTTGGTTTAACTTGTTTGAAAAGAGGAAAAAGCCTAAAGCAGTACTCTGCAAAATCACAACATATAAAGATAAATATGATTCACATCTATGTTCAGAAGCTTACTGTAAAACAAAGTAGTTTGATTGTACTTTGCCTTGAGAAAAGAGACGAATGCTATTTATTAAATCTTGTTCCTTTCTTAAAGACAAGGTTATTTCATGATTTATTTTCAAATAAAAGGATACGTGTTCCATTAACTCCTGATATTTTAAAGTCATCTAGTAGCTGAACAACCATTTCTCTATTTGGGTCATTAGGGTCTGAGTTACGAACCTAAAGCGAGAAAGAAACAGTATTCAATAAAAGGAGAAGCATGGAAATAACCCAAAGAGTTGGGGAGGGAACACCCACAGCACATGTAACAACGGATTAATTACTTCCAAGAAAGAGCTCATACAAATCTATGAGAAAGACATACTAAAATTTTAATAGCTCAAATAGGCAAAGAAATAAACAGTTAACAAAAGGAAATACGACCAATATAGACTATTGCTCTAATTCAACCATTTTTCTACTAAAAGTGTGACTCCCAAATTAATTACTGGTTACGAGGCCACGAGGAACTACGGAGCCTTCCCAGGACGCAGGCCAGTCATCACACAGTTTATTCAGCTGACCCTACCCGCCCCACAGAAAACCTTTCTCAGTGAAGGAAGCAAGCAGTACATTGATTTACTTTTGGGCACAAGCTCCTTATCTTGTCAGACTGACACTTTGCAAATTATGTTCTTAGAGTTCTCCAGGTCTAATGTGCTCACTTTACGAAGGAAAAATCTATGGCTCAGAAGAAATGAAGTGATGAGCTGGAGGGCATACTAGACCAGGGCTGGTCTTAAAGCCTAGGTTTTCTGAGTCTCAGCTCCTCCTCCTACAATGACAGCTTCCTAATTGATAACAAAACCGAAAATAAGTTTTTTCAATAAAATTTACCTAAGTTTTCAGATATTAAGGGAATTAATAAAGTATTTTATATTATATACAGTTTATAACACTTTAAAACATAAAATAAATGTTATAAACTTATTCACACAACTTTTAACCATGTAGGAAAGTAATACATTTTCTGGTGCTATCCGGCACATAAAATAAACATTTTTGTTTGAAAGTTTTTTTCAGTGTTTATGTACAGAGAATTCCCACCAGAGCACATTCCACCACTTCTACTACCACAGGCACGGAATGCATATTGTTATCTTCCTCTACTTCTTTAAGGATACTGGAACTTTATGTCTTAATTTAATAAAACTTGATGATGCTTCGCAGTTCACAAGTATGATCTAATACTCACTGATTTCAGCAACCGGATTTCATCGAGTGCGGTTTCAGTATAATGTTCAGCACTCTTAACTACTTTCATTGCCACAAACCTCTTCCCCCTAAGAAGCAAACACAGGCAGTTAAGGCGAATGCCCTATCCTCACTCTAGGAAGGTAAGATTCAGTCATAACTGGGAGGTAATAAAAGAACAAATACTGATTCCATGTTTCCCTGTACTTAAGCGTAGGTGATTTCTATGGGGTCATGTGTACCTGTTAACGGATGGCACTAACTGGCCAGATTTCATTTATGGGAGGAAGAAAATCTGTTCTTGGGTAATGTCGGTCATCATACATTTTCTCTAAGTTAGAGTCTACATTCTCAATGTCTCCCTGAATCCAAGTAAAACCATGAAATGGGAATAAATAAGGGGGAAATCCTAGCACACCAGAAGTATTCTATATATCTGCATATTCTATATATCTGCATTGTCAACACCTAAAGAATTAAAAGCTGTAGCACTTTCCTATAAGAAGCCGGAAGAAATACTTGGGTGAAACCAAAGAGATAAAAAAATAAAGTGCAAAGATCTCAAACACCGTCCCATCAAAGATAGCCCATACACCCATAGGTAAACCTCCTATGTTAATTACCTGTGATATTTATGTAGGAAAAATTTTAGACAGTATAGTTGAGCAAATCTCTTATTAAAATAAAATAATTTCACATAGGTTGGTCTAGGACATCATCTGAAAATTTAACTCTACGCTAGTAGAAAACAAAACAAAAAACCCCATGAATTTACATATCATACTTTTATTGAATATTTGTAATGTTTGAAGTTCTGAGTTCCAAGGGCCTTATAGATGCTAATTTTGTTCATGGTGAAGAACATGCTTCTTCTTCAGAGGAAAAGCCAAAATTTCCTAAGAACATAAAGATTATCAACAACAAAATTCTGATCAAGACATTGGTCTAAAGCTAGACTGAAGGCTGGGTCATCTCTGGAAAATCAGATAATAACATGTGGGCATCACTTAACTAGTTTCTCTGCGGGACCACGGCAACTTACTGGATATCCCACGATAACCACACTGTGGAGAAGTGTCCCCAGCCCAACTTCCGGATCACGTGGTATCTCCCATTGAATAGATCTCCGATTTTCACAAGATGATAACCTCCTGGAAGAAACAACAGAACGGAAACAGTCACTTAAGTAATAAGAGAAGGCATCTCATATTCCATCTTTCAACATCTATACACAGTTTATCAAATAAAAATGGTTTCTTCTATATAACAAACTGAGAAGAAACTTTTAAGTCTGCCATACACACAGCCACATACTGAACTCATGTTACTAAAAAACCATCTTAGCAAATAAGACTAATGATTTAGAGTAAGCAGGTGATGATTTGTTGAACAACCAATAGTTACTTTAAAAAACAAGTCACTGTCAAACAAAAACAAGGTTACATATCACAGTATTCTTGCCCCTCGATAATCTAATAGATGTATCTAAATATATGTTTAAAATAAAATCTATTGGGGCACCTGGGTGGCTTAGTCGGTTAAGCGACCGACTTTCGCTTAGGTCATGATCTCGTGGTTCGTGGGTTCGAGCCCCGTGTCGGGCTCTGTGCTGACTGCCAGCTCAGAGCCTGGAGCCTGTTTCAGAGTCTGTGACTCCCTCTCTCTCTGACCCTCCCCTGCTCACGCTGTCTCTCTCTCTCTCTCCTAGAAATAAATAAAACATTAAAAAATAAAATAAAATAAAATCTATTTATAGTTTCAGTCTCAGGATTCACTAATCAGGGAGACTAGTGAATTCCATTTATTTAGGGTTACCTGGGCACCTCATTAAGTGTCTCACACTTGATTTCAGCTCAGGTCATGATCTCACGGTTCATGAGTTCCAGCCCCATGTCTGGCTCTGCACTGACTATGCTTTCCTCTCTCCCTGTCTGCCCCTTCCTTGCTTGTGCTCGTGCTTGCTCTCAAAATAAAAAAAAACACTTAAACTTAAAACTTAATAAAAACCAGAAAGGCCTGAAAAGGCTGCCAACAGTGGCAGGAATCAAGGTATTTTTACATCTATCTTTGCTTGCTGAGAGTAACACAAACTACGTTCTCCTAGATGGTAAGACACGTTCTGTTATAACTTGCTGCCTAGAATCTTAGAAAGTCTCATAAAGAAACAAAAATTTTATCAGGCAACTTTATGACACAGTTTAAGTATCTATAATTCCAGTTTAACTTACTTTAGCAATCATTATGAGGAAAAAAGTCACGTAAAGGTTTGTTTTTTTTTGAGAAGCCTATATATCAACTCTCATTGCTGGTTATTTCTGGGTGATACTGCATTGTAGATGGTTCTTATTTTCTTTTTGTTTAACATCTCTCTGAAATTTTCTAAGGTAAATATGCACTATCATTTTTAAGGAGAAACAGGGGTAAAAACATTTAATATAAAACCAAGCTTTAATAAATTAAACTGAACTGAGAGGAAATATTATTTCTTACACTTAGAGAAAAGGATGCAATAGGCAGAAAGCATCAAAATAGCTTACACTGATAGACCTAACATTTAAGTGAGAAGTTGCAAATAGGCAGGAATCACCTCTTACTTGGTATCAAAAGCGTTACCTTTACAATAATCATTGGGATCTTCCTGTTCGTCATCATCAGATCCCAGAATCTCCTCTTCCTGCTCTGGTAGATCACTTTCTGAGTGGGGAGCAGAGCCTCGGTGCTGAGTTTCAGATCTAAGAAATAATATAAACATATTCATTCCATATGGACAGAATAAAATAGGACATAAAGACAATGTCATTATCAAAATGTCTCCCCACCTAACAGATAATATAAACAGATTATCTAGTGGTGGCCTAAGAAAATATTAGCTATCGCTTTACCTTATGTTGGGAAAAGAATATTTTTTATATAAAAAGTCAGTACATGATTAAATAAAATCTGGGAAACACAAGTACAAAGGGAAAAAATAACCTGAAACTCAATATCCAAAGAAAATTGCCAATAAAACGATGACATTTTCTTTTAGTATTTTCCTGTATTTTTATGAAAATGTGTATCTGTAATCACACACTACATAAACGAATCTGTATCCTGATTTTCTTTGATAGGTAAAAATGGTCTCTCACTAAAAATTTTAAAAAATTTTACTAACTCCTTTCTCTACATGCCAATCAATGAGTTATATCAAAATTTCTATGCACTGATAGGTTCAGAGGCAAAAAGACTTAGATTTACATTCAGGCTGACACTTATTAGCTGCCTGCTAAATATAAAGTTTTAAGCAAAAAAAGCAGGGTACAAAACATTCCTTTCAGTAGCTGCAGGAAAAGGAATTTTAATCCCATTTTTCAATATTTTATTTACCTTCTCATCAATCTATTTCATCAGATTGTTTTTTCAAAACAAAAAAAATTTATTTTTTTTTTTGAGAGAAAGAGGATGTGCGTGCACGAGTGGGGGAGGGGCAGAAAGAGAGGGAGACAGAATTTGAAGTAGGCTCCATGCTGAGCTGTTAGCATACAGCTGGACATGGGGCTTGAACTCCCGAACCATGTGATCATGACCTGAGCTGAAATCAGACGCTTAACCGACTGAGCCACCCTGGTGTTCCAACAATAAATTTTCCATAGCAAAACCAGTTACGGCGGCTATTGAGACAGAAGACATACCTTGGCAAGCAACACTAATGATTCAGATTTAGATTTTTGGTGACCTTTCCAACCTGCCTCACTTCTTGGCACTTTTGTTCTTCCAGGAATACAAAGTAGCTATAGAACTACATGATTCAATGTGTTCATTTTTAGTGAACACAGGTCTTTGGGAAACTTATTAAGAATTACCTGGCCCAATTTCCTAGATAGAAATAATGTGTCTGAATGAATATTCCTAAATTTATGATTAAGATGAATTTCTAAAATGGATCTCTCATTTCGAACTTGTTGCCTTTTACAATTAAAATTACAATCTGATTGGGGTGCCTGGTAGGCTCAGTCAGTTAAGTGTCTGACTCCTGATCTCAACCCAGCTACTGATCTCAGGGTCATGAGTTCCAGCCTTGCAATGGGCTTCACACTGGACATGGAAACTACTTCAAAACAAAACAAAGCAAAAAACAAATAAAAACTACTATATGATTGTAAGAAGAACTAAAATTATGAAATTTCTGAAAAGCAGTGAGGTATAAGTGAAAATCAAACATAAAAATGTTGAAATACTAGAATTCTACAAACATCATGGGATTCATTATGTTAAAAAAATTTTTAAAGATTTGAAAATTCTTGGAAGCAAATATATTTGTGAACAGAAGCTTTTAATTATAAAACTGTACATTAAATAGCATTCCCAGTTAAAGGATTTATGATTGTTCTAAATTGTCAATCACAATGAGAAATACAAGTCCCTACCCTGAGACATGTGTTGATAGAGAAGAAACCCTCTTCTTATTCTAAAACATTAGAGAAACAGATTACCTAAGGAAAAAGTCCTACTTTTAACTTTTAAATATCATTTTAAAAATACACTAAACTTATATTTAAGCATTAATTTCAAATAGATAATGTCTTAATGTTCGCTCGTCTCTCAGTGGTGGACGTCCTGTTCCTTCAATCTCAGTCTTCCTCGCTCTTGATTTACTCCATTTTCATAGCACATATTACTGGTAAATTCTGAAGAATGAGTGCATGGGAGGTAAATTTATTAAGATCTCTCCTATTTCTATTTTATCCTCACTCCTGACTACCAAATCCAATCAATGCCTTCTGATTTCTGAGTCTACAAACAGGGCTTGGTCTTTCTCCCTGGTAGGAAGAAATCCTTTTTTAAAAAGGATTTTTGGGGCGCCTGGGTGGCTTAGTCGGTTAAGCGTCCGACTTTCGCTCAGGTCATGATCTCGCNTCTCTCTCTCAGAAATAAATTAAAAAAACATTAAAAAAAAAAAAAGGATTTTCTATTTACTTATTTTTAAACGTTGGGCTTTTTGTTTTGTTTTGTTTTTGAGAGACAGAGTGCGAGCATGGGATGGGCAGAGAGACAGAGGGAGACACGGAATCCAAAGCAGGTTCCAGGTTCTGAGTGTTAGCATAGAGCCCGAGGTGGGGCTCGAACCCACGGATGTGAGATAATGACCTAAGCCAAAGTCAGACGCTCAACCAACTGAGCTACCCAGGTGCCCCAAAGATTTTCTCTTTAATTCCCATGTTCTAAAATATCCTGAATGGCTTTTTGTTTATTTTATTTTTTAAAGTTTTAACATTTACTTATTTTTGATAGACAGAACATGAGCAGGGAAGGTGTAGAGAGGGAGATACAGAATATGAAGTAGACTCCAGGCTCTGACCTGCCAGCACAGAGCCAGATGTAGGGGCTCAAACCCACGAACTATGATATCATGACCTGAGCGGAAGTTGGAGGCTTAATCAACTGAGCCACACCGATGCCCCTGAATGGCTTTTTAAAAATCTAACTTGCTAAGTACTTTTTGCATTAGTACTTACAAACTAGAGATTCATTTAGTTCTGAGAAAGTTTCTTGTGTTTTGATGTAAATTTAATCCTCTATTCTTTACTGGAACTTTTTTTTCCCCTCCCAGATAATGGACCCTCTGGCTTACTGCATTAATTTCCTTATATTTTCTATCTTTTCAGATCTTGTTGTTCTATTTTTAAGACTTATCTTTCTAACTTGTGTTGTCTATTACATTTCTACCATATTTTTAATTTCCTAAACTTTGGTCCTTTTTGTTTTTTTAAATTAATGTAAACTCTGTGAGGTTCGAAATTACAACTCTCAGATCAAGAATCCTATACTCTAGGGTCACCTGGGTGGTTCAGTTGGTTAAATGTCCAACTTTGGCTCATGATCTTGCAGTTTGTGAGTTCGAGCCCCACATCGGATCTGCGCTGACAGCTCAGAGCCTGCAACCTGTTTCAGATTCTATGACTCCCTCTCTCTCTGCCCCTCCCTGCTCATGCTCCCTGTCTCTCAAAATATAAGTAAACGTTAAAAACAAATCATATGCTCTACCAACTGAGCCAGCCAGGTGCCCCTTTTTTGCTCTTAATGTTCCTTTTTTACAGACTCCTGCATAGTTTCAATGATGCACTGTCTTATTTTACCTTAAAGACACTATATATAAAGTTTCCTTCTGATCCTTGCATCATCTTGGCTTTCTCAAACTGCCCATGTTTTACTAATACCAAACTTTCATACATGATGTCCCTCAAGGAATATCAGACAACGGAAAAGAGTCTCTGTCATAAAAAGATAAAAACAAAAAGAAAAGAGAAATTTTGAGAAAACAGAAACAGTTACTATCAGATAACGAGGATGATGACCTGATTAAAGAATTCAGAATTACTGTAACCTTTATTGATGAAGGGTATTAAGAGAAAACTAAAAATTGGAAGAAATGTTATAGAAAGCAATTTCAGCTTGTTTGAAACCCATTCTTCCTGTAACAAAAAAAGGAGAGTTCTAAAATAATTTCAGTCTCTGCTTTTAAGCTCTTCATACCTATACTTCATGTCTCAAATATCTGCTATTCATGTTCAGAAGAAACTATGTCAGCACTTTGAATTGTTTTTAATTTTTTTTTTTTAATTTATTTTTGAGAGTCAGAGAGAGACAGTGTGAGCAGGGGAGGGGCAGAGAGAGAGGGAGACAGAATCTGAAGCAGGCTCCAGTCTCTGAGCTGTCAGCACAGAGCCCGATGCGGAGCTCGAACCCACAGACTGTGAGATCATGACCTGAGCCGAAGTTGGATGCTTAACCGACTGAGCCACTCAGGCACCCATGCAATGTCAGCACTTTAAAGCTCTCAAAGCATATAAAATTTAACCCAATGTTACAAATGTTGCAAATCTCAAATGTAAACTGAAATGGACAAGAGATCACATTTTAATAGCAGTATGAGTCTAAAAGAGTCAAATAATTTGTAACCTGATCAAAAGAGCAATAATGATAGAAACAGGAATATACTTGGCCAGGGTACAGAATGAAGCCAAGGCAAAAATCTGTGAGGAAGGCAGAAAGTAGTGGAAAAGTTTGGCAGTTTTGTTTGTAAGAACAGACAGATGATAAAAGCCAAATCAGTCAGGGCACTGCCCCTTATTTCTTTTTTTTAAATATATATTTTAAGTTTTTATTTCTTTATTTTGAGAGACAGAGTGAGTGGGGATGAGGCAGAGAGAGAATCCCAAGCAGGCTCTGCACTGTCAGAGTTAAGCCCATTGTGGGGCTTGAACTCATAAACCATGAGATCATGACCTGAGCCGAAAACCAAGAGGCGGATGCTTAACTGACTGAGCCAACTAGGCACCCTGTGCCACCGTTTCTAAGGATCCTTTCAATTCAGATTCCATTCCTTGTATAATTCTCATTTCTTTTTTTTTTTTTTTAAATTCTCATTTCTAACCATCCTTTACACCAATCACTAGTCACCCAAATATATATAGTAAAACCAAAGTGCCAAACAAAAATTTATTATCTTTGAATTAAATACTACATATTCATAATTGCCATAGAGAATGTGCTACTTATAAGTTTTCATTTAAACATTTCATGAACTTACATATTCACATGAACTACATGAGCTTCCCATTCCCCCCCCCACCTTTTTTTAACACAAAGTCTATTACTAACCCACTAAATTGGCTTATAACCTACTAGTGGGCTGTATTTGAAAAACACTGTCCTAAAATTATTTTTAGCTTCTTTAGTGAGATTGAATTCACGTGCCATAAATTCAACAATCTAAAGCATATAATTCAGTGGTTTTAGTATATTCACAGAGTTGTACAATTTTGCCGCAATCTAGAACATTTAGAACATTTTCATCACTCCCACCAAAAAGCTAATCCCATTAGCAGCTCACCATCACACCTTTCCCTTAGACTCTGAAAACCATCAATCTACTTTCTGTCTCTATGAATTTGCCTATTTTGGACATTTCATGTAAGTGGAACAACTCAATGTGTGGTCTTTTCTGACTTCCTTCACATAGTATGTTTTCAAGGTTCACTCCATGTTGTAGGATGCAGCAGTACTTCACTACTTCTTACCAATGAATAATATTCCGTTCTATGGATAGACCACATTTTATTTATCCATTCATCAGTTGATGGACATTTGGGTTGTTTCCATGTTTTGACTATGGATACACACCAAGAGTTGGACATAATGATTTTATCACAGTATTTATTACAGCAAATGATCAGAAACAAAAACTTTAAGATGATGGATTACACAACTGTATTTTTATCATCTTCCTGCTCAAAGCCAATAAAACTAAAATAAAGGAATACATTTTTAAATCTAAAACAATGTGAAGACAGAGAGAGAGCTACATCCTAGCAACCTATAAAACCAGAGGTAGGGTGATCCACAGTGGTGGAGGGAGAAAGCCAACCTATGATTAAACTATGGATACAGAGGTATGATGGAATGCAGGTATGAGTAAAGGGAGTTTTATAAACTAAAAGTTTGTAAAATAACATTGATACCCTAACACAACACAGTAGACAGCCTGGCATTTATCCTATAGAGCTAGGAATTCTAAAAACAATGAACACAAACAGAATAACAAAGGCTGTCAGTGTGGATACTGGTACTCCAGATTCTGGAGCCCAGTATCATGGTGGCACTCTACCTATTCATCTTAAAGAAAAATCCTTTCTAGGGACACAGGGCTTTCAATTAGTTCTCTAATGGCTCATCTCATAAATACAAAGAGCTGACCACATGTACATAAGTATACATCTGAGGAAAGCCTCCAACCCCCAAAGATAGAGACCAAGATAAACCATTAGAAAACCAATCCTAGAGGAGAGAAATGCATTCAGGAAGAAAACATTTGAGATAAGTTCAAAACAATGTCACAGAGATGTTCACTGAACTTGGGAGAACAGATGAACACAGTGCGAACTTTAACAGAGAAATAGGAAATACTAAGAAGCACCACACAGAGGTCACAGAGCTAAAGAATACAATAATTGAAGTGAAAACTACACTAGATTTAACAGCAGACTAGATGAAGCAGAAGAAAAGATCAGTGAACTCAAAGACAGTGAAACTTTAATCAGAGTAGGAAAAAAAGTGAAGACAACTTAAGGGGATTATGGGATATCAAATGGACAAATATTTGCATTATAGAGGTCCCAGAAGGTGAAGAGAAAGAGAAAGGGTAGAATGGGTAGTTGTCATTAACTTAAAAACAGATTATTAAATTATATAAATTGTTGTATGTAAGCCTCATGGTAACCACAAAACAAAAATCTACAGTGAATACACAAAAGGTAAAGAGGAAGGAACGCACAATTATATCACTAAAGAAAGTAGTCAAATCATAAAGGAAGAGAGAAAGAGAAGAAACAGAGAGGAACTGCAAAAACAGCCAGTAAACAATAACAGTAAGTACATACTTACTTAAAAAAAAATTTTTTTTTTTAACATTTATTTATTTTTGAGTGACAGGGAGACAGGGCGTGAACAGGGGAAGGCAGAGAGAGAGAGAGGGACACACTGAAACTGAAGCAAGTTCCAGGCTCCAGGCTCCAGAGCTGTCAGCCCAGAGCCCGATGCAGGGCTCCAACTTACAAACCGTGAGGTCATGACCTGAGCTGGACGCCCAACTGACTGAGTCACCCAGGCATCCCAATAATTGCTTTAAATATAACTGGAATAAATGCTCCAATCAAGACACAGAATGGCTGAATGGATAAAAAGACAAGACTCATCTATATTTGCTCTACAAGACTCATTTCAAATAAGGACACACATGACAAAAAATGCAAGTATGGAATGATGTCCCATGCAAATGGAAACAAAAAGAAAGCTGGAGTAGCTATACTACTTTTATCAGAAAAAAACAGACTTTAAAACAAAGACTGTAATAAGAGACAAAGATGGCATCACAAAATGATAAAGGGGTCAATCCAACAATAGGACATGACATTTATAAATATTTAGGCACCTAACATAGAAGCACCTAAATATACAAAGCAGATATTAACAGACCTCAAGTGAGAAAACAGACAGCAATATGGTAATAACAGGGAATTTTAATGCCCCACTTACACTGATGGACACAACACCCAAACAGAAAATCAATAAGGAAAATATGGCCTTAAATGACTCATTAGACCAGATGGACTTAACAGATACATACAGAAACCACCACCCAAAGGCAAGAGAATACACTCCTCCAAGTGTACATGTAACATTCTCCAAGATAGACTATATGCTCACAAAACATTAATAAATATATAAGGACTGAAATCATATCAAGAATCTTTTCTGACCACAAGACTTATGCAACTAGAAATAAATTACAAGAAAATAAGAGATTAAACATGTTACCGAACAATCAGTGAGTCAAAAATATCAAGAGAAATAAAAAATACCTTGAGACAAATGGAAATTGAAATGTACCAAAATTTGTGAGATGCAGTACTTCTAAGAGGGAAGGTCATAGTGACAAATGCCTACCTTAAGAAACAAGAAAAGTCTCAAACAACGTAACTTTACACCTCAAGGAACTAGAAAAAGAAAAACAAAGCCCAAAGTTAGTATAAGGAAGCAAGTAACAAAAACAAGAACAGAAATATACAAAATAAGAGGCTAACAAGACAACACAGAAGATCAATGAAACTAAGGGCTGGTTTTCTGAAAAAATAAACAAAACTGACACTCCTTTAAGACAAGCCTTTAACTAGACTAAGGAAAAAAGATGACTCAAATCAAATCAGAAATGAAAGATGCGATGTTACAACTGCGCCTACACATATACAAAAGATGATCAGAGACTACTATGAAACAACTGTATGCTAACAAACTAGACAACCAAGAAGAAATGGATATATTCCTAGAAAATATAACCTACCAAGACTGAATCACGAAGAAACAGAAAATCTGAACAGACCAATTACCAGGAAGGAGATTGAATCAGTAATCAAAAATCTCCCAACAAAAACCAGATTGGTTCACTGGTAAATTCTACCATAAAGTCAAAGTCAAATACCAATTCTCCTCAAACTCTACCAAAAAAACAGAAGAGGAGGGAGCTCTTCTGAATTCATTTTAGGAAGCCAGATTTACCCTGATACCAAAACCAGACAAGGATACCACAAGAGAGGAAAATTACAGGCTAATATCCCTGATAAACATAGACACAAAAATCCTTAACAAAATATTAGCAAACCAAACTCAACAAATACATTAAAGAATCATTCACTACAATCAAGTGGGACTTAGTCCAGGGATGCAAGGATAGTTCAACATCCACAAATCAATCAACATGATACACATTAATAATATGAAGGATAAAAATCATGATCATCTTGATAGATGAAGAAAAAGATTTAGCATAATTTAACATCCATTTATGATAAAAACTCTCAACAAAGTAGATATAGAGAGAACAAACCTTAACATAATAAAGGCCACCTATGACACAGCCCACAGTTGACCCTGTATTCAATAGCAAGAAAGCCTTTTCTCTAAGATCAGGAACAAGACAAGGATGCTCATCTCATTGCTTCTATTCAGCACTGTACTGGAAGGGCTAGCCAGAGCAATTAGACAAGAAAAAGAAATGAAAGGCATCCAAATTGGAAAGGAATAAGTAAAACTGTCACTATTTGCAGATAACACGAGATTATATGTAGAAGAACCTAAAGACTGTCAAAAAACAGAATTCAGTTCAGTTGCAGAATACAAAATCAATAAATACACAATAACTGGTTGTGTTTCTATATAATAACAATGAACCATCAGAAGGAGAAATTAAGAAAATAATACCATTTACGACTGTATCGAATAAAATACCTAGGAATAAACTTAACAAGGAGATGAAACACCTGTATATTGAAAACAACAAAACATTAATGAAAGAAAATGAAAATGACACAAATAAATGTAAAGAGACAGTCTATATTCACGGATTGGAAGAATCAATACTGTTGATTAAATAAATATCCATACTACCTAAAGCAAAATAAACATTCAATGCAATCCCCATCAAAATTCCAATAGCCTTTTTTTAAAGAAATAGAACAAATAATCCTGAAATTTTGTATGGAACTGTAAAAAAAAAAAAAAGAAAAAGAAAGAAACCAAATAACCAAAAATTCTTGAGAAAGAACTACAAAGCAGGAAGTTTCATGCACCTTGATTTCAAACTACATTACAAAGCTGTAGTGGTCAAAATAGTACGGTACTGGCATAAAAACAGACTCATAGATCAATGAAACAGAACAGAGAACTCAGAAATAAATCCATACATATATATCGGTTTAAATTAATTTATTATGACCAAGGAACCATGAACGGGGAAAGGCTAGTCTCTTCAATAAATGATGCTGGGAAAACTGGACAGTCTTAGGCATAAGAATGAAACTGGATCACTATCTTACACCATACACGAACAGATTAAACACTTAAAACGTAAGACCAGAAACCATAAAACTACTAGAAGAAAACATAGGTGGTAAACTCCTTGGCAAAGGTTTTGATGAATTTTTGACACCAAAAGCAAATACAACAAAAGCAAAAATAAGTAAGTGGGACTATATTGTACCAAAAAGCTGCAGAGGAAAGGAAACCATCAACAAAATGAAAGGCAAGCTACTGAATGGGAGGAAATATTTGTAAATCATATATCTGACAGGAGGCTAATATCCAAAATATTAAAGAATTCATAAAACTCAATAGGAAAAAAATTCAATTAAAAAATTTAGATCTTCTAAAAGAAGATTTGACTAGACATTTTCCCAAAGACAGAGAGATGGCCACCAGATACACATAAATGTGTTCAACATCACTAATCATCATGGAAATGGAAATCAAAACCATAATGAGGTATCACCTCATATCTGTTAAAAAGGCTAACAGAAATGTTGATAATTTCATATCAAAAAAGAAAAGAAATAGCAAGTCTGGTGGGGAAGTGGAGAAACTGGAACATTCATACATTGCTCATGGAAATGTGAAATAATATAAACACTTGGGAAGTCTGTCAGTTTCTCAAATGTTAAAATTACCATATGACACAATAATTCTACTTCTAGGTATATATACAGAAATGGAAATGTGCTCACACACAAAAAAAGTGTGCACAATTGTTCACAACAGCATTAATCTTAATAAACCTTATAACCATTATACTAAGTGTTCACAACAGCATTAATCTTAATAAACCTTATAACCATTATACTAAGTGAAAGAAGTCAGCCACAAAAGACCACAAATCGTATTACTTCATTTACATTAAATGTCCAGAATAGGCAAATTCAAAGACAGAAAGATTAGTTGCCAGAATCTGGGGGAAGGGTATAAGGTGAGTGACGGGTAATCAGTTTCAGCTTTTTTTTGGGGAGGGGGGTGAATGGTGGTGGTGGTAGCAGTAAAAATGTTCTAAACTTATACTGTGGTAAGACTGTTGTACATCTCTGCTGTAGGATAGGGGAGAGAGTGGAGGTAGGATAAGTGAATTTTCTTTAATCAAAGTAGGAATTGGGGTACCTGGGTGGCTCAGTCAGTTAAATGTCTGACTCTTGATTTAGACTCAGGTCATGATCTCAGTCTTTTTAAAATTTTTTAAAAATGTTTTATTTATTTTTGAGAGACAGAGACAGCATGAGCAGGGGAGGGTCAGAGAGAGAGGGAGATACAGAATCTGAAGATAGGCTCCAGGTTCTGAGCTAGCTGTCAACACAGAACAGAGCCCGACGCAGGGCTCCAACCCACGAACTGTGAGATCATGACCTGAGCCGAAGTCGGATGCTTAACCGACTGAGACACGATCTCAGTCTTGATATAGACCCTGCACTGGGCTCATGGCTGTCCTTCCCTCTCCCTCTGTCCCTCCCTAGCTTGCATGTTGTCCTCCCCGCCCCCATAAACACATACATACATACAATTTCAAATTTAACAAATCATAGCACAGCAATACGCACGATGGAGATGTGCATTCAACAGAAGAATATGAAATGAATATAATGCTACATGCCAATTATATTCCAATAAAACAAAAACAACCAGCTACAAAGAAATAGGTTAAGTAGTTGCTTTAGGAGTAGGCCCATTACTGGGGAAAGGGTAGGGCAGAACACTGTAGCTTTTATTTAAAAAGGCTTTCATTCTAGGGGTGCCTGGGTGGCTCAGTCAGTTAAGTGTCCTGACTCTTTTTTATTTAAAATTTTTTTTAACGTTTATTTATTTTTGAGACACAGAGGATGAGTGGGGGAGGGGCAGAGAGCAATGGAGACACAGAATCTGAAGCAGGCTCCAGGCTCTGAGCTGTCAGCACAGAGTCTGATGCAGGGCTCGAACTCACAGACCTTAAGGTCATGACCTGAGCCAAAGCTGGACACTTAACCAAGCCACCTAGGTGCCGTACGCTTAAAATCTGTAATGTTTCACACAGATGCATTATTTATTATTTCTAATTTGTTGGAAATTTAGATATCTGTGGCTAGTAACTTCAAACATTAAAAAAATGGAATACACAGGAAAGCATTAAATCTACTTTCCTGACATGGTGCAATGATAGGTAATAAATTATTTTCTTGTAGCTTAGAGAAATCTAGTACACGTGTGGTTATGAATTGCATTTTTGTAAATGGTCAAACGATGTGTTGAAGCAGAAATTTCCTTGTAAAGTAGATATCTGTTCAAGAATGAAAAGTGTTTTTTTGACATCTGGTCTATCAGATAGATAGAAAGATAGATAATAAGTTAATTGTTTATTTTTGAGAGAGAGCGAGTCAGGAAGATACAGAATCTGGAAGCAGCCTCCAGGCTCTGCACTGGCAGAGCCTGATGTAGTCAATCAGACTGACTGTATATTTCTGAGAGAGAGACAAAGAGCAAGGGAGACACAGAATCTGGAAGCAGTCTCCAGGCTCTGCACTGTCAGAGCCTTAGGTGGGGCTCGAACCCAGGAACTGTTGAGATGATGACTTGAGCTGAATTTTTTGTTTTGACTCTCCTGACCTTTTACCTTTTGCCATACATACATTTTTTGCTCTTATGGGATAAAATATTTCAATCTTTATATATACAGCTTTTTGGTCATTTAAATCTTTAATCCATCTCTATTTATGTTAAGAAGAATACGTTAAGAATATAACTTTTTTATCCCAGTTCTTCCAACAACAGTTGGAATCCATCNTCTTTATATATACAGCTTTTTGGTCATTTAAATCTTTAATCCATCTCTATTTATGTTAAGAAGAATACGTTAAGAATATAACTTTTTTTTATCCCAGTTCTTCCAACAACAGTTGGAATCCATTTTTTTCTGAATTGATTTGAAACACAATTTATATAGTGTTAAATTCCCATGTATTTACTTCTTTTTGGATACTCCATTCTGTTCCACTGTCCTGTCTATTCAGGGATAAGTATCAAGCAATTGTAAGCATAATAACTTCATACCATTTAAAATATCCGGGAAGTTCCCACACCACCTGTATTGTTACGCTTTTCAGAATTTTTATTATTCCTAACATTTGTATGTTTCCATGAAAGCTAAAATTTGCTTTAGTTCTTTTTTTATTTAAAAAAGTTTTTTAAAATGTTTTATTTATTTCTAGGAGACAGAGAGAGAGACAGTGTGAGCAGGGGAGGGTCAGAGAGAGAGGGAGTCACAGACTGAAACAGGCTCCAGGCTCTGAGCTGGCAGTCAGCACAGAGCCCGATGTGGGGCTCGAACCCACGAACCGCGAGATCATGACCTAAGCGAAAGTCGGACGCTTAACCGACTAAGCCACCCAGGCGCCCCCGCTTTAGTTCTTTTTTTTTTTTTAACAGAATATTATTACTAGGTAGGAAACATGTATTAATTTAGGGAGAACTAATTATTATTTAAATGAGTCTTCAATATTTTAGGTGACTTATTAATAAGCACACACTCTACAATGGTATTGTTTCAAGGACAGAACTATGGAGTTTCACTACAACATTTACTACCGTTGCCCCAATAGCCTACTTGCTGGGGGGTGATGCCAAAGAACAGGCATGATGACGTTATCACAGGTTCTGCCACCTAAGATTTTCATTGGAAATAGGGAACTGTGATGCCACAGGGCTACAACTGTGCCAACATACGGACCAACATCAAAATCTTAAGACCTTAAAATCCTATCCAAATCTTGGTTTCTAAACACTAGGGCCGGGGCGCCTGGGTGGCTCAGCTGGTTAAGCACCTGACTCTGGATTTCAGCTCAGGTCATGATCTCATGGCTTGTTGCTGGACTCAGTGTTGGCAAGCGTGGTGCCTTCCTGAGATGCTCTCTCTGCCTCGCCCCTCCCCACTCATGCTCTCTCAAAACTAAACCAAGCCAAACCAAACCAGGGCTCCTGAGAGAAAGGACTGATCCCAGGGTTGGAGCAGGCAAAGAACAAGATGAACCTGGAACATTCTGTTGTGCTAGAAAGTGTAAATACGCAAAGAATGAAAGAGACTTGTCAAAAAACAAGGTGCCAGCTTGAAGGGTCTCCCACTGGCCAAAGATGAAAGAATATGAGCATCAAATAATGAGGGTAATGGATTAAAACTCACTAAATAGGGGCGCCTGGGTGGCTCAGTCAGTAAAGTGTCCGACTTCAGCTCAGGTCATGATCTCACGGTTCATGGGTTCGAGCACCACATCGAGCTCTGTGCTGACAGCCAGCTCAGAGCCTGGAACCTGTTTCAGATTCTGTATCTCCCTCTCTATCTGACCCTTCCCTGCTCATGCTGTCTCTCTCTCTAGGAATAAATAAAACATTAAAAAAAAACTCACTAAATAAAAAGACTCCCTAAGTGCATACTAATGATTATGACTAGGATAATGAATGGGGAAAAGGGAAAGTTTTTTCTAATGACAAAATGCTGACAATTAAGTATACAAGTAAATGGGAGAATTAGGTAATCACCATTTGCAAATGTCATATTAATAACTGACTTAGGCAAGAATCAACAATGGATACTAACACAGTAAAATGTCAATGAGGAAAGTTATTTACACAGGTCAAAGTATCTCCCCACAAAGAATTTATGATTTACAAAAAAAAAAAAAAGAAAAGAAAACCATGTAATATTATGCTGAGGAAGCTTGGCAGTCACCACCACTACTGGGACAGATATGATGGGTCTGCTGATACAATTCACCAGGAAGACTTACTTAGATGGTACCAACAAGCATGACCTGAATCATGAGGGAAGAGACAAACCCAAACTGAAGGAGACTCTAAAAAATACATGGCCTATATTCTTCAAAAATATCAATGCCAGGAAAGACAAAGGCAGGCCATGGAACTGTTCTGGATTTAAGAGGCATAAAAACTAAATACAATGCACAACCCTAGGTTAGATAGGCGGCCAGAAAAAAATTTTCTTTTCCTATAAAGATCATTGGGACAATGGCAAAATCTGAATGAGATTCAGACTAAATAATACTGTGTTAATGCTTTATTTCTTATTTTGGTAACTGTGGTTAAATAAGTGAATGTCCTGTTTTAAGGCAATACGGGAAGTATTCAGGGGTAAGGGGAAAAATGTAATTTACTCTCAAACAGTTCATAAGCAAAAGGTTTCTTCAGGCATCCAAATTTTCCATTTATATGTCTGAGCTGGAGAAACAAACTACTGTAGTCTGCTTATTGTCTAGAAGGCTCACCCACATTTACAATAAACCACCACAAGATGGCACTCTGCGACTTCTCAATCCCAGCAGCCTAGGTTTCCACAGGCAGCCTTTTAGACTTATACTTAAAAAACAAAAACACAACTGGTGATCTCTACTAAACCACCATTACCAGGCAACTACTACACTCAAAACAGATGTTTTCACAATGGTCTTACAAGGTCTTTCATGATCCGACTTTCACTGGCCCACAAACCCATCACTCAGACCACATCTCTTTAGGTCTGTGTTAAGCTGCTGTCTTTTCAGAGAACTTTCTTGACACTTCTATATAAAACAGCAGTTGGCTGCATGCCCTCCCCTTCCCCTACTTTATTTTTCTTCAGTACTTGACATTTTATTGTATTCCTTCTCACGCTCCCAGAATGTAAGTTTCCTGAGGACAGACTATTTGCTCAATGCCTGTATCCCAAATCCTAAAAGTAATACATACAAGGCATGATTCTTCTCTTTCATCACTAAATATTATTACTCACCATCCTCCAATTGTCCATTACACACACACCCCCAACAAGTCCCCTAAAGGAGACTGCAGAGTCTTAAATGTCAAGCACTGAGTATTTTATATGGAAGTCATCAAGACATTTAAGCCAAAGTGATCCTATAAAAACAGTGCTTTAGAAAAATTCCTTTGTCAAGAAGGTGGTAAAAGGTAGTAGAGAGTAGAAAGCAAAGATACAGGGACACTGCCGAGGTAGTAGTTACAACAGCCAAGGGTCTGATATTAAGAGGCTTAGGTTTGATCCTGGTTCTATAGTTTGCCAGCGCTCCATGACTTTGGATAAATTACTAATTCAGGAAGCTCTCTGTCCTTCAGCTGCCCAGTGTGTAAAGAGGCTATGCTTATCCTATGCTTGGTATGGGGGCCTGATACAGAAATTTTGTTTTTTAAACTTTTTAAAATTTATTTCTGAAAGAGAGAGAGAGAGAGAGAGAGCGCGAGACACAGAATCTGAAACAGGCTCCAGGCTCTGAACTGGCTGTCAGCACAGAGCCCAAAGTGGGGCTTGAACCCACAAACCGTGAGATCATGACCTAAGCCAAAGTCGCAGGGGCCCCTGATACAGAAATTTTAGCATTGCATGTCGGAAATAAGGGAAAAGGAGTAAGCAAATAAATATCTGTTCATTAGTCAATTTATTTTTACTGAGTGCTTGTAAGTATGTCAAGTACTTTTCTAGGCACTGGAAATGCAGACATGAACAAAAAGAAAAAAAAAATAGTCCAGGGTCTTTCTTCATCATGTTTACATTAGAGGAGGAGGTAACAAAAAATAGCCCTAAATATCTGAATCTATCTGGTTCTTGAGTTTCTGCTAGTGGACAGCTAATGTTGGGACAGCAGAGTCCCATCAAAGTCCTTTTCTCAAGGTCTCTCAGGGAGATAGAACGTCAGGCTATGAGCAGGACTACAAAGAAAAATCAAGGTAAGAGGACAAGAGTACATTGACATCATTTTAAATAGGGCTGTGACATTTGAGTAAAGAGGAGAAAGATGCTGGAATTTATTCTGGAATGATTCAAATAATGAAATCCAGAAGGAAGAACGGATTTGAAGATGATGTGTTTTGGGTCTTAGAAATGATTCAGCTCTGGCTTCAAAAGACAAACTAGGAACACCTGGGTGGCTCAGTTGATTGCGTGTCTGACTCTTGATTCTGGCTCAGGTCATGATCCTAGGGCTGTGTCAGGCTCTGCGCTGAGTGTGGAGCCTGCTTGGGATTCTCTCTCTCTAAAATAAATAATTTTAAAAAGGCAAACTAAAAGTGGACGAGAGAAAGCACCCTAGTAACTCTAGTTTACTTACTTGTAAACTTTGGTCTTCATTTCTTTCAACTGTGGAGAATAAAACACTGTAGGATCTCCTAATAGAGAGAACTGTCTCCTAGGGACTGTGTTATGGGTTGAACTGTATCCCCCCAAAAAGCTACATTGGAATCCCAGCCTCCTACATCTCAAAATGTGACTTTATTTGGCGACAGGGTATTTATACAGGTAAACAAGTTACGATGAAGTCATTAGAATGGATTAGGACTAGCGTCCTTAGAAAGAGGGGAAATGTGGACGCAAACTGAGACACCCAGAGGGCAGATGATGATGCATACACATGGGGAGAAAATGGCCATCTTCAAGACAAGGCCAGAGGCCTGAAACAGATTCTTCCCTCTGAGCCCTTGGATGCTCACACCTTGATTTCAGACTTGTAGCTTCCAGAATGGTGAGACAATAAATTTCTGTGGGTTTAGCCACCCAGTTTGTGGCACTATGTTACAGTAACCCTAGAAAACCAATACAGATGGAAAGAAAATCTATTTGCATATTCATCTCCCTTAAGATCATAAGCCTCTTGGGGCGCATGGATGGCTCAGTTTGTTAGGTGTCTGACTCTTGGTTCTGGCTCAGGTCACAATCTCACAGTCCAGCTCTGCACTGAGTGTAGAGCCTTGATCCTCTCTCTCTGCCCTTCCTCCACTTGCTCTCTCAAAATAAATAAACAAGGGTGCTGGGTGGCTCAGGTGGTTAAGCATCTGATTCTTGGTTTCAGCTCAGGTCATGATCTCACGGTTTCATGAGTTCAAGCCCTGTGCTGGGCTCTGTGCCGGCAGCACCTAGCCTGCTTGGGATTCTCTGTCTCCCTCTCTTCTCTGCCCCTCCCTCACTCGTGCTCTCTTTCTCAAAATAAATAAACTTAAAAACAAAATCATGGGGCACCTGGGTGGCTCAGTCAGTTAAGCGTCCAACTTCGGCTCAGGTCATGATCTCATAGTTTGTGGGTTCGAGCCCCGCGTCGGGCTCTGTGCTGACTGCCAGCTCAGATCCTGGAGCCTGCCTCAGATTCTGTGTCTCCCTGTCTCTTTGACCCTACCCTGCTCAGCTGTCTCTCTCAGAAAAAAAAATAAAAAAAAATCATAAATCTCTTATGGGGAAGAGCTAATTGTGCTTGAAATCATCTTTCCATCTCTTCTGAAGTATCTGATCTGATGCAAAAACTTGTAAGATACTATTTTAAATGCCAGCACCTAAACACAGTAGAGCTTAATAAGTACTCAAATTCTCCCACTACTTTTTCATATAGATTTTTCCTGACAGGTATTTCTTTCTTTTGCAAACTGACAAGCTGAAGTTAACTTCTGAAACATACTGGATTTGGCACTATCAAAATAAAAATTTGAGTGCCTAAGTTTATCAGGTGTTAATTAAATATAAACTATCCTTGATCTTTAGATAGCTATACTCCAAATTAGACTTTATATAGATCCATATAAATGCCAATAGACAAGTTAAAACCATTAGTTTGATGCATTAGTAGTAACAAAAAATGTCACATAAGAGTCAAAGGTAAATCCGTCTAAGGTAAGGAAGAAAGCACGAGAAGGGAGTTTCCACCACAGCACTGTACTCTAGCTCAGCACTAGGCTAGGCACTCACATGCAGTTTCACCCTCAGAATCTCACCATCTACAGATAAGGCAAGTCAGACTCAGGGAAGTCACATGACACTGCCCAAGTTCACCCAGCAAAGGCATTCGAGGCAAACTGGAACTTGAGGCTGTGTGATGCCAAACGACAAGCTCTTTTTGGTACAGAGCATATGAGCATATACCTATGCTGACCTTCCACTTAGAAACATGAGCACGAGTCACCTAATTTAATCACACTATATTTCTAATACTAGCAAAGAAAAATGCAAAATACAGTTCCTGTCAACTCTATTCTCAACGTCACAGGCAGTCACAGAAAAGGAGTATCAAGGGAGCTTGCCACCAAGCTCATGTGTAAAAAGCAGCTGACATCTTTGATCGAAATCTGAGGTTGAAAGGACATTCAAGAACCTTGTCAAGCTGGAGCAGTACTACAATTAAGAACAAAGTGAAGAAGATACAGTTGCCATAAATTACATTTATCATCAGTTACAAAATAAGGCTATCTTAGTTCAAGAAACAAAAGTTCACAAAATCACCCTCCAAAGTATTGGCGAACTTTTAAAAAATGCCTAGCCACTCAGAACAAAGAATTTAGAATCTGAGTAAATTAAATACACAAAGGTCATCATTGTGACTCACAGGACCTCCCAACACCAAACTTCAGGGAACTGAGGTCTGTTCCCCACTAGAGGGGACAATTCTCGTCTGTATCATACATCTCATATGAATTAAATGTTCTCGAACTTTGTGATAAACTACCCTAAAATATCCATCCATATTGTCCAAGGTTTCTAAGCCACCAATAAATTTATTACCCAACAGCAACAAATTACCCCTGGCCTTGGTCTTCACCTATAGGACTGAAGAAGGCATGTCACGGTACAAATGAATGTGCTTTTTATTTATCTGTATCTAGCTCCTGCCAATGGACTTTTGTGTTCTGGGTCACTATATTTCTCTGAAAATGAACAAAGTATGTTTAATGTATTTCACGGCTTCTGATAACTTTCTGAAATCATTCTTTGTCAGGAGTTGAAATACTGGATACTCCGGTCTTCATAGATGATCTCATGGGTTTTTTCAAACTCTCAAAGTTAATTCTCCAGGAAGAGGTACACAGAACCAAAGGGCTCCTCCACAGATGTGCTTACTATAACTTTAGGAAATGGTACTTGAGATGGTATTAAGCCTATTAATGTCTAACCTTCACCCTGTTCAGAATCTATGGCCAAGATTACAAACAGCAGACTGTAAGCCAAATCTTGCCCTTAAACTTTTGTTTACAACGGTTGAAAAAGGACAAAAATCAAAATAGTTGTTAAGTATCAAATAATCTGGAGAATCACACAAAAATAAAGATTTCCTGACTCTCTGGAAAAATCTCAAGTCCTGGTAACCACTAGACTCATCTCACAGGACAAGCAAGAGCTAAGAAGCCTTTTCTTCTCCAGATATAGAGGCGGCCCACTCCACACACTAATAATCTCCATTCCCCTCTGGCTTACTTATTAGAGTATGCTTTAGAAGCCATATTCTAAAAATAAATCAACCCGATCACAAATTACATACCATATTCATTTTAAATTAAGAACACAGATGACCCAAATTCTGTACAATTTGGAATCTTAACACCAAAGATGACATAAAGTGAAAGCAAAATGACAACTGAATCTGTTAACCAGGTGTAACATAATTACACAGCAAGAAACTGGCCCAAGTAACTTTAAAACTCAATAATTTGACTCTGTGTCACTAGTGAAATATACCCTAAGATTTAAAAACAACAACAAAAAATCATTAGTTTTCTCCAATAATCATGTTGTTGGTGGCAGTGTCGGCACTGTAATTCTGACGCTGTGGGGAAAGAAAATGGGTAATCATGTAGGTGCTGTTGAGTGAGGAGAAGGGGTTCTGTGTGGGAGGCAGGAAACAGAAATGTAAGATCACATAAGGTAAGTTCTGGGTCACTTAATGTGATTTTTATGTATAACACAAACTCATGATTTTTTTTTTTTTTTAAAAGAACATGACTTATTTCCTAGCTCCAACCACAGAAAAGGTCTAGACACAATGACTAACATAGTAGGAACAGGCACTTAAGTGCCTAAAATTGTGATCTTGAAATTCCATTTCCTACTAAAAAGTTTCTTAGAGAAAGGGCTATTTTCTGGTCTGGGGCAGAAAATGTACAAATAAGTCTGGACACACTGTCATACCAAAAGGTAAAAAGCTTCAAAGATGCCTAAGACTGAATCAAATGGACTTTGGGGCTGGGCCATTCGTGAAAAGACTCCCAACTGGCCAAAGGGAGGACAATCGATAAAAATAACAACTGTATGTTCTACAAAATGCATGAATGCTGAACACATTACGCTAAGTTAAAGAAGCCAGTCACAAAAGACCACTTACTGTAGGATTCCATTTACGTGAAATGTCCATTCTAGACAAATCCAGAGACACAAAACAGATCAGTCATTGCCTAGGGTTGGAGGTGGGGTACTGTGGGTGGGGGGGCAGGGGGGGGCTAACGAGGAGTGATAGCTAATGGGTAAAGGGTTTCTTTTGGGGTGATGGCTGTACAACTCTGTGAGCATACTAAAAACCCCTGAGTTGTACCGTTGTACAGGTGAATTTCACTGTAGGTAAACTATAACTCCAGAAAGCTGTACCAGGAAATTTAAAAAAAACCAAAAAACCCAACTACAATGGATTGAACCACAAATTTGTTTAAATCTGTGAGTTCACATTAAAATAAATCTTTATTGGTTATTTTGGAGGATGCTAGGAATCTAACTCTACATGAAATTTGGAAAGTACAAGTATTTATCTTGTGTCTTACATATATGAAGTGTCTCTCTGGGTAATGCCAAAGAAATGACATAAAGTTCTTCTTTATAGAAGTATACAACTAGTAACTTAAAGAACAGAATATTACCATTTTGCAACACTAAATAAAAGAAATGGATCTAGGCAATGATCAGTGGCTGCTAACATCGTAAAGTTAACCAGTCAGTAGGTGTCTCCTGGTCCAAGTATACAAACGCCACTTATGAAGCAGTCTAGCAAAAACAGATTTGTGGAAAAAATACCCATGAAGAACCTATAGGGAAAAAAAAAAAAACCAAAGAGACTTTTCAAATAGCTATAGAATGACCTTAAGAATCCTTATTCAAACAAACTTAAAATTAGCAGGGAAATCAGAACCCTGATTGGGTATTTGTTATTAAGGACTTGTTTCAAAAGTGTGGGGGCGCCTGGGTGGCCCAGTTGGTTAAGTAAATAGCTTCTGATTTCAGCTCAGGTCATGATCTCCAGCCCCACATCAGGCTCTCTGCTGAGTATGGAGCCGCTTAGGATTCTCTCTCCTTCTGCCCCTCTCCCCCACTCACAGGCTCGCTCTCTCTCAAAAACTAACTAAATAATAATTTTAAGTGTATTATTCGTACTGTAGCTATGTTTTAAAAATTAAGAGTCCATATTTTAAGGGCATCTGGGTGGCTCAGTTGGTTGAGCAACTCTTGACTTCAGCTCAGGTCATGATCCCATGGTTGTGAGATCTAGTCACGCATCCGGCTCCATGCTGAGTATGGAGCCTGCCTAACATAGTCCCTCCCTCTCTCCCGTTCTGCCCCTCTCCATTGCTCACACTCTCTCAATCTCTAAGATAAAAAAGTAAAACTTAACAAATAAATAAAATGGAGTAGAGCAGAAAAAGAAGATAAAGATGAAACATGAACCACAGTAACTGCTGAAGTTGAGATAGATATACAAAAGTTTATTTTGCAGGGCACCTGGGTGGCTCAGTTAGCCAAGCGTGCAACTCTTGATTTTGGCTCGGGTCATGATCTTGAGGTTCACGGGCTCGAGCCCACATCACTCTGCACTGACAGCACAAAGCCTGCCTGGGATTCTCTCTCTCCCTCTCTCTCTTTCACTCAAAATAAACATTTTTTAAAAAGTTTATTTTGCTACTTTCTTTTTTGGATATACTTGAAATTTTCCATAAGAAAACCTTATTTATTTTGAGAGAGACAGGCAGAGAGAGTCCCAAGCAGCACGGAGCCTCACTCAGGGCTTGATCTCATGAACTGTGAATTCATGACGTGAGCCACAAGTCAGGTGCATAAACGGCAGCCACCCAGTCACCCCCACAATTAAACTTTTAAAAAGACAGTAATGCTGCCAATGCTACACATTACTGGAATTGCTATATTTCACAAATTCAGACACAAATAGGTTTCCCACCATTCCCACATCTCTGAAATCAAGGCCCATCTTAGAGTGAATGGTGTATCAATTTAATTGGTAGTATTTTTTTTCGATGTAGCATGTAAAATTGTGTAATTTAAAACTGCGTCTCAAATTCAGTGAAAAAATGTACGAGATTATAAATATATCTAGTTATCTATCTCTGCTTAGCTAAATCATTATTTGCATCATACTAGAAAGGAAGAGTTCAAAAAAAATCTCTTGGCTATCTGCATTTTCTTACTTGCTTGGAATTCATTCAGTTACAGTGAGAGAATCATTAAAATGATACGTTAGCCAATATAAAAAGAAAATTAGTCTGCAACCTAGCATTCGTGATAGAGAAGATCTGGGGGGAAAAACATCGCCTCATTTATCTTGCCAGGTCTAAAAATTGTAGTAAAAACGGAGTCTGGTTGCCCAGCCCATCTTTTCTTCATTTTTAATAAAGGAGTTCCTAAGCACACACCACTTCAGCATTTGCGTAAGTTGCTGGTTTTAAGTAATCTAAAGGAACACAGTAATTTGGCAAGCCTCTGGGCCTCACTGCAGCAGAAAAGACTAATGTAAACAAAATTTACTAACGTATATAAACTTATTGAGGAAGAAAAAAGGACAAGAAACAATTTCTGACAGTTACAATTCTAGAAATGCAATTTTGCAAGCACGTACTTTAATAGAATCACAATTAAAAATAATTATCTTTTTAAGATGACAACTGACATTGCAAATTTCAAGGATAAAAAGCAAAGGAAAAGACGGATTGGCCACATTTTTTAAAAAAACCAATAAATGAAATTAGAAAGGCTAACAATCTGAATAATATAAATTTCCACATGACAGAAGGTATATTTCTTTTTTAGTTTTTAAATGTTTATTTATTTTTGGGAGAGACAAAGCATGAGCGGGGAAGATGTAGAAAGAGAGGTAGGCATAGGATCCAAAGCATGCTCTACACTGATGGTAACAGAGAGCCCGATGCGGGGCTTGAACTCACAAACCATGAGATCATAATCTGAGCAGAAGCCGAACGCTCAATTGATTGAACCACCCCAGGGCCCCGACAAAAGGTATATTCTTAATCAACAGCTCTTAAGATCAAGAAAATGATCAATAACCCAATATAAAAATGGGTGAAAGATAGGAGCAGGCCAATAAATACATCCCACAAGTGGTCAACCTGATTGGTAACAAAAGAAATTAAAACAAGATACTTATAGATTACCAAATCTGGGGAGCTTTTTCAAGTAACAGCGCTCAGTTCTGGCAGCCAAGCAGGATGTGCACCGATTTTCCCCACTTCCAACACTCTGCCTGGAGCAGTCCTCCTTCGTTCACTTCCTCAAGTGTCACCTTCCCAATGTGGCTTCAATCACCCTATTTAAAACTGCACCCCCACCCCCACTCCTCAGTTCCCCTTTTCTTCCTCTAGTTTTCCAATTTATGGGCTAGCATACTATGTGTTTGATTTACTTATGAGCATTGTTTATTCTGTCCCCAGCCCCCATGCAAATAAAGTTCCCAAGGACAAAGATGTTTTTCTTTCACTGATGTCTATAACAAGGATGGAAAACTGCTTGGGATCCAGGAGGTGTTCAACAATTGTTTGCTTAATGAATAGCAAAATTACACTAGTTAATTCCTTAAAAAAATTTTTTTAATGTTTATTTTTGAGAAAAAGACAGAGTGTGAACGGGGGAGGGACAGAGAGGGAGACACAGAATGTGAAGCAGGCTCCAGGCTCTGAGCTGTCAGCACAGAGCCCAAGTTGGGGCTCGAACCCACAAACCATGAGATCATGACCTGAGCCGAAGTCAGAAGCTTATTAACCAACTGAGCCATCCAGGCACCCTAAACTAGTTAATTCTTAATTAACCTAGTAAATGTCTCTGGGGAAAATTTTGTGGACAGTATGAATTTAAAAACCTTTAAAATGTACTTATCAGTAATATCACTCCGAAGAATTTACCCTAAGAAAATAATCACCGATGTGAGCAATGGTTACCCAAAAGACCATTCATCTTTGCTGTGGACTGAGAAAAACTGGAGCCAATGCACACTGGAACATTTAAAAGCATATGGAATATTTAATGGTGTGAAAAACATTCATGATAAGGTTAGCTGGGGAAAGCATACCCAATGATTCCATTTTTGTCTTAACTAAAATAAATTATGATACACCCATTTAATGGAATGCTATCTAGATGAAGCTACTCACTGTGTCCTGATACAGAACCATTTCTAAGCCTTAGTGAAAAAGGCAGACCTTAAAAAAAATAGTAAGGCTACACTATAAGGAACTGATATGGAATTAATTTCCAAGGTACGCTGTTAAGTACAAAAAGCATCCAAAACCATTTAAGTTAAAAAAAATTATTTCAAGTTCATGTACTGTACTGGATAAATTAGAAATTTTCCACCATCAGGGCATCTGGGCAGCACCATCAGTTGAGCGTCGGACTTTGGCTCAGGTCATGTTCGGCACTGTTACGTCAAGCACGGCATCAGACTCACTGCTGTCAGTGCGGAGCCTGCTTTGGATCCTCTGCCCCCAGTCCCTGCCCCTCCCTTGTTCACGCTCACTCTTTCAAAAATAAGTAAAAATTTTTTTAAAAAAAGAATTTTCCAACTACCTTTTCTTCTAATTTTCAGTATGACAATTAGATATTTTTGAAAATTAGGAAATAAAGCCAACTCTTTGATTTCATACATTGGGGAGTACTAACAGAAGCAAAATCACTTCTCCAGCTCAAATCGTTTTACTACCAAATTTATACTGAACCCAGTCCTTTAAAACTACTGTCCAAAGTAACTTCCTAAGCTAAGTAATTATTAGGTACGAATACCATTCTGGAATTATGTTCCATAGAAATAATGTGAAAAATGGGGCACCTGGGTGGCTTGATTGGTTAAGCATCGGACTTCGGCTCAGGTCGTGATCATACCATCCATGAGTTCAAGCCCTGTGTCAAGCTTCTGTGCTGACAGCTCAGAGACTGTAGCCTGCTTCAGAGTCTGTGTCTCTCTCTCTCTTTCTGACCCTGCCCTGCTCACACTCTGTCTCTGTCTCTCTCTCTCTCTCAAAAATATAAAAAAAATATTTTTAATTAAAAAAATGTGAAAAGCAAACCAACTGTGTTAAATTAAAAGAGCTTATGACAAACAGATAATGGCACACACCTATTGGTATAGATATACTGAAAACTGAATGACCAAAGGAAGACAGAGAATTGTATCCTTTTAATGGGGCTATGAAAGGATACTTAAGCTTTAACCCAGGCATCTTGAGGTTCCTAAGTTTGCTCAGTTTCTATTTGTCCTCAGACACATCAGAAGGAGTTGTCACTTGGAGACAGCAATGGTTAGTACCCAGGGATTTGGGGGAGGTCAGACCCGGGGTTGAATCCTAGCTTTACAATGTTCTGTGGAAGTAATCTGGAAAATCTCAATTTCCTTACCTGTAAAGTAAAACAGAGTTTATCATCAACTAGTTAATTCTAGTAAATAAGAGTACATAAGAGTACATAGTAAATAAGAAAAAGTGAAATGAGACAAAATTCTTCAAGTAAGACAAATGAAAATCCCCCAGGTGAAATCTTTCAGCACAGTGAAAGAGCCCAAAGGAAACAAATACTGAGTAGCACCGCGCTGGAAGGCAGGGGCCTGGTTCCAGTTTTGACCCTGCTAAACCGGCCGCAGCTCCATGGACATGATTATTTCAAGTATGTTGGTCCCAGTTTTAAGATATACAAAATCAGGGGAGTGAAAACCTTTCCACCTGTACCCCGCCATGACTAAATTACTAAGACGTTACTTACAGCTTTACTTCCACAAGTCTCTAAATTTTTTCATTTAATTGCGTGTTTTTCTTTTATCTAAAATTTTTAACATTTATTCATTTTTGAGAGACAGAGAGAGATAGGGCACAAATGGGGGAGGGGCAGAGAGAGAGAGAGACAAAATCTGAAGCAGGCTCCAGGCTCTGAGCTACAGCACAGAGCCCAACACGGGGCTTGAACCCACGAACCGTGAGACCATGACCTGAGCCAAAGTCAGATGCTTAACCAACTGAGCCACCCAGACACCCCAAATGCTTGGTTTTTCTAACTTCTCAGTTGTCATCATGACTAAGGTAAGACCATTTCCTTAACTAAATTATCCAAGGTCAAATGGCTAAAAAGTGGCAAAATCAGAATTCAAACCAGATCTGACTCACTCGCAAGACCAAATTCCATGCATGCTGCCTCAGACCTTCTCTCTGACCAATCTAGTAACTAGCAGCTTGCCTTTGCCAAAGGACTAGAAGTCTAAAGTGCACTCAGGAGTCACGGAACGGAGTCAAATTACCTGAGTCAGGTGGGGCTTGAACTTCTGACACGGTATTCTAACCAAGTTAATTAGACATTTCAGCTACTTAAAAGGAGGCGGGAGAAACAAACAAACAAAAAAAGTAAAGTAACATTGTCAGGAAGAACCATTGACGAAGACAAAAATAAAGCACCTCTGAAGCGACAAGTAAATGAAGGTCATTCATTTACATAAAATTCCAGGAGTTAAAGTTGTACAAAATGAAATATTCGGTAAAATAACTGATGGATTATCTGTACTACTCGCTTGCTTTTGTGCAAGTGTGGGAATAATGAACACAAATTACCCAGCAGTGAATGAAGGAGTAACAGAGAATCCAAAGCACATATATTCGGCTTTAGAAATAAAGCATATGGTTTAAATAGATAATCCAAAGTAATGATTATCTGGTGCTAAAAATAGATAATGGGGTATCTTTCTCTCTCAGTTGGTAGAGCATGCAACTCTTAATCTCAGGGTCGTGAGTTCAAGCCCCATGTTGGGTGTGAAGCCTACTTTAAAAAAATATATGTATATATTTATATACATACATATGATCACCTATGTATATTTTCTTCCCAAGCTATAGATTGATTCAGGTTAATACAAAATTAATTTCCGTGTGGAGAGACCAAGACAGATCATTTCTCAACAATACAGTGAATAATAAAATTACCATCTCTTTATATCAGCAGAAAATATAACATTTTATAGCACATTCATATCTGCTCCACAGGGAATAACAAAACTAAGGCACATAAAAAAAAAGTAACACTTAAATTCCCACTGCAGACAAGAACCAGGTTAGCTCCTCGGCTGCTTCCATTAAACCAATCTGGGATTAAAAACTGGTTTTGAGGGGTGCCTCAGTGGCTCAGTTGGCTGAGCGACCAACTTCGGCTCAGGTCATGATCTTTACAGTTTGTGAGTTCGAGTCCCACTTCAGGCTCAGTACTGACAGCTTGGAGCCTGCAGCCTGCTTACGGATTCTGTCTCCCCGCCCCCTCTTGCCCTTCCCCTCCTTGCACTCTGTCTCTCTCTCAAAAATAAACATTAAAAAAAAGTAATAAATAAAAACTGGTTTTGGAATAACCCATACATGGATAATCACGAGGCAAACACACGCAGATAAACTCAAACTCATATTTAAATACGTTGGTTAACCAAGCACTTTATAAAATAAAAAATTTCATGAGACAGTTGATAGAAACGGAGCGAGAGGTGAGGTCACCTACCGCTTTAGCTCAAGAGCTAGAAGTCATTCTGTGTCATTCTCAAACCTCAGGTAGTCACCAAGAACCACACACACACGCACACGCACACACACCTGGTAATATCATTCAGAAAGGTAACCTAGGAAAACCTCAGAAAAAGGTCGTTTTTATCAACTCAAGGAGGAGACTGGATACAACACATACCATCAAGGAAATGGAAGTGTCCAGAAAATGATGCACTTTTCTCAATACAAATTCCCAAGTCACAGCAATTCAACGTTAGAACAAGATAAAAGTTCTTTAGACTAAGCCTCGCGTTGCAGAAGCCCTCTACTGGGCGTTTCTAGGCTGTGACCAACTTTTGTGTTTCCCACAGTAGCGCCGAAACCCCGGTTTTGCATCCTGCTGGTAAAACCCGGAAAAGGGGCACTTCACCCTCCAACCAGAATCACCAAGAGCGTTGGCTAAAAAACTTGACCGTCACTACCGTGAGGGCCACTGCACAAGGCATCTGCCTCCCGCGCGAGGGCTGGAGGTTTTGAAAGAGGAGAAACCGAAACGCAGGGGTCTGCCTGCCCCAGCCTGGAAGGCGACGCACCGTGCGGACTCAGGAAGTTGCCCGACCCGGGGGAAAGCTCCGTGCCCTCCCCTGTAAGAGCGAGCGGGCGGCAGGCAAACCAAAATGCGGAAAATTCACTAAAGAGCTCCCTGACGGCCTGCCGTGCAGACGTAGGAGTCAAGTTTAAGACTCGGGGAAGCAGGTGGGGGAGAGCGCAGAGTTCACAAACTGNGTGGGGGGGGGGGGTCGTGCCTCCTCTCCGGAGTTGGGGAGCTGATGGACCTGACGGGCTCTGGTCCTCCCTCCAACAGCCCTCTTCGGCGGCGGGCCGGGCCCTCGGCAACATCAGCTCCGTTCCGCATGGTTCACGGAGTGCGACCCTCCAAGGCCACTCCGAGGCCATGTGGCCGGGGCCGCGGGGCGCCCGAACCCGGCGCGCGTTCAAGAGGTGAAACCAGAGGAGAGGCGGTGCGGGAGGAAATCCAAAGAATGGGATGTCGGGGTACAAGACTCACTTCCTTTGGGCTTTGTCCTTCTTGGCCTTGGTCCTTTTCTTTCGGGCCTGGAGCGCAAGCACTGCAGGAGAGAGGGATGGATGAAGGGCGAATGTGGAGTAAAGGAGGCGACCAAGGTGAGGGTGGAGACCCAGCAGGGGCGCGAGGCCCGGGAGCCGGGCCTGGCAGAGGG
>NW_027528611.1:2758588-2767348 GCF_008692635.1 Crocuta crocuta | reverse complement strand
CTCCGCCCCCCACCTCCCGTCCCGCCCCCGCCCCACGACGGCGCGCGCCTGCGCGTTGAGCGCGGAGCCTACCACCTGCTCTCGAGGAGGGGGGGCGGCGGTGAAGAATCGGGGGCTGGGAGACGGAGAGAACGCCGAGCGTGAATGCTACGGAGGTGTTTAAGAATCAAGTTTGGAAGCCTGGCGCGCCCAGGTTCGTTCAGACTGCCGTTCAGCAGAGGCGAAGGCCGTGGGCTGGAGGGTTCCCTGCGTGCTGAGTCAGTGCTCCGCAGCCTGCTGGAGCCCGCCTCAGTTTCCTGGTCTGTGAAATGGATTTAATCAGGCGTGTCCCAGTTCCTTCGCTGAGCTTTTGTGAGGCCCAATGGAGATACTATAGAAAGAAAGTGGTGGGGAGGGGCGGGGGGGAAACATTACAAGTGTTAAAGAAAGGTGGAGCAACACCAAAGAAAGACTGGAAGGAAGAAACCTGTGATCCTGTCCTCACTTGAAACGTGGAAACTTTAAAAGTGAATTTTCTCTTAAAATGTCACGTTTAAACGAAGGCTGTGGGGCGCCTGGGTGGCTTAGTCGGTTAAGCGTCCGACTTTCGCTTAGGTCATGATCTCGCGGTTCGTGGGTTCGAGCCCCGCGTCGGGCTCTGTGCTGACTGCCGGCTCAGAGCCTGGAGCCTGTTTCAGAGTCTGTGACTCCCTCTCTCTCTGACCCTCCCCTGCTCACGCTGTCTCTCTCTCTCTCTCTCCTAGAAATAAATAAAAATATTTAATAAAAATAAAAAAATAAACGAAGGCTGTAAAGGAAGGAAGGGAGAGAATAAAAATGTTTTCTCATTTTACCACTAGCATCTTTTCAGTACGTGATAAATAATAGTTGTCTTATAGGGTTTGTATACTTTTCTAAGTGCATTATCTCATTGGATGTATATGACAACTTAAAAGCAAAATATCACCTCCACCATACAAAGAAACAAAAAGCTGGAGAGGATGTGGATTTGTTTATTCTTGGTGCTGCGATGCAGTGATTCAGTCATCAAACCCTTTTTGTAAAGCAAGGTTAGCAAAATCTTTCTGTAAAGGACCATATAGTAAACATCAAGGCTTGTGGACCGTAAGATCGCTTTCTCGACTACTCAATTCTGCCACAGGAGCTCAAAATGAAAATATAAAATAAAGTCTGTGTTCCAATAATGCTTTACTTGACGGTCCCTGAAATTTGCATTTCATGTCATGAAACATTATTCTTCTGTTGATCTTTTTTCCCAACTATTTCAATCATTCTTGCTTTAGGTCTTAGTTTTCCAGCCCCTGTTGTACTGCAGCTGGACAAGGCAGAAGCTCTGAAGACACTTGCCCTAAAAGAAATTAGACCCTAGTGGGGAAGACAAACAATTAACTGAGAAAGGAAGATGAAAGTAGGATAGTACTGCACAAATGAAGCATAGGGGCTTGGGCGGGATTTTGCTGAGCAACGTAAATAATTACATCTAGCCAGGGAGGAGGCAGCTTTTGAACTGGGGCTTGGGAAATGTGTAGAGTTTCCATAGGCGGAGAAAGGAGATGTCAGGCATTCCTGAATGAGAAAATCAATTGAGCAAAAAAGGACCGACTTGGAAATGGGTGGGGGCTGGGACTGGTAATGAGTGAAGTGGACCAAGTGGACCGTGAGGCCAGAAATGCAGGATTGCCAAATTTGAAATTTAGATAATTAATATCTTTTGTATGGAACCTGAATGATAGCATTTCTGGACATATTGCAAAAGAGCACAGTGCCTGTTGGCCAAGGAAAACTGCATCCCAATTTCCAGCCCACTCTCTGCTTAGGAACAGAAGGAGAGTAGGGTCTGACCATGAAGCCCTGGAGTTATGAGGATTCTTCTAGCTCGGGAAGACCTCACATCACTTAGAAAAGACCGGAGAGGGGCACCTGGGTGGCTCAGTCGGTTAAGCATCCAACTTTGGCTCAGGTCATGATCTCATGGTTTGTGGGTTCAAGCCCCACGTTGGGCTCTGTGCTGACAGCTCAGAGCCTAGAGCCTGCTTCGGATTCTGTGTCTCCTCTCCCTGCTTATGCTCTCTATCTCTCAAAAATAAATAAACATTAAAAAGAAATCTTTAAAGAGAAAAGAACAGAGAGCTGTGGTAGCTGATGAAAAGTTCCAGAATCGAGAAAGTACCCTCCACCGGAAAGTAAGCTCTATGAGGTTGGGGACCCTGTTTGGCTTTTCCTTGATGTATCCTCAGTGCCTAGCACAGTGTCCAGCCCTCAGTAGGTACTCATGTATTTGTCTAATCAAAGAATAAATGATGTGCAGTTTATGAGAAAGTTCTGGATGAGAGAGAAAACACCGAGAAGGACCACATGAAGCTGCGCTAACACCCAGATGGATTACTGGAGATTCATTAAAAAGGGACTAAGTTTAACTTGGCATGAATTGGTCATACCTGCTCTGAGTGATCACTGCTTCTCTCTCGAAGAGCTTACCAACTGTTTAATAATGCATTGGAGGGTTTTTCCAGAGTCCATGTCAAGTTCACTGAATTGAGTTCCCTGAATTGACCGTTCCTTCCTTTTTTTCATTTGTTCTCCTCATTCCCTCAGTATGCTTCAGTTCTCCATTTTTTCCAAAATCTTTCTGATTGCTCATATAAGCTACTTTGTTTCCCCCCATTCTAAAGCGTATGCCTTTTCTATGCTTCTTGCTTTAAACGTAACTTTAAAAATTACTCCTTGCTCTCTCACCCCTACTTTCACAAGGCTTGTCCCATCCTGGACTTCACCTTTCTTCTTCAAGTGGTGGCCACACTTGCATACATACTCCCACAACTGTTTTTTTCAGGTTCTTTTAAAAGTAGAATTATTCAGGTGCCTGAGTGACTCAGTTGGGCTGATCATGATCTCACATCAGGCTCTGCTGACAGCTCAGAGCCTGGAGCCTGCTTTGGATTCAATGTCTCCCTCTCTCTCTGCCCCTCCCTCGCTCATGCTCTGTCTCTGTCTCAAATATAAATATTTAAAAAAATTTTTTTAAGTAGAATTATTCAGAGAATGTGAACTGTTCAGGAGTAGTGTCAGAATTTAATTTCTGAAATGATCCCATGCTCCATGAGCTAATTTTTTAAGACTGCCCTGGAATCTTCCCTATTGCTTATTTGAAAGTTTTGAAATTTGTTCACCTAGAGTTTAGGGCATGCTTTGGTTACCACAAACTCTTACACTTTGTCCAAAGTTTTGATGTGAATGAAATCCCAAGTTCCCTTCATGGCTACGCCTTTGTCTTGTGAGATGAAATGGACAACGGAAGAAAGTGAGAAAACATCAGACGCTGGGANATCTGGTGATGGACACTTAGGCTCTTTCCATGTTTTAGCTGTTGTGGAGAGTGCTGCTATGAACGAGTGTCAGACTCTTGATCAGACTCAGGTCATGATTCCAGGGTCAAGGGCTCGAGCCCCAGGGTGGAGCCTGCTTGAGAGTCTCTTTCTCTCCCTCTGCCCCTTTCCACTGCTCCTGCTCTTTCTCTCTCTCTAAAAACAAATAATAAATAAAAATAGAAAAAAAATACACCAGATGCTGTATTTTGAAGATTCCCAGTAGATGTCTACATAATTGGAGAACCCCAAGAGAATTTCACATAGTTTTATAAAGTATATTGGGAAAACATTCTAGGCTTGAGTTTCAGGAAACACGTGGCATGTTCAACAGCATAATTGAAGAGAATTGGATGAAAGGACTGAAGTGTGGCTAGGGCTAAGGGAGACCAACAAGGGACAGTGAGGCATCTGGGGACTAGCAATAGTGGGAGTCTTCACCACCCCTAGGCCTGAAGGGATGGGGGGGGGGGGGGGGTGTTGCCAGAACCCAGCAATAGCTTATATTAGCCTGCTTAGGGCTGCCATAACGAAGACCACAAACTGGGTGGCTTAACCCACAGAAATTTCTCGTCTCCCAGTTCTGGAGGCTAGAAATCTAGGCATCAGGAGGGATAGCTCCTTCTGGGGACAGCGAGGGAAGGCGCTCTCCTCTTTCCTTGGCTTGCAGATGACCATGCCTCTGTATCTCTTTATATTTTCTTCTGTGTGTGTCTCAGTCTGTGTCCAAATTTCCCCTTCTTGTAAGGACATCATTTGTACTGGATTAGGACCCATCCTGATCATCTCCTTTGATTTGACGACCTCTGTAGAGACCCTATCTCCAAATAAGATCACTTTCTGAGGTACTGGGGGTCAAGATTCCAATATATCTTATTTTAGGGGGGAGGACACAATTCAACCCATATCAGAATTGTAGTGATAAGAAAGAGCTGCCTGGCAGCAGCTGTGTCCCTTGGTAAAAGGACAAAGCCACTGCCCAGCAGGGAATTAAACACCCAACTTCTTTCCCTCTCATCGTCTCAGGCTACTGCCTCCCCTTGAGTGAACCCAACCAGAAGTTAGAAGACAAGGGTGCCTGGGTGATGCAGTCCACACAGGACAGCCTCCCAGGGCACAGAGAGGGTGGAGAAGGGTGGAGGGGCAAACAGCATATCCAGCACGGCCTGTCTGGGCAGTCTAGAGGGTACACCCAAGGTGGCTAGTGCTTTTTAAGCAAGTCAGCCAGCCTTCTGGGCTCCTTGGTCCCTGGAGAAGCTTGAGAACAGAAAGCCCCCTTTCTGGGGTTTTCCCCCCTATAAAAGCTCAAGCTTCACAAGAGAATTGTGTTGGAGTGAAGGCTTGGGGAGACCAGGTGGAAGAGAAGAGTAAAAACTTTGGTGTGGTGGGATGGGAAATGATGTAAGTTTCGTTGAGGTCTTAAGGTCTCTGCCGTTTTGGCTGCTCTGATCACAGCAGGAAACTTGGAGGAGAGAGGAGATTCTCTGGCAATGAGCAGGTTACAGAGATCGGTGGTCCCAAAGGCAGCAGGAGCCCTTACTCTGCTCCCTGGAACACCAGTTAGGTGTTGCCAATTGACCTAAGATGATCGTGTCCAACCCTGCCTTCTTTTCCATTGGTAATAATACCTGCCAGAGAAGGCCGAAGTGATGAGGGGTTGCCTGCTTCACACCCTCACTCCCAGAATCTAAACAAAAAAGTTGCAGACTATAATCTGCCACGCACGCGCGCGCACCCACACCCACACCCCCACACCCACACACCCACACCCACACCCACACCCACACACCCACACACACACCATTTGTTAAGTGCTCATTAGCCGGCAGGCACAAAACAGCTCCTGTGTAGCTTCTTCAAGCTCTCTCTGTCCTTTCGGATGCTCTGGCCACGGCATGAATCTAAGCTTCACTCAGGGCGGGGCAACAGTATCACAGAGGAAGGACTCTTGTCTCCCACAGAGGAGGCATCAGGGAACCCGAGAGGGAGTCTCCTTATGCTTCACTCTACCGTTCCAACCCTGATCCACACCACACCAGAGGTGACGCCAGACGCGGGCTTCCACTCCCGAGATGAGTTGATGTTCATTTGCGTAATGATTGTTATTTTAAAAAGCTGTCGTTGGCCAGATTTGTGGGAATCGATTACTCTGAACCCTGCATCTAAGCCATCTTCTGACGAGGATATTCACAAACTACTGCTGGCGGGGGAAGCTCAGATCACCCTACGGAGCTGCCCCTGGGAGTAACTCTAAGTAGCGCCCACAAATGTCATTGTGTCTTTGCCAGAAGTTTTAACGTGCCCACGTGTTTTATTTTGAAAAGGTGCGTTCATGTCTTGAAAAATGCCAATTAAAGAAAAAGAAAGAAATGTGGGAGTCCAGCACCAGGGGAATGGTTAAAGTGTTACAGCGCCTCCCCTCCGGGTGAGGTGCCCAATCAGGGACACATCAATTCCTCCCTAAGGTTGTGTAAGTACCAGAAGAACATCCTCACCTAGAATGTGCTTCCCTGCCCTTGGTTCCAAGGATGTATGCCGAAGTATTTTAAGGGCAATTATAAACATCAGGAGGCGGAATGCCTCTACGGGGCTGCCAGCCCAGGCTAGGATGCTCTTCGGTACTAAATATGTTCAAGGGGCCGTGCAGATTTAGACAATAAAAATAATGGACTGAAGGTCAGAAGTATGTACCCTGTTTTCTGAGCAGTGCCTGAGCCAGGCTCTCTTGGGACCTTGGGGAGAGGAAGTCCATAGTGACAGGAATTTAATTTCTCTGGCTTGGCAATCTCAGGGTCAGAGCCAAGGCAGCGTCGGCCATACACAGCAATGGTTTACACACTTGAGTTCTGAAATCCACCCGCTGTGCACTGTTGAACGCATCTTGCGTTTTCTTCTTGCAGATACTTTCCGCCATGCTCGTCCTTCGTGACAAATTTGTCAAGCGCCTGCCTGCAGGCCAGGGCTGTGAGTAGCAGAGAAGGAAAACACCAGCTCCTCGCCCTATAGGACTTAATAGCTAACTCGTATAATAATTACTGTTTACTAGACACTGTTGTCCCTTAGCTGTCAAACACCACCACCAAATAAGTGCTCTTATCATCCTCCGTGTTTGGCAGATGAAGAAACTGAGGCACAGCCAAGGCCATCCAGAGCGCCCAGGTGGCTCAGCCCTTACGCACCTGGCTTCTGCTCAGGTGGGATCTCACCATTTGCGAGTTCCATTCCCACACTGGGTGAGCTCGAGCCCCGCCTCAGGTACAGTACGAGCCCGCTTCAGGTGAGCCCTACCTTTCCCTCTCTCTCTCTCTCTCTGCCTCTCTCTCTTTCTCTCTCTCTCTCTCTGCCCCTGGCTCACTTGCACCCTCTAAATAAATAAATAAATAATAAATAACCAAGGCCACCCAAAGTAGTGAGAGGCAGGGTTTTGAATCTGGGCTGTCAGGCTCCTGAATCCATACTGTTGGCCACAGAGCATATGGCCCATCTAGGTTAGTGAGGGGTGGGCAGGTACACAAATAATTCACATTGAGCATAATGGTAGAAGCACAGAGTACCACGGGAGCACAAAAAAAGAGGTCCAGGCGGCTCAGGATCTGGTGAGGGACGGGGGGGAGGCGTCTCCTGAATGAGGCGACACCTGGGCGGCGCTGGAGAGCGCGGCTGGGTGTCAGCTGGGAACCGAAGGGAGGGGAAAGATCTGCGGCCTGATAAGCTCCGTATTGGGGCCTGGGGGCGGGGCTTAAACACCGCAGCATCTCCAGCGAATAAAATGCGACGCGGGAGGTGGCACCGAGTTTGCCTCACGAATGGTTGCTGGGCCTCTTCTATGGGTAGGACTGCGCTTATTGCTGAGGGTGTAGCTGGGACCGAATGTCTCGGGAGCTTGAACTTGAGCTTTCAAACATTTTGCTCCCTTAACTTACTAAAATAACACTTTAGAACTACCCCCGTGCCTAGCGTTCAACAAACTAGAAGCAGAAGGGAACCTCCTCAATCTGATAAAGAGCATCTACGAAAACCCCCGCAGCTGCCATCATATTTAATGGAGAGAGACTGAATGCCTTCCCTCTAAGATCAGGGATAAGACAGGGATGTCCACTTTCACCACTTCTATTCCGTATTGTACTGGACGTTCCAGCTAGAGTCACTAGGCAAGAAAATTAAGTTAAAGCATACACATTGGAAAGGAAATTGACACTTTAAAATAAAAGTGTTTCGGGGGCGCCTGGGTGGCTCAGTTGGTTGAGCATCTGACTCTTGATTTTGGCTCAGGTCATGATCTCGTGGTAGTGGGATCCAGACCACCCCCTCCCCCCGACCCTCCCCCCCTTGTTGGGCTTCAAGCTGAGTGTAGAGCCTGCTTGGGATTCTCTCCCTCTCTCTGCCCCTCCCCTGCTTGCGTGCACGTGCCCTCTCAAAATAAATAAAGAAACATTAAAAAAAAACCTGTTACATCAGTCTTGAATGCCATCCAACGGAATTTAAATACTATAGCAATTTGATACCCACCACAATTCATTTATATATGTAAATAAAGTAAAATCACTTGGTTAACTACAAGAAATTTTACGTTATTCCATCTTCTCCTTGAACTTGTGCTTTTATTCCATTTTACTCTTGCAGAAGATTCTCCTCAAGTACTATAATTTTATGCTTGAAAGTTTTTATTGATCATCTTTTCATGCCTCTCTACCACAGAACTGTGCATTTACATTGAAATTTAATTTTTAAAAACATTTCCTGTGATCATAGTCTTCTAAAAACTTTCTTGCCTACTATTACAAGTATTCTTATTGCAGTATTAATCAAAGTAAATATATAGCATCATTTTTTGATAAATGAAATCTTATTGCAAATTTTACCTCAGTAGAAGGCAGGTGATTTTTCTCAACGAGTCCTGCATCATTCAATTCCTATTTTTTTGGTAATGGCCAAAACAATTGGCTTGTATAAAATGAGTAGATAGGAATAGAGTTTTGTTCTCAGCAGTATAATTCTCAGAGTTCTTTTGCAACTCCTTCCAAATAGTTTGCCAAAGATCATGCAGTAACCATCACCAAAGCTTATTTTAATGACCCATCAACTGACAATTCCAGGAGGTGCTCATTGAATTTTATCAAAATCAAATTAATTTGAAACCATCTGACTTGGGGACACCTGGGTGGCTCAGTCAGTTAAGCATTCGACTTCAGCTCAGGTCATGATCTCACGGTTCATGGGTTTAAGCCCCGCATTGGGCTCTGTGCTGACAGCTCAGAGACTGGAGCCTGCTTTGGATTCTGTGTGTCTCTCTCTCTCTGCCTCTCCTCCACTCAAGTTCTGTCTGTCTCTCTCAAAAATAAATAATAAACATTAAAAATTTTAAAAATAAAGTTATTTACTTTCTTAATCTAGA
>NW_027528611.1:2730339-2758516 GCF_008692635.1 Crocuta crocuta | reverse complement strand
TTATTAATTTTTGAGAGAGAAAGAAACAGAGCCCAAGTGGGAGAGGGGCAGAGAGAGACACACACACACAGAATCTGAAGCAGGCTCCAGGCTCTGAGATGTTAGCACAGAGCCTGACACGGGACTCAAACTCATGGACCACGAGATCACGACCTGAGCTGAAGTCGGATACTTAACTTACTGAGCCACTCAGCCTCCCCAGACACCAGTATTTCAATATGTCCCTCTGTTTGGACCCCTGAAAGGAAGTCAGTCTGTGGGACAAAGGTTGCAAGATACTGTGGGCTTGTGTTTTCCCATGAGAACTTACAAAAAGTAGTTAAAGCCCTTCTTTTCTAATAAAAGAAAAATACACCTGTCTTAATTAAGCCTTTTAATACACCTGTCTGAATAATCTTGGAAACGCCCTTTTCCTGCTGGCTCCGATTTAGCTCCAAAATGGCATTTGGTTACGTAAGCATTCAGCCCCTGTGAAACCACATTCATTTTTTGATACATTTGATCCATATTTGGCTTCTATGGAGGATAAAGAAGAAAAGCTTAGAAAAAGAAGATGGCTTAGTATATTGCAGAAGGTTGACACCTCTCCCAATATACAAATACATACACTGAAGTCACTGCACAGGCTAATTCGTTATATTAAGTGGGACCAAAGTTAGCTGCTGGAATACCTGATAAGTGGGGACAGTTTTGCCATTTCCCAAGCTAATTGTGGCACAGAATCACCCTGTGTTTGCAGTCACGTGGGCAGAAGCAACGTCAGGCATCTGGAGACAGCTATCCACAGATTGATTACATCCACTGCCTCCTGTCTGATTTGCTTCTGATTATAAGGAATCCCGTTGCTGGAGAGTGTTACAGAGCAGAAGCCCCCTCCCCCCTTTTTTTTTTAAATGTGTTTTTATTTTGGAGACAGAGCACAAGCAAGGGAAGGGCAAAGAGAGAGAGAGAGACAGAGACAGAATCTGAAGCAGGCTCCAGGGTCTGAGCTGTCAGCATAGAGCCTAATGCGGGGCTCGAACCCACAAACTGTGAGATCATGACCTGACCCGAATCTGAGTGCTTAACCGACTGAGCCACCCAGGCGCCCCGGAAGCCCTCCCTGAAGGGAAAGCTGCAGGTACATTTTTGCTCAGGGACTCTGGGCAAGGTGACCCCCTCTTCTCCATGAGTTTCTGTGGCCATAGCAGATCGCTTTATGCCCCAATTCAACAGTGGAACCTCAACTTTGGTTTTGATGTTCATGCCCTGTGTCTGTTTCACTCCTCCGCTGTAACAGGACTTTTGGAACATTAAAAAGACCCTGGTTCTTACATGTATTTTGAGCCGTGGCTTGCGATATCGCTAAATAGGACTTTCCCTTTTAGCCTGCGGTATATCCGCCCTGCCGTAACCTGCAGACGCATGACATGGGATGGAGCGGTTGGCTTCCTTTACCGTCAATGTTATGGGAGTTTTTTTTGTTGTTTTTTTTTTAAAGAGTATCCTTATAAATAGAAAGTTGAGAGTTCCCTGGTGAGAACAGGAACCAGTCAAGGCAAAGGAAACTCTCCTGTTCTCAAAGGGCATCAACTAGATCTGCTTTTATGTGTATTAGACACATGTCCATGTAAGGCTCTTTCAGTACAATATATAAGCTTAGTGTTAGTGTCTGTCAGATGTGATCTGCTGCTACTTAGATAAGTGTGGTGCCTATTGAGACAACAGAGGATAGAGCTACAGGTGTTCAGTGAGGCTACAGAAACATTTTGCTGATGTAACAGTTTGGTTTTTAACATCTGGTAATTGAGTGATGCAACGCTGGGGCACTTGCTATAAAGAATTCTATTCCTTATTGAAGAATAAATTATTTATATTGGGTCAGTGTTTCAACAGTAAGACTAATTTTTTTTTAATGTTTATTTTTGAGAGAGAGAGACACAGTGCAAGCGGGGGAGGGGCAGAGAGAGAGGGAGACACAGACTCCGAAGCAGGCTCCAGGCTTCAAGCTGTCAGCACAGAGCCCGACATGGGGCTCGAACCCACAGATCACAAGATCATGACCTGAGCCAAAGTCCGACGCTTAACGGACTGAGCCACCCAGGCACCTGGAGTATGACTAATTTTTTAAGTTTTTTTTTTAAAGAATTTATCTATAATCTTCCAAAAGCAGTGGTGCTTGTAGATACATAAAGTAAGCTTTGGAAGTCCAAAAAATAAAGACTGCTTTCATTTTAGGGGGAAAAAAATGCAATTTTCTGGCCACAGGGGCATAGTAGAGTTCAGTTAAGTGTTGATATAGTTTATATTCAGTCTCCATGTCTCTTCTGCAAAAGGTAAACTGTTAAGTAAACTGGTTTTCTAAATAACACTTCTTAAAATTTCAGATTTATTCAGTTGGTAGTAGAGTTTTGTTTTTAATGTTTATTTTTTTGAGAGGGAGAGAGAGACAGAGTGCAAGGAGCGCAGGGGCAGAGAGATAAGATGACACAGAATCTGAAGTAGGCTCCAGGCTCTGAGCTGTCTTCACAGAGCCTGACGAGGGGCTCGAACTCACAGACTATGAGACCATGACCTGAACTGCAGTCTGACGCTCAACTGACTGAGCCACCCAGGCACCCCAAGTTGGTGGTAAAATTTTATTTAAAGGCCTTAGCTATTAATAGGTCAATGAGTTCTTTAACTTAAAACAGACATTTGGGGTGTTGCAGATGCCACCGCCCTGGGGCCACCCCAGCGGACCAGCCGTGGTCAACCCCACAGTGGTATTCTTCGGCATTGCCGGTGACAGCGAGCCCTGGGGCGGCATCTCTGTTCCAAAGACAGCAGAGGACTTCAGTGCTCTGAGCGCTGGGGAGCAAGGATTTGATTATAAAGGTTCCTGCTTTCCCAGGATTATTCGGGGATTTATATGCCAGGGTGGTGACTTCACATGCTGTAATGGCCCTGGTGGCAAGTCCATCTATGGGGAGAAATTTGATGATGGGAATTTCATCCTGAAGCACACAGGTCCTGGCATCTCGTCCATGGCGAGTACTGGACCCAACACAAACACTCCCCAGTTCTTCATCTGCGCTGAGTGATTGGATGACAGGCACGTGGTCTTGGGCCGGGTGAAAGACGGCAGGAATCTTGTGGAAACCGCGGATGCTTTGGGTCCAGGCACGGCAAGACCAGCAAGAAAATCACCATGACTAACTTTGGACGCATCCAATACATTTGACTTGTGTTTTTATCTTTACTCTAAGACTATTGCTTGGGGCACCTGGGTGGCTTAGTCAGTTAAGCGTCCGACTTTCGCTTAGGTCATGATCTCGCGGTTCGTGGGTTCAAGCCCTGCGTCGGGCTCTGTGTTGACTGCCAGCTCAGAGCCTGGAGCCAATTTCAGAATCTGTATCTCCCCCCTCTCTCTGACCCTCCCCTGCTCATGCTGTCTCTCTCTCTCTCTCCTAGAAATAAATAAAAAATTTAAAAAAAAAAGACTATTCCTTCTGAGCCGAGGAGCTGCCCCTTTACCCCCATCTGCTCAAAATGCCCTATAATCTTTGTGCTCTTGCTGTGGGTCCGTGGGATCCATATTTTCCTTACCCCCCTCTGAATCTAGCTGGATTGCAGAGTTAAGTTTATGATTATGAAATAAACACTAAACAAAAACAACAACCAGAACTCCTTTCACTCCAGACATTTGGAACAGCTATTGCAATGTAATCCTGTGTGTGTTTTTAAACATTTTTAAAGTGTTTGTTTTTTTACTTTTGAGAGAAAGAGTGAGTGGAGGAGGGGCAGAGAGAGAAAGAGAACCTGCAGCAGGCTCCACGCTGCCAGTGCAAAGCGACATGGGGCTCAAACCCATGAACTGCGAGGTCATGACCTGAGCGGATGCTTAACCGACTGAGCCACCCAGAAGCCCCCTGTCTGTGACTCTTAAGTTGACATGTAGAGTCTAATCATTGATTCTCATGAGGAGTTCCTCTTTCCATGGTAAGTTTGTGAACCATGAAGAAAGTGAGACTAGAAGCTGCCCAAATAAATCATACAAAAGTAACTCCCATGGCTGCTTATATTGAGGTAATTGTTAAACTGTAACTAATAATTTGGATGGCAATATTTCTCTTTGTTGTAAACCCTGATGACCAAGTTGCTTAAGTACAATTTATAGAGTTTCAGTGCAGTTAATTTTTAATGGAAAATCTGAAATCTAAATTTCAGATTTAAAAGGCACTATACAACCATTGTATCTGTAAATAAGTTTACTTCACACTTTTTTGTCGCTTAGAATAGTATGAGATACTACTTGAGTGGTCTATTTGGGAAGTAATATCCATTTCTAGTATTTGCTTTTTAGTATCGAACTGAATTTACAGTTCTGTCCTAGATGTTTTTCACTAAGGTGGTCCAATCCATTCTTGTGTCTTTTTGTTAATGGTGAGTGCCCCTCAGTTTCCTAACCTCTGCCACAAAATGTTATTTTATATCCCTTTGGCTATTGGCGAGACTACAAAAGAGAAAAGCTATAATTATATATAACGCTAACCCTTTGACTGCTGATGTATGTTTCTACTTAATATGCCTTGTATGGCTACTTTTTTGAGCTAATAAAGTATGTTTGGTGTTCTTGTAAAAACCAGAAACAAACCAACCAGCCGAAACTAAAATGCTCTCCTGATGCTCCCAGCAGAGGGCGACATAGAGTCCTGCCTCCTTTGCCCTTAAAGCCCTGCAGCATTTTCAAAATGGGGATCAATGTGCTTAGCATTATGACCCTTGGGTTTTATGCTGTCTCCTCCTCCAGCCTATTATTTCCTCCAGAGCAGAGTCATTCTGTAAAAACCCAGTCATTCTGTAAAAACCCAGACTAGCATAATGCTCAGCACTTGGCAAGCACTCAAATGCTCCCTAAGTGAAAAACTCTGGAGGTAAACTGCTGACATCACAGGTTGGCCCAGGACAACTTACCCCGAGACTGGAGAAGCCATGACCCAAGGCTTCCTAAAAATGAGGGTGAGGGGGGTGCCTAGTGGCTCAGCTGGTTAAGTGTCCAATTTCGGCTCAGGTCATGATCTTGCAGTTTGTGGGTTCAAGCCCCATGTCGGGCTACATGCTGACAGCCTGAAGCCTGCTTCGGATTCTGTGTCTCCCTCTCTCTTCACTCCCCCCCTCTTGTGCTCTGTCTCTGTCTGTCTTTCTCTCTCAAAAAATAGATAAACATTAAAAAATTTTTAAAACTGTGAGAGAATGGTCGTAGTTTCTGCAATTGCCTGCAAGTTCCTTAAATTGATTAAATCTAAAGAAAGGATGTAGAAACAAATCTGCAGGCCTGGAAGTTGCCTGGAGGGCCCGGTGTGGGCAGCCAGCAGTGTTTCCCGGGTTGTTTATCAGTCACTTTGAGGGGCGCCTGGGTGGCTCACGTGGTTGAGCATCCCTGACTCTTGATTTCGGTTCAGGTCATGATCTCATGGTTTGTGACATGGAGCCCTGCATCGGGCTCTGTGCTGATGCATGGAATGGAGACTACTTGGGATTGTCTCTCTCTGTCTCTCTCTGAACCCCCCAAATAAACAAATAAACTTAAAAAAAAAAGTCTTGAGAACAAGAAATGCATGGTAGCATGGGTGATTTTTCTCCAAGATTTAATCGAACAACCACCTTAACTTGCTGAGATTTTAGAAAGTTCTATAACGTTGGGAGGGGAGAATCCTTCCATTGCTGTGAGAAAGGCTGAGCTCTCTAGCAAAGCAAAGGAAGTACTTCAGAATGTTAACAGAATTTATCTCTAGGAAGCAGAAGTCCAAGGGATTTTTCCCCCCTGCTTTTCTGTATTTTGTAGATTTTCATTTAAGAGCAAGTATTACTTTTAGAATGAAAAACTTTATTTAAACAAATCTATATTGTGAGCTCAAAAAAGTTTCCACATGCAGATTTATAAAATAACACAAATTTAATTCAAGCACGAGGCTCCTGTGACTATGTGAAATCCAACATTCAGAGCATTGGGTATATTTAGAAAGATTTTCTCTCAGTTTTGGGGGAAAACTAGCCCTAGACTAAATGCTGCTCTGGTATCACCTAACAAAGCATCACCTGAAGTGATCAAAATGTTTCCAACTGGGGCACGTGTGTGGCTCAGCCGGTTAATTGTCGGACTTCAGCTCAGGTCATGATCTCACAGTTCGTGGGTTCAAGCCCTGCATCAGGCTCTGTGCTGACAGCTCGGAGCCTGGAGCCTGCTTCAGATTCGGTGTCTCCCTCTCTCTCTGTCCCTCTCCAGCTCATGCTCTGTCTCTATCTCTCTCAAAAATAAACTTTAAAAGACAATGTTTCCAACCAATTTAACCATATCCCAGAACAAAGCTCAAGAATCTTTATAGGAATACAATTATATCTTATCCCCCCAAAGATAAAATTTACAATATCTAATATGATTGGTCCAGTATCCAGTAAAAGCTAATGTGTGTGCAGAGAAGCAGAAAAATATGAGAAGGGAAAGCAACCAATTGGCACTATCAGAATGTACATTGATAGAATTAGTAGAAAAGTACATGAAAGCAACTATAACTGTAGTCTGTATGTTTAGGAAACTATAAGAAATATTAAAAACATTAAGTAGAAATGTGAAAGATATATTTAAAAAAAGATCAGTATTGAACTTCTAGAGAAGAAAACAATAATGTCTGAGATGAAAAAACTTCCTATATGGGATTAACAGCTGAATAGACATGATAGGAGGAAACCAATCAGTGAACCGAAGCTCTCACTACAGAAGCCATCCAAAATGAAACACAGAAAGAAAGAATAAAGAAAATAAATAGGCGCCTGGATGGCTCAGTTGGTTAAAAGTCCGCCTTTGGCTCAGGTCATGATCTCACGGTTTGTGGGTTCAAGCCCTGGAACCTGCTTTGGATGCTGTGTCTCCCTCTCTCCCTGCCTCTTCTCTGCTCGCACTCTGTCTCTCTCTCTTTCAAAAATAAACATTAAAAAAAAAAAAAAGAAAGTAGAAGAGGGGAAAACCAAACCCAGAGTATCAGTTTGCTACAAGACAACTTCAAAAGGGGGACAACAAAAAAGATGACAGCAGATTTCTCTTTAGAAACCAGGCGAGCCAGGGGCGCCTGGGTGGCCCGGTTGGTGGAGCGACTGACTCTTGATTTCAGCTCAGGTCATGATGATCCCGGGGTCGTAGTATTGAGTCCTGCATTGGGCTCCTCACTGGGTGTAGAGCCTGCTTGGGATTCTCTCTCTGTCTCTCTGTCTCTCTCTCCCCTGCCCTCATGCTCTCCTTCAAAAAAAAGAAAAGAAAAAGAAAAAGGGGTGGGGGAGGGGGAGGGGGGTGATGGGCATGGAGGAGGGCACTTGTTGGGATGAGCACTGAGTGTTATATGGAAACCAACTTGACAATAAACTATATAAAAAAACCAATTATGTACATAAAAAAAAACAAAAACAAACAAACAAACAAAAATGCCTCTTATCATGTAAAAAAAATAAAAAACAAATGATGTGAACAAAAAAAGAAAAAGAAAAAGAAAGAAAGGAAGGAAGAAGAGAGAAAAGAAACCATGAAGGCAGAAGAGTGTGGAGCAGCTTTTTAAAAATACTTAAACTAGGGGCACCTGGGTGGCTTAGTCGGTTAAGCATCCAACTTTTGCTTAGGTCATGATCTCGCGGTTCATGGGTTCGAGCCCCGCGTCGGGCTCTGTGCTGACTGCCAGCTCAGAGCCTGGAGCCTGTTTTGGAGTCTGTGTCTCCCTCTCTCTCTGACCCTCCCCTGCTCACGCTGTCTCTGTCTCTCTCTCCTAGAAATAAATAAAAAATATTTAAGAAAAATACTGAAACTGTCAAACCTAGATTCTACTTAGTGAAAATGTCTTTTGAAACCAAGGATTAAATACAGCCTTTTTTTGGACATAAAAAATCTGGAAGACCTAGGCTACAAGAAATGTTCATGGAAGTCCTTCAAGCAGAAGGAAAATGATTCCAGATGGAAGCACAGATCTACACCTAGGATTCAAGAGGGATAGAAACACAATGTGGATAAGCAGTGACATTTTGTTCTTCTTATTTAAATCTTCTTAAAGATAATTGACTGTTTAAAGTAAAAATGATAACAATATAGTTGAGGGCTTCTGACATACTTAGAAGTAAAATGTATGACCGCAATAGCACCAACGCTGGAAGGGAAGATGTGGAAGTACACAGCTGTAAGGTTCTTATATTATACATGAAGTCACACACTATTACTTGAAGGTAGACTGTGATGAGTTAAATACGTATACTATAAACCTGACAGCAACAACTAAAACAATCCAACGGAGAGTTGTAGCTGACAATTTAACAAAAAGGATAAAATCAAATTACTAATAATATTCGATTAATCCAGAAGAAGGCAGAGAAAAGAAAAATGGCACAAAGAACAAATGATACAAATAAAAAATAGCAAGATGATAGACTCAAACCTAACCCTATCAGTAATCACATTATATGCAGGGGTCTAAATATCTCAAATAAAGGTGAGAGATTTTCAGAGAAAAAAATAGGATCAAATTATATGCCACCTACAAGAAGCCCACTTTAATTAATTAGTTAATTTTAAAAGTAGAATTTATTGTCAAGTTGGCTAACATATGGTGTGTACAGTGTGCTCTTGGTTTTGGGGGTAGATTCCCATGATTCATTGCTTACACCCAGTGCTCATCCCAACAAATGCCCTCCTCAAAGCCCATCACTTATTTGCCCTGACCACCCCCCATCAACCCTGTTTGTTCTTTGTATTTAAGTCTCTATGGTTTGCCTTCTAAGTGAAAAAGTCAGTCAGAGAAAGACAGATATCATATGCTTTCATTCATAAGTGGAACTTGAGAAACTTAACAGAAGACCATGGGGGAAGGAGAGAGGGAACAAAGTTACAAAAAGAAACTCATTTTAAATATAAAGATACAAATATGTTAAAAATAAAAGGATAGAAAAAAGACTTACCATGGTAACACTATTCTAAAGAATAATACTAGACAATGTAAATTTCAGAGCAAAACTATCTCCAGGCACAAAGGGTGCCATTTCATAAGGAATGAATGTGTCCATTCATCCAGAAGACATAACAAAGCTAAGTATTAAGAATCGAAGAACAGAGGATCAATATACATAAGCAAAATTAACAGAATGCAAGGAGAAATAGACAAACTTATAATGGTAGTTGGAATTTTCTTTTTCTTTTCTTTTTTAAAAAGATTTATTGTATTTAGGGGCGCCTGGGTGGCTTAGTCGGTTAAGCGTCCGACTTTCGCTTGGGTCATGATCTCGCGGTTCGTGGGTTCGAGCCCCGCGTCGGGCTCTGTGCTGACTGCCAGCTCAGAGCCTGGAGCCTATTTCAGAGTCTGTGTCTCCCTCTCTCTCTGACCCTCCCCTGCTCACGCTGTCTCTCTCTCTCTCTCTCCTAGAAATGAATAAAAATATTAAAAAAAAAGATTTATTGTATTTTACTTTAAGTAGTCTCTACACCCAATGTAGGGCTTGAACTTACAACTCTGAGATCAAAAGTTGCATGCTCTTCCTATTGAGCCAGGCCGGGGCCTCAATAGTTGGAATTTTCAATATCCTTCTGTCAATAATCAATAGAACAAGTGGACTGGAAATCAGTAATGATTTAGAAGATTTGAACAACACTATCAACCAACTTGACCTTATTGACATTTATAAAATAATCTTCCCAACAACAGCAGAACACATTCTGTTTAAGCGCACACAGACCATTTGCCAAGGTGGACTTTTTTTGGATCATAAAACAAGTCTCAAAAAATTTTAAAGGAATCAAATCATGCAAAGTATGTTCTCTCACCACAAAGCAGTTAAGTTAGAAATCAATGAAAGGTACCTAAAAATCCCATAAATATGTGGAAAGTAAATAACACACTTCTAAATAACCCAGGGTCAAAGGAGAAATCAAGAGTGAAATCATTGAGTATTTTGAACTGAATAAAAACATAACATATTAACATTTGTAGAATGTTGCTAAAGCACTATGTGAATGGAAATTTATAGCATTATAACACCAGTATTAAAACAGAAGTTCTCTAATCAATGACATCAGCTTCCTCCTTAAGAATCTGATGAAAGAGGGGCACCTGAGTGGCTCAGTCGGTTAAGTATCTGATTGCAGCTCAGGTCTTGATCTCGCAGTTTGTGAGTTCAAGCCCCGCGTTGGGCTCTGTGCTGACAGCTCAGAGCCTGGAACCTGCTTCAGATTCTGTCTCCCTGTTTCTCTGCCCCTCCCCTGCTCTCTCTCTCTCTCTCTCTCTCAAAAATAAACATTTTTTAAAAACTTTAAAAATCATATAAAAAAAGAATCTAATGAAACAAGGGCAAATGAAACCCAAAACAAACAAAGCAAAGAAATAAAGATCAGAGTAGAAATCAATGAAATCAAATCAGAAAAACCATACTGCAAATGAATAAAACTAAAAGATGCATGAATATAAAATATGCATATGAGCATTTTCAACATTATTGGTCATTAGAGAAAGGCAAATTAAAACCACAGTGAAATATACCTATATAGCTGTCATAAAGTCTTAAATTAAAAAGACTGAACAAAACTAGTGTGGATGAGGAGAGAGAGCAACTGAGTTCTCAGACACTGCTGGTGGAGATCTAAAACAGCACATTTTGGAAAATTCTTAAAATGTTAAGCACACATTTACCATTTGACTCAGCCATTCCATTCCTAAGAGAGGTGAAAGTGTCTGTCCATACAAAGACTTTTGCATTACTGTTTATAGCAACTTTATTTGTAATACCCCAAATTGGAAACAACCTGTGTCCATAAGCAGCTGAATGGATAAGCAGACTGTGAGATACCCACACAATGGAAAACTACATAGCAATACAAAGGGATGAATTCTTGGTACATGTGGCAACATGCATGACTCTTAATTATGCTGAGCTAAAGAAGCCAGCTCACGTTCCCCAGAAACGGCACATACTGTGTCATTCCATTTTTGCAAAAGTCTAGAAAATGAGAACCAATCTCTAATGAAAGCAGGCAGATTAGCAGTTGTCAGGGAATGGAGACTTGGCTAGAGAGGGCCAGGAGCACGGTCTTATAAGCAGGCACAAGAAAATTTTTTGGAGTAATCGATATGTTCATCTTGATTGTGGAGATGATCTCATGGGTAGATACATAGGTCAAAACATCAACCTGGGCACTTAAAAAAATGTGTCAATTTATTACATGTCAGTTATGGCTCAATAAAGCTGTTTAAAATAAAAACTGACCTCGGGCACCTGGGTGGCTCACTTAGTTAGGTATCCGACTTCGGCTCAGGGCATGATCTCATGGTTTGTGAGTTCAAGCCCTGCGTCAGACTCTGTGCCGACAGCTCAGAGCCCGAAGCCTGCTTTGGATTCTGTGTTCCCTCTCTCTGCTGCTCCTCTGCTTGCACTCTCTTCTCTCCCAAAAATAAATAAACGTTAAAAAATTTTAAACAAAAAATAAAATAAAATAAAATAAAATAAAAACTGAAATCTGAGAACCAAAAAAAAAAAAGAAAGAAAAGAAAAGAAATCAATTAATCAGTCAAATATAAAAACCCTCCTTCAGATCAGGATCGATATTAGGAATCTCCAAGATCGTTTTTGTAAAAAAGAAAGCTGTCAAACATATTTAATAACCATTTGGGCAAAACAAAAAAGGGAACATAAGACTGTATGTTTATACTTACCCCTATTTGCATAAAGAAATAACCATACTTGCTGTTTTTACATAAAGACATACTGACGGTCCTGGAAGCACACAAAAGGAAGTAATAATAGTGGTTATCTGGGTGGGGTAGGGAAAAAGGAATATGGGAATGCGAGCGTGGAACAGGGCTAGGAGCAAGATTTTTCACTGACTTAACTTTTTGAGTAGTTTTTTATTTTTTGAACTATGTAACTACTTTTACTATTTTCTTTTATTATTATTATTTTTATGTTTATTTTTGAGACAGTGTGTGCGCACGAGCAGGGGAGGGGCAGAGAGAGAGGGAGACAAGATTTGAGGTGAGCTCTGCACTGACAGTAGAGACTGTAAGGTCAAGAGTCGGATGCGCAACGGGCTGAGCCACCCAGGCACTCCTGCTCTGCGTATTTAATCTGAAATATGGCACTAATCACCATCTCTATCCTCCTCCTGAAAAACACAAGGACTTTAGAATCCTTTGTTTCTGTACTGAGAGAATTATGTTAAAAGTCTCCAACTGTGCTCTGAGATTTGTCTATTTCTCCTCTTATTTTTGTCATTTCGCTTTATATCTTTTATTTTTAAGTAAGTTCTACACTCAGAGTGGGGCTTGAACTCACAACTCTGAGATTGAGTCACACGTTCTACTGACTGAGCCAGCTTTATGTATTTTGAAACTATGTTATTATGTGCACACAAAGTTAGGATTGTTATGTAGTCCTGTTTCATTGGCCCTTTCATCACTCTGTAATGGCCCCCTTTAACCTTTAGGAATATTTTCTATCTTATATTCTACTTTGTCTGATATTAACAGCTGCCACCGCAGCTCTCTTTTGGTTAGTATTTGCTTGTTATATTTTTCCATCCTTCTACTGGTGCATATATTTGCATATTCATATTTATAGTGTGTCTCTCATAAATATAGTTGGGTCATTTTTAAACAGCAATTCAAAAAAGTCTGTATCTTAAATTTTTTTAACATTTATTTATTTATTTATTTATTTTGAGAGAGAGCAAGAGTGAGCAGGAGAGGACCAGAAAGGAGACAGAGGATCTTAAGCAGGCTCCATGTAGTGAGCAGAGCCCAATGCAGGGCTCAAACCCACCAGCTGTGAGATCATGACCTGAGCTGAAATTAAGCGTTGGCTACATAACCGACTGAGCCACCCAGGTACCTCCCAAAACGTTTGTATCCTAATTAGAATACTTAATTTATTTAATTATGGATATAGTTGAGTTTGATTGCCATCTTGGAGTTTCTTTTCTACTTGTCCCTTATATTGTTTTCTTATTCCAGTATTCCTTTGGATTAATGAAGCCTTTTTATTATTCCACTTATCTTTTTTATTAATTAAAAATTATTTTAATGTTTATTTATTTTTGAGAGAGACAGAGAGACAGACCGTGAGTGAGGGAGGGGTAGGGAAAGAGGGAGACACAGTATCAGGAGCAGGCTCCAGGTTTTGAGCCGTCAGCACAGAGCCTGATGCCAGGGCTTGAACTCATGAACTGTGAGATCATGACCTGAGCCAAAGTTGGATGCTTAACCAACTGAGCCACCCAGGCGGCCCTCTTCTTTATTAATTTTTAATTATACCTTCTTTGCATTATTATTTTAATAGTTTCTCCGGATATAATATGTACCTTTACCTTATTATAATCTGCCTTAAATTAGTTCTTTACCACTTTGTGAACAGCTTACCTCCATTTACCATCTTGCCTTTTGCATCTTTGTAGACCTATACTTTTAACATGTTATAAATTGCACACAATATAGTTATTATTGCTTTAAATGATTACAGTCAATATTCTTTTATATGTATTTACATATAATACATGCTCTTCATTCCAATGCTCTTCATTCCTTTTCTCAGTTCTGAACTTCCCCGTGGAGTAATTTTCCTTCAGCCTAAAGAATTTTCTATTGTTATTATTATTATTATTATTTTAATGTTTTATTTATTTTTGAAAGAGAGATAGAGACAGCATGGGCAAGGAAGGGTCAGAGAGAGAGGGAGACACAGAATCTGAAACAGGCCCTAGGCTCTGAGCTAGCTGTGAGCACAGAGCCCAATGTGGGGCTCAAACCCACGAACCATCAGATCATGACCTGAGCTGAAGTCAGACGCTTAACCGACTGAGCCACCCAGGCGCCCCTCTATTATTATTTTTAAATATTTTATTTCTAAGCAATCTTCACACCCAGTGTGGGGCTGGAACTCACAACCTCGAGATCGAGAGTTGCACACTCTTCCAACTGAACCAGTCAGGTACTCCAGACTAAAGAACTTTCTTTAGTATTTCTTGTAGAGTGAATGAATTCTCTTAATTTGTCAAATAAAATCTTTATTTCATCTTTATTTTTAGAGGATATTCTCACTGGGTACAGAATTTCAGGTCAGAAAATTTTTCATTTCTTTCAGAACTTGAAAGATGTCACCCTTTGGTCTTCTGGCCTCCATAGGTTCTGTTAAAAAGTCAGCAGTAAGTGTTACAGTTGCTCTTCTGCAAGTATGTGTCTTTTTCTCTGGCTGCCCTTACACTTGGTTTTCTTTCTATTTTGCTTAGGTTTTTTAAAAAATCTTTTTAAAATTAATTTTTGAGAGAGAGAGACAGAGAGACAGAAACAGACACAGACACAGAATCCAAAACAGGCTCCAGGCTCTGAGTCATCAGCACAGAGCCCGATGCAGAGCTTGAACCCACAAGCTATGAGATCATGACCTGAGCTGAACACCTGAGCCACCCAGAGCCCCTCTTTTGCTTAGGGTTTGCTAAGCCTCTTGAATCTTTGAGTTGCTATCTTTCATGTTTTGGCAACTTCTCAATCAATGTATCTTCAAATATTACCTTCTCTCTTCCTTGGACTCCTGTACACGTACATTAGATCATTAGACTATGCCCTCCATGTCTTGAATATTCTCTTCTGTTTTTTCTTTGTTTTTCACTATGTACTTCAACTTGAAGATCTTGTGTTTACTGTCTTTCAGTAATATAATCCTAGCTTGTGCTCTGTCGAGTCTGTTGATAACACAGTGTCCAGTGAGTGTCCAGTTTCCAGCCCTAGAATGTCCATTTGATTATTTTTCTATCGATTATAACTCTCTTTTGAAATTACCCATTTTTTCATTACTTTTGTCCATCTTTTACTCCACTTTCTTAAATATAGTTATAATAGTTTTTTTTTTTTTTAAGTCTTTCGCTGCTAACTACAATACCTGGATCTTCTCTGAGACAGCTTCTATTGTATACTTATTTTCCCCTTAATTATCAAGCATTTTTCCTGTCTCTTCAAATACCTTGTGACTTTTAAAAATTATATACTGGAGGGGGCACCTGAGTGGCTCAGTTGGTGAAGTGCCCAGCTCTTAGTTTTGGATCAGGTCTCACAGCTTTGTGAGTTTGAGCCCTGCATCAGGCTCTGCACTGACAGCAGGGAGCCTGCTTAGGATTCTCTCTCTTCCTCTCTCTCTCTGTCCCTCCTCCACTCTCACTGTCTCTGTCTCAAAATGAATAAATAAACCTTTAAAATAATTTATTAAAAATATAAATAAAAAAATAAAAATGATATGCTGGAGGTTGTGCAAAAAAGAGGGATTGAAGTCAATGTTATTTCTTCCTACATAGGATACATACTTCCTATTAGGCAAGAAAGTGAGGGACTGATCATGCTTAACTGTATTAGAAATTGAGCTGTGTTGTGGCTTTAGTTAGGCTCAGTCTATCTCTGCCTCCAAATGTCTCAAAGGCAAGATCTTTTGTATGCTTATTAAAGGCCCCTTCTTCTCATTGACTTTGTGTCTAGACAAAGGTACTTGAGACTTGGGAGATTTCATTTTGCCTTTGTAGACCAATCTCTAGCCTCCTGAGTGGCCCTGGAACTCAGTTAGTGTCTCTAAGAGAAAACCAGTCAATCTGTCACCACAGCTTAAGTGAACATCAAGAGCTTCATTAATTTTGTATTTTTCCTGGCAGAGTCCCTCTGCTTAAGAAAAGCTTGATTCCAGATTCAGCAAATAACCTTGAAGGAAAAAAATGGCCAATAATCTCAACTCACCTAGGAAGGTGTCTTTTCTCTCTTAATTTGGAGTTCTTTTACTCTTCTTGGCTTCTACAACCTTCCAATACCTTTCAAAATATTATTTCATTATTCATTTATTTTTTTTTCTTGACATTGAGGATGCTCTGCCACTTCCTACTGCATTTTACTTAGAAGCAGAAGTTTTCTCATGTTCTTTTCCAATTAGTTTAAATCATGATTCAGGGGTACCTGGGTGGCTCAGCTAGTTAAATGTCTGACTTTGGCTCAAGTCAAGGTCTCACAGTTCGTGAGTTCGAGCCCTGCATCTGGTTCTGTGCTCAGAGCTCAGAGCCTGCAGACTGCTTCAGATTCTATGTCTCCCTCTCTCTCTGCCCCAGTCCCACTTGCACTCTGTCTCTGTCTCTCAAAAATTAATAAACATTTTTAAAAAAAGGATTCAAACAAGGTCCACACATTCCATTCTTAAGTCTCTGAATTTATAGATTTTCCATCCTTCATTTTTGTATTTGTTTTTCAATTTACTTGTTGTAGAAACTGGCTCATTTGTCCTGTTGAGTTTTTTGGATTCCACTGATTACCTTTACTTGGTATCATTTATCATGTTCCTCTGAGCCCTGTATTTCCTGTGTATTTCCTCTTTTATCATATAATTCCTATGTATTCTTTTATCAAATACTTTTTTTTTTTTTTTTTTTAGAGAGGAGTGCACACACAAGGAGGGGAGGGGCAGAAATAGAGAATCTCAAGCAGGCTCCATGCTCAGTGCAAAGCCCGATGCGGAGCTTGAACTCACGGACTGTGAGATCATAACCTGAGCTGAAATCAAGAATCAGATGAGCCAACTGAGCCACCCAGGCGTCCCTCAAACAAACTTTTTAATTGAAGTATAGTTGGCAAATCTTACACATTCTTAATGCCCAGCTCCAATGTCATTTCTTCTTAGTAGTTTGCCCTGATCCACATTCTTTCTTACCCTTCCTCTCATTTATATTTCCATAGTACTGTACCTCTCATCATCACCTTGTCATTTAGGAGTCCATGACACTCCCTCTGGCAATGTCTGTTTATAGTTTGGGAGCTCTAGGAAATCATACTTTATTCATCATTTTATCCTCATGCCATGATGTCTTAGTTCAATTGGGTGGCTGTAATAGATACTGGAGACTGAACCGGTGGCTTTTAAGCAACAGAAATTTATTTCTCCCAGCTCTGGAGGCTGGGAAGTCCAAGATCGTAGTGCTGGCAGATTTGGTGTCTGGTGAGAACTCACTTCCTGTTTCGTAGATGGCCATGTTCTTGCTGTTGAAAGCAGGAGGGGATGCAAAGTAGGAGGGATCTCTCTGAGGCCTTTTAAAAAGACACTAATCCCATTAGTAATTAAAAATAATGCTCACCTAATCACCTCCCAATGGCCCCACCTTCTAATACCACCACTTTGGGGATTAGGATTTAAACACACAACATTGGGGATGGTTACATTCAGACCAGAGCATTCCGCTCCTGCCCCCCAAAATTCATGTCCTTCTTACATGTCATGAACCTGAAGGTCTAAGTCCAATGTCTCATCTAAATATAGTCTAAATCAGATATGTGTGAGGCTCATGCTACAATTCTAATATTAGGCTTTGTGATAGTTAACATATTTAGACGCAGCTACCTAATGTTACCCAGACCTACTGTTCTGTAAGCCTAGTGATTCTACATAGCTCTTCATATTTAAAAATCACACCACAGGCCCCTTTTACTGTACAACATAAGTTGCTTTGGGGTATTTTTTTTTCAGTAATGGAGGACAATTTGTGCTAAGACACTTTCAGATCCAATCTGTGATGGCTTTTCAGTCTTTAGCACTTTTCTCCAGTCTCTCATTGAAGATAAAGGCTACAATGATGACCATGCTATGAAAAGTGGGCTAAGCAACCCAAACTGTAGTATTTTATAGAGTTTGAAATGTCTTAGAATTTCAGGTGATTCACATTTTGGAAGAAGACTCAGTCATTGAATTGTTACTTTCTGTTTTCTTTAACATTGTACTAATCACAAGCAATTAATTTTTTATTTAGATTATTACTTTGGGAAAGGCTGGATGTTATGGGTTTATAGCAGAATATTCTTTAAAGGTAGACTGTAGTCCAAGCATCTAGTTGGGTCTTTCTGACGTCATGCACCAATGCCAAGATTTAGCTATGTTGATGTTGAAGCAGAGAGGACCAGAGTCTAAATTCTACCACTGGCTACCTAAGTGTCAGAAGCCAACTGATTTTGTATTTAAAGACCTTCCTCTGAAAAGAATGCGGGAATAGAAGGCAGCTGGCATGAGAGGGTGGCAGCGCACAGAAACTGGGCTCTCCGTGTACTTTCTAGTCTCTTGTTTTAAGTGTGAAATATTTTGTTGGTCTTGAAAAATTACTGTGCTGTCCCTGCCACCTTGACAATTCATTCTGGGTTTGACCCCATTTTCCAATTGAGTCCTTGGTGCCATAGCAATTACCATAATGTTCCATCTGGCTGTATTCCTGGGTACTTAGCTTTTGTACCTACCCATGGCCACCACTCTTGGTTTCCCGTTTGGCTCTGCTCTCCCAGCAGTCATTGGAACGTGCTGTAGGTCTAACTTCTACTCAGCCTTGACGTGCCAGGTCATAGGTCATTGCTGTAGGGACAACTTGACACCTGAGATAGGTTCAGGTCATGCCCATAGACTTTCTTATATTTTACCTTCAAGGTACTTACCACGATTTATAATTATTTTTGTCATCTATCCTCCTCATCTTGTATCTTCAGCACCTGGGACAGTTCCTGGCACAGAGTAGGAGTTCAATAAATGTATAATGTAAATGTGAACAAATGAAGCTTGTGACTCAGGCTCCCTCCTCTTTTAGGGTGCAGTTGTATATGACTTTGGGCTAGTTACAAAACTTAGATCTGAGTCTTAGTTTATATGTATAAAGTGGGGCTAATATTGTTCTAATTACTGCACAGTTTGGGGTGTGCATGGAGCAGATGCTTAGTGAATGTTTGTAGACTGAGTGATTGTACAGGTCATCTCTGTGAATTTAATAAGAAGATTATATATTTTAATAAGAATTTCTTTAACTTAACGGAAGAGAGAAACTGAGTATCCACGCAAGAGAAATCTCATTAATTGAATGGAAAATAAAATTCAGGATTCCATAAACCTTTGCCCAGGGGTCTATATTTCTCTTCTGTTTATGGCTTAATACTAGATATTTTTTAATGGGGGGGAGGGAAATGTTTTTAATAGACTTGGACCAAACTAGTAATGATTGACTTTTCCAATTTCTAAGAGGTTTGTGTCTCTCACAGACTTTAAGTTTGGTCACCAAGAATACAGATTCTAGATTGCTTGTATCTTGAAAACAGAAGCAGTGGTGAATATGAATCTGTATATTCAAATATATATGGAGAGATCAAGTAGAGCTCTGGAGAGCTGACATTCTCATCAGTTGGTACGCTGACTAGTCTTCTGAAACAGCGGTAGGATAAGATCCTGCCCTTGGGGTGATGAAAAAAGTGTTTTCAGCCTAGCAATTCCTTATATTATAAGCCTTGCAGGCTGGCTTAACTTAACCTATCTTCTTCCCCATTTCTGCCATCAGTGCAATGAAGATACCTTGCATATAAACTACAAATGCTACCCAGTTTTTCTTTTTCTTGCTCGTTTCCTCTTCACCATGTCCACCCACTTCTGGAATTTCTCCCACCCAACACTTCCTTAGGCATATAGAATATAGAAGGGAAAAGATTCAGGAAGGGTCCAAATGGAACTAGAATCATATATTTTATTTGAGCCTCATCTCTTTGGAGAAAGGGGAACAGAGATGAGAGGAGTAAGTTAGAGATGGTTGGCAAACCCCTCAGAGTGTGCAAAGAAGGAAATCCTTTTCTAGAATATCTGCTGAAGGTGAGATGAGGTGAGGCTAGACAGGGAATTCAGAAATAACTCTTGGTGTTTAGTTGTGGTCTGGGAGTGAGATCCCAGTGCTGAGCAAGGAAGAGGCCAGCATATGGAGGAGTCCCAAGTATTGCTAGTTTTTAACTAGTCTAGGTCTTCTGACCAAGTGACCCCATTTGGGTGGGGAGAATTTGCCAAGGGAATCTGACTCCTTATTCCCAGTTCATTTCCTAAGGGTCTTGAGTATTATTGCCCTTGGGTGAATATGAATTCATATTTTGACGCCTCCTCTCAACTGACTGTGTCCTAGACTGAGCCTGAATGGAAGATCTGGGAAGAGTAGAGGAATACAGAGGCCAGTACTGCTGCTGAGAATAACTATGAGACCTTGGCTTGGGTTTGGACTCAGGCTTAGTCTCGGGCTCCAACTCAGGTTCAGGCTCTGTTTCAGGCTCTAGCTCAGACTCGGGCTCTACTTCTGACTCAGGTTCCTTCTCATTATAGAGGTCCAGCTCTAGATCTAGTCCAGTCTCTTGTTCTGATTCAGCTGCGGGCTCCATTTCCAGGTCTAGCTCCAATTCCTCCTCTGTTATTGGTTCCTGCATTATGATACAGTCAGGATTTACGTTTTTGGAGGCTTCTAGAACACTGCCGCTCATTTTGTGTCTTGGCTCTCCATTCTAAAATACACACAATTATATGGGTTAAAATTTCCAATTAAATTTAGCTTTTGAACAGTCAAAGAATTTCAGAATACAAAAAGACTTAAGATACCAGAAACCATGAGTTCCTGGCACAGTAGAAAATATTTCTGGCCTATATCTGCTTTTCATCTCTGCAACCTCTGGCTTCTCAGTTCCTCACTATTTTCAGGCTCGATCCATCCATAACTTCTGATTCCTTTGGCTTTCTAGCTTGCCTGGGTTTCATGGCCAACCAATAAAACAGTAGTGGTCTTGGAGCATTCTCTCACATCTTGTCTTCTTGATCTTACTTGTCTTTCCAACCCCCTGTGAAAACTTGGCAGGGCATATAAGACCCTTTGTGACCTGGCTTCTTGTCATCTTCTTTAGCTTTATCTACATCTGTAGTCCCCACCCTTAACTCTAGCCATAAAGTTATCCAAAGATGGCTGGCTTCTGCTCATCTTTGCTCTCGCCACTCCCTGTGCCTGCCTTGTCCATCTCCATCTTGTCCACATACACTTATTCATCATTCCAGATTCAGATCAAAGATGACCAACCAGGAACACAGCTTCCTTTGTGTTCCATCTATACTTCACTCACACTTCTATCATAGTGCCAGGAATGTATCACTTTCTTTATAAATTTATTTCCCCTATTAGACTCTAAGCTCTTTGAGGTAGGGCAGTGCCTGGTTTTTGATAACCCCAATACCAGTGACTGAGCCTGTCGCCTAGCAGATGCTCCCACAGGCTTGGTCACTCAGGTTTACAGCAGCATTCCATAGAATTAACAACTCTCACCTCTCCTAAAACAGCTTTCTCTCTTCCATCACACAACACTCTTTGGCTTTTCCTCTTTCCTCTGTGGTTGCTTCTTTCTCGTCTATTTATTGTCTCCTCTATTTCTTTTGGATTTCTAAATGTTGGCAAGACTCAGGGCTTCTCTTCTGCATCTATACTCCTTCCATAGGCAATTTTATTTAGTCCCATAATTTTCATTATCATCTATGTGCCAGTGACTTTTTGATTATAACCCTTCCCCTGATCTGCTCTTTCAGGTACCCAATTCCATTCTGACATTTCCACTTGGATGTTTACCAGGCATCTTGAATATAATACATCCAAAGTAGAACTTGCTCCTCTCCTAGGCTTCCCTAGTTTAAATGCTCGAAAGAAATTTGACATATTCAATATCACGTCTTAGTATAAGTCCATAAGAATGTTAGTAAACTAGAAAAATAGTTTTTTAAAACACAGTAAATATGACATCTATCTAAAGCCAACTGTGACCATCTTAGTAGAAATACGTAAGAAGTTTTTCTCATAAAATTCAGGAGTAAGACAAGGGTACCCACTAGTACTTACATTGTTCTGGGAGATGTAGCTAATGCCATAATATATGATACTGAAATAAGAATTTTGACAATTGGAAAATAAGGTATTTATATTATTTGTAGAATTTTTTTTTATCTGGAAAACTCAAGAGAATTAACAATGAAACCTCTTAGGTCTGGTAAAAAGATTCACAAATGTAGCCAAATAATTTGATACAAATCAATAGGTTTACCATAAGCTAGCAATTGCCAATTAGAAAATATAATGAAAGAGAATATTTATTTCAAAAAGCAATAAATATGTAAAACAAAGTATAAAGTATCTAGGATTTGTCTAAAGAAAGTCACAGGGACACCTGGGCGGCCCTGGTTGGCTGAGTATCTGACTTTTTTTTTTTTTTAATAAATCTATCTCTTTATTTTTTAAAGTTTATTTATGTACTTTGAGAGAGAGAGAGCAAACAAGGAGGGGCAGAGAGAGAAAGAGACTCAGGAAGGTGCCCCTAATTAATTCGACTCTTAATTTTGGCTCTGGTTATAATCTCATAGGTTCATAGATTTGAGCCCTGCATCAGGCTCTTTCCACTGACTGTGCAGAGCCAGCTTGGGATCCTCTCTCTCCCTCTCCCCCTTCTGTGCATGCTCTTTCTCTCTCAAAATAGATAAATAAACTTAAAAGAAATTAAAAAGAAAAGAAAGTCACAAAATCTTACTATGAATGCAACATTTAAAAGACTGAATAGGGGCACCTGAGTGGTTCAGTTGGGTAATCCTCTGACTCTTGATTTCAGCTCAGGTCACAATCTAATGGTTTGTGAGTTCTGAGCCCTGCATCAGGTTCTGTGCTGACAGGGTGGAGCCTGCTTGGGATTCTCTTTCCCTCTCTGTCTGCCCCTCCCACACTCTCTCTCTGTCTCTCAAAATAAATAAATAAACTTTAAAAAAAAGACTGAATGAATGTAAAGACAGCTCATGTTCTTAAATAAGATGAACAAATACTGTAATGATATCAATTCTCAATATATTTCTAGTGCAATTGTAATGAGAATTCCAATGGGGTTCTTTTGTGGGGGGATGTAACAAAAGATTCAAAAATTTGTTTGGAAGAATAAATTAGTGAGAATGACATAGCAAATTTTGAAGTAGACTTCAAACCAAATGGTAAATGTGTTACAAATCTGTAGTAAAGCCATTAACAACAATAAAACAAAAAATGCTAGAAATAGACTTCAGTTTTCATAAGAATATAACATTTTATGAAAATAGCATTTCAAATCAGTAGAGGAAAGAAAGCTTAATTCAATAGATGAGTTAGCTCAGAATGGTTAGCTGTACAGATAAAAAATAAAAGATTATTCTTTAATCCCATACACTGAAATACATTCTAACTAGATTAAAAAGCATAATATGTAACCATTTAAAACATTAAAATCTAGGGGCGCCTGGGTGGCTCAGTCGGTTAAGCGTCTGACTTTGGCCTAGGTCATGATCGCACTGCTCGTGGGTTCGAGCCCTGCGTCGGGCTCTGTGCTGACTGCCAGCTCAGAGCCTGGAGCCTGTTTCAGTCTGTGACTCCCTCTCTCTCTGACCCTCCCCTGCTCACGCTGTCTCTCTCTCTCTCTCTCCTAGAAATAAATAAATAAATAAATAAATAAATAAAACATTAAAATGTATAGGAAAACATAAATGATTAGTTTACTTCCTAAGTAAGAATGACTTTCTAAACAAAAGGCAAACAGAAAATAAGAAAAGGTAAATATGGGAAAGGCAATGTAATATGTAAAGCAAAACTGTCAAGTGTATCATAATTACCTGTCATAATTATAAAATAAAATAGAGAAACTTTAACTTACAGTAATGGCAAACTACATAATTCAGACCAACCCTCCTACTGAGGACAGCCAGAAGAGCAGGGTGAAATATTTTATTTTATTCATTTTTTAAAGTTTATTTATTTATTTTGAGAGAGAGAAAGAGAGAGAGTGCACAGGAAGGGCAAAAAGAGAAGGAGAGAGAGAGAGAATCCCAAGCAGGATCCACACTGTCAATGCAGAGCCCGATGTGAGACTCAAAGTCACAAACCATGAGATTATGACCTGAACCAAAACCAAGAGTTGGACACTTAATTAACTGAGCCACCCAGGTGCCCCCACATAAAATATTTTAAAACTTCTGCTTCAAGATACCATAAAGCTAACAAGATTATAATGAAGATTTGAAAAAGGTAAAAATCTACAGAGGTGAGTCTGGCATTTGGGACCACTTTTGTAGACGTGTTTGATGATCTTGAAGTGGGACATATGTGCAAAGAACAGTGCTTTGGACAGCTTTAAGGGCTTAGGATTGCCAAAATTGCATTCTAAGGTCAGCCAAGGGAGGGGCTGTGGCACACCTCCCCACAGACCCAGCTGGGCTGTGGGTCACCTGGACGGCCTAGAACACCTCAAGTCCTAAAATCAGATCAGTTACCCTGGACTGCTGGTGCCTTCAGGGACGTGGTAAAACAATGAAGTTCTTTCCAGAAGAAAAATGTCATCCTGGATCTCAAATTATTTTTAGAAACATTTTCTAAATACAATGTCTGGCACACACCCAAAGACTACCAGGCACACTAGATTTTGATGGTAAGAAATGCACATTGAATCTCTAAGGCAGTAATTCTCAAAATGTGATTTCTGTATTGGTAGCATCAGGATTACCCAGTATTTGTTAGCAATGCAAATTCTCAGGCCCTACCCCAGACCCATTGAATCAGAAATTCAGGGGACATGGGACACAGAGAGGGCCCAGTAGTCTGTGTTTTAATGGCAGATTTTGGTGATTCAGATGCATATTAAAGTTTGAGAACTGTAGGAAATCTCTAAGCATGAGCAGGGGAACCTCTGACCAGAGATGTTGTTAAAAGAATTATTGCTCCAGATGGGGATGAACCTCAGAAGCTGTGAGGTTTCTTCCAACTGAAAGGTTTTGTGACTCTATGGTTTTATAGACGGGCGTGGACTATACAGCACAGTAGAAAAAATATGTCCATTGAGGAAAAAGTTGCTCTGGACAAGCAGAGACACATAACCTGTGGAAATTCTCAATAAGCATTGGAAATACATTATTTTAAAAAGAAAAAGAAAGAAAAAGGCCATGTTTTATAAGCTTGGATATCTTTTACTTCTTAAAGTTTTCAAAAAAAACACGACCCCTTATTGCTCTGGTAATGCTTCTCTTGTCATAAAAAAATCAAACATGATTAAAGTGTAATACGTTGATGAATCAGGGGTTTAATTAAAAAGTAGTTTCTAGGGGCGCCTGGGTGGCTCAGCTGGTTGAGCATCCAACCTCAGCTCAGGTCATGATCTCATGGCTTGTGAGTTCGAGCCCCATGTTGGGCTCTGTGCTGAGAGCTCAGAGCCTGGAGCCTGTTTCAGATTCTATGACTCCCTCTTTCTGCCCCTCTCCCACTTGCACTCTGTCTTCTTCTCTTTCTCTCAAAAATAAACATTAAAAATTAAAAAAATTATTTCTAGTCATTAGATAATATTTGATTCCCATCTGTGTTTTAATTTCTTTTTCTTTGTGTGTGTGTGTGTGGGGGGGGTACCTTTAACCTTTGCAGACACCGATCTAAAAACACTGAAGTAAGGGGGGTACCTGGGTGGCTCAGTCAGTTAAGCTGCTGACTTTGGCTCAGGTCATGGTCTCATGGTTTGTAGTTCAAGCCCCACAGTGGGCTCTGTTCTGACAGCTTAGAGCTCCCTTTGTATCCTCTGTCCCCCCCACCCCCACCCCTCTCCCACTCATTCTCTCTCTCTCAAAAATAAATAAACTTAAAAAATAAAAATAAAGTAAATACACTGAAGTTGGCCTAGGCCTTTACTTAGTATTAACAGATAGCTAAAAGTTCTGGCTTATATATCATTCTCCTTTGCATTTGTCAGGTTGAATAAATCTTATGTTACTCACAATGTAAATAATAGCCAAAGTGTTAGACCGGCAGATCTTGACCTCTGCCAGTTCATCAGTTCTATTTTTCATCCCAATGGTGGTGTAGGGATGGATTCTAAAGGTATAGCTAGGGGAGATATTTAAAATATTCAGTAATTTGGGATGGCACTGGCAGTAACCAACTTGCTATACAAGGATCCTTGAGATCTCTGCTGAGTTGGGTAATCCTCTCTTCAGTTGGGAAAGGGTCCTGAACGGCGCCCAGGTGCCAAGGCAGGGGGGACCTTGGGACTCAGGTCCACTGCTATTTACCAACTGATAAGGGATCACTTCAACATCCCAAAGTCTGGCCCAGCCACACCCAAAAGCCTTTTCTGGCCCTTGCTCATCTCTACTTAATCAGGTGTCTCCCCCCACTCGCCCCCCACCGCTTGCCCCCCACCGTGATGCCTCACATCATCCAACCTTGTCTGTTTCTGAGTAGGTTTCCTGTATCACTGTCTCAGATTCATCCACGCTTAACTCGGAGGGCTCTGGAAACTTCCTTGACAAGGCAAACAGCACGGCGTCGTGGAGGGTGAGGAAGAGCTGGGCCTTGGTGATGCCAGCATCAAAGAAGTCATTCCTCTCAAATTCCCTGACCACAGAAGCTACAAACCAAACCCAGAACACACACAGGGTCAGGTGCCTGAGGAGGACAGCACCCAGGGTGCAAACAGCCCTCTCATAGGGTGAAGGATACTCACAATGACACCCTGAAATGAGCACCAAAATGTTGGCATTTTGGAAAGCATTGCACATCTGTGGGGAGAGAGTAAATCAGCGTTAGTGATCTTCATATTCACTTGGAAAGGGCCTTTTAATTAGAGGAGTTTTAATACCCTTTTGGTCATTCACTTGTCTAGGGTATATGTACCTCCGCATCCCAATTCAACTCTATAAACATTTGATGAGTGCACTTCCAGATGCCAGGAAATGTCTAAAGTGCTGGGAATACGAAAGAGAATCAGACGGTCTCATGTGAGGTGGGGAACAAGAGGGAGTGTTGCCGATGGTCTCGGGGTGGGGGGAGACTGTTCACACAGAGAGATAATGCTCCTGGGGTGCGTGGGGGCTCAGTTGTTCAAGCATCTGACTCTTGATTTAGGTTCAGGTCAGGATCTCATGTTCGTGAGATGGAGCCCAGTGTCAGGCTCTGCACTGACAGCACGGAGCCTGCTTGGGATTCTCTCTTCCTCCCTCTCTGTCTGCCCATCCCCCTCCCAATAAATACATAAGCTTTATAAACGAGAGAGAGAGAGAGAGAGAGAGAGAGAGAGATAATGCTCCTAAGGACAGTGTTAGAAGAGAGACAGGCATGGGTATGATGGGAACACAATGGACAGCCTTCATGAACAGCCATAGCTTGGTAGTGATTGGTATTATTGTTTAGTGTATGCATGTGACCCCTTTCTTCCTGGGGTTCACTGAGCAGAGGAGGAAACCGCGGCCCAGAGATGGTCAAGCGATAAAGCAGAGAATGGAATTCAGGAATCCTGAAGCTCATATTCGGAACTGCTTTGCAAAATTGCATTTGACTTTAGTAAAACATCAGATATTTAGTAGTATCAGGTTAGTAAGCATCAGATACTGACCTCAAGTTTACTTCAGCCAAGTATATATTCTCTGAAGCAATAACTTAAAAAAATTTTTTTAATGTTTATTTATTTTTGAGAGAGAGAGAGAGAGACAGAGCATGAGCAGGGGAAGGGCAGAGAGAGAGGGAGACACAGAATCCGAAGCAGGCTCCAGGCTCCGAGCTGTCAGCACAGAGCCCAATGCGGGGAACTCATGAACTGTGAGATCATGATCTGAGCCCAAGTCAGAAGCTCAACCCACTGAGCCACCCAGGCGCCCCTGTTCAGGATATTTAAACCTGAGCCACCACCAAAAGGAGCACGAGTGAGGCAGAGGGCTGTAAACTGAGACAAGCTGGCTGAAAGGCAGATACTTAAAAGACATGAACAATAACAACCGATGTGGTTAGCTGTGCATCTGAATTGCCCACACTGCATAAGAAGGAGAGGAATGAAAACTGTCAGAGAAATCAGAGAGTAGGAGAGAAGCTGGGCCTCAGACACGGCTTCTGAAGGAAATGTCTTCCCTGTCCTTTGTGCCCAAAGATGCAGGCAGTGAGGACGGGACTGGGGGAGACCCCGTAGGGTCCGGACTGGGCAGCCCCAGCCTTGCAGTCCCATTTTATTATGTCTTCACATCCAAGCATCTTTTACAATATCTACCCCAGTGCAGCTGTATAGGGGAGAATCCTCGGTGTGCTTTTTTTCTGTAGCATTCAGACCTATTCCTTGAGAAAATGTGCAGCCTCTTCCCAGGAGATCCTGGGAGTTGCTGTGTGTGGCACAGATTACTGTTTCCCATTTGGTAACACGCCTTGCTTAGAGAGCCAACCCCAGTTCAATAAATTAGGGTTGGTTCATTTCCTTTTCACTGCGGTTGACCTTAAATTATCTTTAGCATCCAAGTTTCTAGCGGCCCTGGAGTCACATAGCAGCTGATCAGTGACTCAGAGGAT
>NW_027528611.1:2707220-2729598 GCF_008692635.1 Crocuta crocuta | reverse complement strand
CTCTTGTGAAAGCCTCCTCGGTCCTTACTTGTCTTAAGGACACTGAAGCCCGTGAATCCACGAAATGGACCATGGAGAAGTCCAGGATAATGGTGTGGATGCTGACTAGAAGAGAGGTATCCAAGATGGGGAGGAGTGACCTGTTCCTCTCCTGGGTTTCAACAGCGTCAGGCGGGGGCATCGAGCTGTTTCTAGAGGGGTCCTTAGGAAGCCAAACTTTGTCCACATCTTCGTAGTTTTGCCCTTGATTTCTGTGCGACGTGGACGATATGGTGTACGGGACTTGCTCGTCGGATGTGNTGAGGAGGCCGGAGCAGGGGCTGCAAGTAGTGGCAATGATGCCATTTCTGTCTCCTGACTCTCCTCCCTCTCTCCCAGGAAACCTCCCCGCAGACCAGATGCTTGGATTTCGCTTGGACACCTCACTGTCGCTTCAGGCTCATGACCAGACAAAGCCGTGTTCATCTTGCCTTATCCTTGATGCTCACAACACCACCCTCCCAGTACTCGTGATGTTTTCATTGCCCTGTGGGCCAGGCTTAAAATAATCTTTGACTTATCCCTTCCCACTATCCCTGGGTGCCTACTAACGCTTCGTTTCAAGGGTTTCTTCCATCAGTCCCTTTTCTCAACACCTCCATCTTTCTCAGTCTTCGTAAGAAGACAGACATTACTCGTGCTGGCCTGTCTTTCCCTTTCATTCCTTTCGTCCTGCTACGCCTGGAGTGCCCGGTTAAGGACAGCGCCAAGCACTGGGAATACAATGGCAGGCGAGAGGTGAATGCCCACTTTGCAGTCACAGGTGGTGACTACAGGTCCCACGTTCTACCCAGGGAGAGGGCACGTGTCCATTCAAAGGATAAATAACAACACAGATGGACAGGAACTATAAGGCACAAGGGGAAGAAAAAAAAAGAGTGCTTGCTAGAGTGGTATGTTCTTGGTGATATTTCTTCTTTGTTTTTAATATGTTGTGCTTATAATATTGCTTATAAAATAATTTTTAAAAATTTTTAATGTTTTATTTATTTCTGAGAGAATGAGAGAGCATGAGCAGGGGAGGGTCAGAGAGAAAGGGAGACACAGAATCTGAAGCAGGCTCCAGGCTCTGAGCTGTCAGCATAGAACCTGACGCGGCGTTCGAACTCTTGAACTGTGAGATCATGACCTGAGCTGAAGTCGGACACTTAACTGACTAAGCCACCCGTGCGCCCCTAAAATAAATTTTAAAAATACAAAAATGTGGAGGGGGGCTGCTGGGTGGCTCAGTTGGTTAAACATTTGACTCTTGCTTTTAAACAAAAAAATTTTTAAGTTTATTTAAGAGAGAGAGAGCAAGTGGGGTAGCGGCAGAGAGAGAGGGGAGAGAGCGAATCCCAGGCAGGCTCTGCACTGTCCATGCAGAGCATGAAGCGGGGCTTGAACTCAGGAACCGTGAGATCACGACCTGAGCCAAAATCATGAATTGGGTGCTCAACTGACTGAGCCACCCAGGTGCCCCTATCTAACTCTTGCTTTCAGCTCAGGTCACGATCTCATGGCTCATGGGTTCAAACCCTGCCTTGGGCTCTGTGCCGACAGCATGGAGCCTGTCTGGGATTCTCTTCCTCTGTCCCTACCTTCCCCCACTCAAAATAAATATATAAACATTTAAACAAATACAAAAATGTAAAGGTAAAAACTGTACAAGTTATTATATATCATATGGCAGAAAAAAAGTGGTATGGACGGATAATAAATTATGGCTCAAAAGACAGGGGTGTCCCTTAAGGCTTGAGAGTCACCGCAGCCAGGCCTTTGGAGGACAGGCGCAGTGATGGGGAGACGCAAGTTCCTCCAGGCAGGAGGAGATCGCTGCGAGCCTCCCTTTTCTCTCCCTCATCCCCTCTACACTCTTGCCCTTCAAAGACTTTCATGAAAGTCCACTTGTGGTGTGTCTGCCTGAACTTACTTCCCAGGTCAAGCCTTTTGCTCTTGAGGACCCCATACTTATTTCTATCTCAGCGTCTTTGTCCAAGTCCATCCACAGACAGGGAGTCCTCTTTTCTCCTATCAGACCTAAATCCAAATCCTCTCTCTTGCCTAGGTCAAGTCCATTGCTGCCAAGAAGCTTCCTGACTTTTCGAACTCACTCCGATCTCTCTTTACCTGAAAGCTGTTAAAATCTTTACTTAGAGTTGTTAAAACCTAAAGACACAGTTTTGAACATGATAATATACTGTATGAAATGGTTTACAATCCTACCTCATCAATTTTAAGATGGACCACTACTTTTTATATTATCTAGAAAGAAAAAAAATCACTGCAAATTAAAGTGTGGTATGCCATCAACTATGCAATGAATCCAAATTTCAGAGATGTGAAAAAACATAGAGCACAGGATTGATAAAAGACAATAATAGCTTTGTAGCTCACATTAATACAGCACCGTCTCCCTCATTTGATTTACAATTCCATGAATTGGGGTGCCTGGCTGGCTCAGTCAGTGGAGTTCAAGCCCCATGTTGGGTGTAAAGATTACTCAAAAGTAAAATCTTAAAACAAATTCATGAATTGCTACAAAATAACTCTGTGATTTTGAGGGTCTATAGTGGGTACAGAGGTGAAACAAAATTGTCCATGAGTCGATCATTCTTATAGTGGATGGGGAGTACACAGAGGCTCATTATACTTGTGTCTACTTTTATAGATGTGTTTTAAAGGACAAATGTCCTTTAAAAAAAAAAAAGGACAATCTGGGGGTGCCTGACTGGCTCTGTCGGTTGAGCATCCGACTCTTGATTTCAGCTCAGTTCATGATCGCACAGTTTGTGAGTTCAAGCCCTGCATCAGGCTCTGCACCGACAGTGTGGAACCTGTTTTGAATTCTCTGTCTCCCTTTCTCTCTGTCCCTTCCCCGCTCACACCCCCATGTTCTCTTTCTCAAAATAAATAAACAATAAAAAAATTAAAAATAAATAAAATTTAAAAGGACGACCTGGATGTACCTTGAGGACATTATACTAAGTGAAATAAACCAGTCACAAAAAGATAAATACTGTATGATTCCACTTAATGAGGTACCTGGTGTAGTCAAATTCATAGAGACCAAAGGTATAATAGTGGTGGCCAGGGGCTGTGAGGAAAAGGAAATGGAGAGCTCTTGTTTAATGGGTACAGACCTCCAGTTTTGCAAGATGGAAAAATTCTGGAGATAGGTAGTAGTGATGCTTGCACAACGATGCAAACATATTTAACACTACTGACTGTACACTTAAAAATAGTTACCATGGTAAACTTTATGTTATACATTTTTTTGCCACAAGAAAAAAGAAAAAGCAAAAAGCTATTTGCAGGCAGAGACCCTTAAAATTCATTTTCCTTTTTCATCAGGTCACAGTTCTCGGTGTAGACTAGAAACTCAGTAAATACTATGAGATCCCGTTTCTATTCCGAAGCATATTTACTGAGTATTTCCTGATGCCCGGTAAACATCCTTACTATGCTCAGTGCAGCTTGGATATGAAAGAAAAATTTGATACAGTGTTAATTCCATCCTCTTGGCAGGGAAGTTGGTGTTTTCAGGGAGTTCGGTAGAACTTACGCTCCACTAGGGTGTATGATGGGAAGGAGAGCGTGTGCTTGGCATTGTCAGGGACCTACATGAGGAGGGGGACAGGAGATGTTTGTGGTGGGGGAGCAAATGTGCGTGTGTGTGTGTGTGTGTGTGTGTGTGTGTGTGTGTAGGTATAGACTGGGTGAAAGGCTTGCAAAGCTAGAAATGAGCAGCCCTGCTGAGGGGAAAGGGAATAAATATTAGATGAAGGGAATTCATGTAGATCAAGTCTGAATGGGAAATAATGAGCACTTTGTAATTCATCAGCCAAAATAATCTCGAGATGGTGTAGCATTTCCATCTTCGCTTATCCGCCCTCCATCCCCCACCATCATTTCTTTGGTTGCAGGCAGACGTCAGGAGACCCTGGCACGTCCTTGAGAAGAGTAGCCACCTTGACTCTGCTGCCCTGGTTGGGACTCGAAAATAAGTCCCTTATTTTCAGAAATCGAAAGCCAGGCAGGTGAAAGTCAGGGAAATAGGTATAACTAGGGTATTACTGTCATTCTCAATAGGCAAACTGTACTCTCTGGGTTCAGGTCAGTTACTAGCCATTGAGGAGGGACCCAAACATCTCCACCTACCTACGAAGGTCAAGATCTAAATCTCAAAGGGGGACCTGTGCCTTAATTTCTGGGTAGAAATCTCTGATTTCCAATTACCCGAGGTCCAGCTAAGAGTCAAACTCCCTGAAGGGGTTTTGATTTTCTTTCTTTCCTTACTTCTTCTTCTTCATCTTCTTTTTAAACTACCAGTGCACCTCTTTATAAAATGTGCAGAAACATGCAGAAAAGAAAAGGGGTTTCTAACCCTGGGTGGTGGCTCCAGTTCGTCACAGTTGCAGAAGCACTGACAAATCTTTTCGTCCTGTGAGCTGTCTTCGCTTCGTTTAAACAGGCGGAACACTTCTTCTTCTTTAAGAGGCACCCTTACCATCTCAACCTGAGAGATGTAAGAGAGGTCTCAGCCACATGGGGAGTGGGGCAAGGAAGAGGGGCGTGTGCCTGGGGAGGGGGAGGAGGGCAGGTGGAGAAAGGCAGGGGAGGAAGCCATCACCTCTTTTAATAGCTTGCTCTTTAGGTGATTAACATTGACAAACGTAATGGAGTTGCAGCACTGGAAGATTTTCACCCCAGGAATGTTTGTAACCTGCAAGACAAATGTGAAGGGGAGGGACATTTATCAGCTCTTTTATGGAATAAGAAAGAACGTCTACAACCCCCTGGAGGATCTGGATTCTTCTTCCTAAGAAGCCAGAAATGAGCGAATTCTTCCCTGTCATTTTCACCCAGTGCGTTTCCTGCTTTCTTCTCCGTCTTCCATTTGCTCTTTTCTTTTTCTTGGCCTTCCCCACTGCCCTTCCCCCCAAAGGACGCGATCCTTAACTGGCTGCAGCACTCTATGGATTTACCTACTTAAGTTCCCCACCTCCACTGGCCTGCATCACTTTCCGGGCCTTAGCAAATGTGTGTCTGTAGTACAGCAAAAAACAGCCAAGGGATTGTTGTAGAAAAACCAAGCAGCGGGCCTGATCCAGACCACCCTTCGGGTGGAGGAGCGGGACTGATCTGGAGTCTTACCTCCCGATAGTCATTGAGGCTTCTATAAATGTTGGTGTTAGGGATCTGACCCAGGAGGAGAATCTTGGTTCTGAAAGGAAACGTTATGTGCTTTCAGGTCATAAGTTGCCTCACCTCGCCACGGCCAGCCTCCTGTCACCTGAGACAAAGTACCTGTGTGACCGAACAGTGATGACGAAGAAGGCGAAGGCTATTGAAACAAGTAGCCCCACATCCAGTCCCAGGAAAATTGCAGATACGAACGTCACCATCCAGATAATCTTATGGAGAAGGGGGAAGACAGGGAAGGGAAGACCACAACAAGCACAATTGGGAAAATCACCAGTTGTGTCTCTCAACCCACCATCTCCCTCCCGCTCCCTCCCAATGCCTGAGATGTAGAGAACAAACTCCACAGCCCTCTGGACCACCACCTTCACAAATGACTGGGTCCCAAGGCTGCCTAGCTGCTCTTGTCGGCGTCCTTGATCACTTTTCTCTTTAATTCTCTCTTGAAACCTCATGTGCAAAATAGGGACAACAAAATCTCCTTTATAGGCTTTTTTGAGAATAAAAATACCATTCCCAAAGCAATGCAGAGCACTCACCAAATGGTAGCTGCTATTTTAAGACTGTATCATGGCTGTTGGGAATCTTTAACATCATTTTGAGCTCTTACCTCACCACCTTCTCCATTGCTCTCAGCAAGCAACTTGACTTTCGTCTTCACAGAGCAGAGAGGCTGAAACTCCCTTAAATATTTGCTTCCTCCTCCACCAGTTACTGTCCCCACGTCATTCTCCCTCCTGGGCTCCAATCCTGCTGGAAAGGCTATTCCTCTTCCTAGGACTAGAAGGGGCACCCCCACACTGGACCACATACCCGCTTAGCTCCTTGGGGACCCAGATCCGAAAACTACCCCCGTTCATTTCTCTGCCCCTCCGGGGTTCTTCTCCTTTCATCGTATTATATCCCCCGTGGTTTATTTTTTGCTGTTTCCCCTGTGTGTCCCCAGTTTTGCGCTCTAGATGGAAGGAGGGTGCTCCAACAGTTTCCTGCCTGACAAGACCCGCCTTCTCTCAGCAGGATTTGTGTCCTATCTTGGCACGTAGTCACACTAACTGGATTAAAAGTCATTCGACTATGTAATGTGTGACAAACCCTTTTAACTAGCTATATCTAACTGTGGCCACTTCTTTTTATTTAATTTTGCATAGTTGGAATGACATCTCAGTATTCCATGCACCCATAACCTTGACACCTCTTTTTTTTTTTTTTTTTTTTAAGCTTGAGTATCAGTTATCAAAGACTCGCTAGGGTCCTTCACCCTGATCTCTTCTGTTTGTTCTCGTTCCCTCTTTCCAGCCTTCCCCGCTGTCCTTCCCTACCTCAGCCAGTGCATCCGTACTCACAGAGTCAAACTGGTGCTGCCTCCACAGACTGGGTAGGTTGTAAATGGTTTCAAGGTAGGGGAGGATGTTGCTCAGAATAATACCAGCCAGCACAGCCTACAAGGGGGGAAAAAGTAAGCCCAGCTTCATTTTTCCTTCTGGGAATCTTCACAAAGGAACCACAGAAAGTCATCCTTGCCACTCAGAAATGTAAAAAAATCACCAGGACCTCAAAGCAGAATATGGGGGTGCCTGGGAGGCTCAGTCGGTTAATCATCCGACTTCAGCTCCATGTTCACAGGTTCGAGCCCCGCGTCGGGCTCTGGGCTGACAGCTCAGAGCCTGTAGCCCTCTTCAGATTCTGTGTCTCCCTCTCTCTCCCTGCCCTTCCCTTGCTTGTGCTTTCTCTCTCTCTCTCAAAAAGAAATAAACATTAAGAAATGATAAATAAAAATAAAAAATAAAGTACATTCTAACCTACTCTAAGAAACATTTCCTTGTTTTCATGAAGTCCCTGCATGAGGTTCACGTTTCTCAGTCTTTTTCTAGCCGTCTTTTCTGTGTATGCTCTGCCTGGGCATTAGAACTGATCCTGCCACCAGGAATGGCAGGGTCTAAGCTTACTCTGGTTTTCTGGTTTTCTGGTGACTCAGTGACCAGTGGGCTCAGTAGGTCAGCAGAGGAGGGACGGGCAAGGATGAAGTCAGCAGGCATCACTTCTCTCCTACCTTCATCTTCAATCAAGAATCACTACATGCTCTGTGCTTTGCAGGAAGATGCGGTGGGAAGGAAAAGAAACTCAACCTCCCAGGTTCTTGCAAGATTTTTGGCTTGAGCAGGGAGTATGAAGATGAAACAAATCTTTTCACAGTCATATGCAATAAAAAGTGTACCTTTCTGAATGTGAACCGTTACATTGTGGTGGTCCCCTTGCTGACCAGTTGAGATCCTGGCCAGGATACCCTGCCAATTACTCCAATAAGGATTTTGTAACAAGGTGTCCATAATCTCTCAAGGATGAAGGCCTCATTCATAGTTTAATACTCACAGAGCCCCATTATTAAAACAATTCAGATATTCCACTGATCAGATGGTGTTCACATGTTCCCACCCAGAAAATGTTATAAAAATAATGTGACATAACGTGGTTAGCCAAAAGCAAGGGCCGTCCTGTCTCTAACATATTGATAATAAAGGAATGCCCTTAGTAGATTCTGCCAGATTTTTAATCTTCCTCTTAAATGTTTATTTATTTTTGAGAGAGAGAGAGAGAGGCAGAGAGGGGAACAGACGATCCAAAGCAGGCACTTCGCTGATAGCACAGAGCCCAATGCGGGGCTCGAACTCATAAACCGTGAGATCATGACCTGAGCTGGAGTTGGACACTTAACCGACTGAGCCACCTGGGGGTCCCCCTGAGAAATTTTTGTGTGTTTGCAATTTTTAAAAATTCTGATTCTTTTAGCTGTAAAGAAAAAAAATATATCACCGTTCAGAGTAAATTAGTGAGGGGCCCTCCTGAGACTTTCCGAGTGATAGCGCCAAAGGTGCTATATAAACTAAATTCTGGAGATGACTTCTGCTGGGCATCAGAAGACAGCTTGTGTGATAAATCCAGGCTTAATCCCACCGTCCGGGCATAGATTCCGGGGCTGGGCTCCAAGATCCCTGAATCACAAGAGCAGAATGCAGCAACAGCCTTGAGGTAGTTCTGCTCTTCTGAAACCTGATTATTCACCGGATGGGATGGAGGTGTTCAAAAGGATAAGGCTAACATGACTGCTCTGGCTTCAGGGACGGCTGTCTCAGCGTGTCACCAAGCTGCTGCCCCAATAATGAAACCTCTTCCCACCTCCCTCAGCACTATCTAAAAATGGCTAAAGGGAACAGCAAGGAAATTTAAAAGGAAATCATGGTCACTGAGCATTGGTCTAGATGGTGACAGAGAACAAATGGATGATAGTCAATAATGAATGCACCTGGCATCTCTAAACGCAAGATGATCAGGCTCTCACAAAGGGGAGAAATGGCGCAGAAGTATACAGAGGCAGCCTTGCTGAATACCTCAACTCAACTTTCGGACCCCTACTTTCCAGTGTTGTGAACCAGCCACAAGGCAGACAGGCTGTCACCGGGCGGCTGAGTTCACATGAATGCAGAACAAGGCCTTCTGGAAACGGCTTGGGAAACAGATGGCACGCATACACAATGAGTTTCCAAGCCTGAGTCGGTGAGGGGCGTTCTGGCTTCTGAAGTCTATTTTTGGTCATCTTTAACTGAATCTTTACTTATACAGCTTACTTTCTAGTGTAGGCCATAAAAAGAAGATCAATGAAAATGAGAAGAATGACAATAATATCTAACGTTTCTTGAGCACATATGATTAGCTCAACACCATTCTGTTTCTATTACAAATTTTATCTATCTATCCCCACTCCAGTGAGGTGGTTCCTATTATCTTAAAGGAAGAAGGATGAGAGATTGTGCTGGGTGGCCAAGAATGCCTCACGAAGATCCAATGGGGAGATCTTGTCTTTTCCCTACTCCGCATTCTTTCTCAGTTTTACTTACATTTGGCAGTTGGTAGAAAAAGCGTTCCACTTTGACCATCAGGAGTAGCATCACACCTGCGCCTACCAGAGATGCAAACTGAGGAGACAGAGCCAGTTGGAGAGAGACCATCAGGAACGAATTGGTCCCTGTCTGCAACTGATGCCGTCTGCAGGGTGAGAAGTGTGTCATTTTTGCTTCAAAGGAGTTGAATGTCACCATCCAGCACAAGCGCATTTTCATTGAACCGGTGTTTTCAGGTCTTGGCAAAGTGCTAAACACACAACTAGGTACTCAGTCAGTATTCATCAAATGGAGGTGTGAATGCTTTCTGCAAAGTGCCAGACTGTCTCAGGTATTTGGATCTTTACTGCCATAGCATTGCCCTGTGAAGCTGGAGTCTCCTCAAGTCCGGCTCACCTTCCTTCCCAACTTTAACTCCTCCTGGAACCGTCTAGAAAATCCCTAGTGGACTCATCACTGTCAACCCTAAAATCCCCAACCACTCCACTTTCCATATCAGTAAATAGCTCACCCCTCGCCGTCCTGGTTGGAGCTTGGATAGCTTCCCATTCAGCAGCTTCAGTAGGGCTTCATCTTTCTTTCCTTTTAATGTTTATTTATTTATATTGAGATGGGGAGAGGGGCAGATAGAGAGGGAGGGAGAAAGAGAATCCCAAGCAGGCTCCATGCTGTCAGTGTAGGGCCCAATGTAGGGCCTGATCCCATGAACCATGAGATCATGTCCTGAGCTGAAATCAAGAGTCCAGCACTTAACCCATTGAGCCACCCAGGCACCCCTCGGTAGCGCTTCCTCTTAAAAATGCAGTGATAATCATTTCTGATTTCCCTACTTCAGCTTTTCCTCTGCTTCATTGACATAAAAAAAGAGGTACAAATGTGAGCCAGGGCTGCAGATAACAGCTCAGGGTTCTAGGTTGGCTGGGTTGACCACTCTGGACTCAGCATTGCTTGCTGAGCAGTGGTTATGATTGGCAGATAGAGCAAATTAAGCTACATAGATAGTTCCCTTTACAGTCTCAAGGCTCTCTGGACATAGTCTTTAAAAAATTTTTTTAAAATGTTTATTCTTGAGAGAGAGAGAGAGAGAGCACACTCACAAGTTGGGAGAGGGGGAGAGAGAGAGAGAGAGACAAGAATCTGAAGCAGACTCCAGGCTCCAAGTTGTCAGCACAGAGCCCGAGGTGGGGCTTGAACTCACAAACCATGAGATCATGACCTGAGTTGAAGTCGGATGCTTAACCAACTGAGCCAGCCAGGCACCCCTCTGGACATAGTCTTGAACTCAATACATCCTCTATGGATATATTTCCATTGTTTAAGCCCCTAATAATAAAAACTGATGGGGCACCTGCGTGGCTCAGTCAGTTAAGCGTCCGACTTCAGCTCAGGTCATGATCTCATGGTTCGTGGATTTGAGCCCCGCTTCAGGGTCTGTGCTGACAGCTAGCTCAGAGCCTGGAGCCTGTTTCAGATTCTGTGTCTCCCTCTCTCTCTGACCCTTCCCTGCTCGCGCTACCTCTCTCTCTCTCAGAAATAAAACATTAAAAAATAATAAAAACTGATAGAAAGCAGTGTAATTTCCCATGGTGTTGGGGGATGTGTGTGAGAGAAAAAAAGTAACCACAAACGAGAACAATGGCATATACAAGCAAGAGCCGGGGGAGTCCCTCAAAGCTAAACCATTAAGCAACTGCTTAGCAATGATTCTCTCATTTTTCTCTTTATTTCTTAGGTATGAAAAAAAGGAGGCGAAAAAAAACCTTCCTACTGGATTCCCTCTCACTGCTCACTGCTATTTGAATATAAATGCATCACTGAAAGTAATAGTGATGAAATCAATTTCCTACTTCTTTCCCCATCCCATCTGCTTCATAGTTGATAGCAGGTGATGGTGGTATAGAAAGGGGGGATTTAGGAAAACGGACCCCTACAACAGAAAGTCAGGAAGTTCTAAGGGCAAGCATTTTATACCCTGTAGAACTGAAACAAGCAACTGAGGCCATAAACTCCTCCAGCCAATGTACACATCAGGCTGTTGCAGGATCTAATCTAAGGGTCTTCCTTTAGGTGGTCTTTGTTGGCTCTAGAAAAACAACTTTGATCAGCACAGGAAAATACATCAGGACTCTTCCTTCCTACCACTTCTTCTTTGTTATTGTTTTGTTTTGTGTTTTGCATTTTGATTTAAGAAAACACAGATATGCGGATGCTAAAATAAGCTGCATTAAACCTAGATTTAAATTAGTACAGGGGCACCTGGTTGGCTTAGAAAAGCATGGGACCCTTGATCTCGGGGTTGTGAGTTCAGCCTCACGTGAGGTGAAGAGATGACTTAACTAAATAAAACTTAAAGAAATAATAAAATAAACAAGTACAAACTGGACACTGAATCCCATAAAATTTGCCACCGAGAGAGGGCTGGGAGGCCTGCCAATGACTGTGTATACAAAGGAGTGGGCTTTGGGGCCACAGGGCCATCCTCGGTGGCATTGTGCCTTAGGAGGATGCTCAATGGCTCTCCGAATCTCAGACTCCATGTCTGAACAGGGTCTAGAGACAACAAGCATGTAGAACTTTGCGTCTCATGCATATTTGCCTATTCTATTCTCATTTCCATCACTTTTCCAGGCTTGCTTGAACAAAAACGGACTCTACCTTCTCTTTGGGAATTCAAGGCAATGTGAGTTCCCACAAGCCACAGCCACTGTGTGGGACATGGAGACCCTCAGACACCCGTTACTCCATACATAGTGGGTTCCATGAAGTAGAAGGGCAGATTGCCAAGCACTGGCCAGGACCCTAGGGAGCTGGGATAGAAGCTGTGAGTTTTGAACCTCTTAAGTGACAGGCACTAAGATAGGCACTAGGATCACTTAATTTAATTCTCATCACCGAAAAGTTCTCTTTATCCCCATTTTACAGATGAGGACTAGAACCTCAAAAATCAAAAGTCCAAGGTCACACATCTAGGAACCACTGAATCAGGATTCAGTCTACCTGGCTGGATGACTCCAAAATCTAGGCTCTCTCCACTGTCCCGTTTGATCCCTCTAAAAAGAATACAACACAGACCTTTTATACTCTCTTTCTTTTCTTTCTTTCTTTTTTTAATTTTTAAAAATGTTTTATTTCTTTTGGGGGCAGAGGGGGAGGGAGGGCAGAGGGAGGGGGAAACACAGAATCTGAAGCAGGCTCCAGGCTCTGAGCTGTCAGCACAGAGCCCGATGCGGGTCTTGGACCTACGAACCATGAGATCATGACCTGAACCCAAGTCAGATGCTTAACTGACTGAGCCACCCAGGTGCCCCTGGCACTTTTTGTTTATGAAGCTTATACTGCACTTAATATTACTTGCCCTGTGATTTAATTTTTTCCAACTGTGTGCCTCTTTTCTCCTCAAATTTATGTCCTGCTTATATACCAAATGAATGAAGAGGGTTGTCAAAAGTTAGTAGGGACTAATGTCTGGGATTGCCATTTCTGCTTCTTATCATGAAGTCCTCTTGTATGGACGTCAATATTTTTGCACACTTGCACAGAACATTCTTCTTTTCACCATAGCCCAAGTTCCTTCTTTCCATCAAATAGTAGTGGAAAAGAGGTCCCCCTTCAAGGCCACATATCTGGCAGAAGCTTTATGACAAAACTCAGTCCACATGAAGTGATAGGACACGATCTTACTCTAGACCCAAGTTCCCTTCCCTTCTGACTTTTATTGGCTTTCACCTTATATTTCACCCCTATTTACCCATGGACTGGGACACTTTGTCTCCCACTCCACCCCCCCAGTGAAAAGTTAGTACCCGTTCACCTGACACTTCAGTTTCTGACCATCACTGTACCTTTTTACCATACGTCTGCGGCCTAAGTTTCTTGTTGACCTCTGTCATTGTTTCTCTGCCTTCTGAGCCCTAACCCATTCCCCAGGCTTATGCCAGTTTTGATTCTGATAGTTCTTTGACATTTCATCATGCTACATAGCAGATCTGGGACACATCCCACATTGTAGAGCTGGAACTATAATCTAGTTAGTTCAGAACCCGTGAACATTGGATTTATAAAATCTCATGCCTGCAATTAGATAAAGAGTTTGCTTTTAGAGCCTTCTCTGCCATCATTCTCTCTCTCCCTCTCTCCCCTCTGACCTACACATTTAGTTTACTAATTCAGAACACCTGAAGAAAGTGACCTGGATAATTTTCTCATATTCAAAGGCAGAATGGTCATAAATTCTCTAGGCTCATCTAGACAAAGGCCTTATTCTCTATCCTGAAAGGCTCTTGCCATGCCCCTTGAGGAAGCTAGGAAAGTTTCTAGTTCTGCAGCTAGGATGGGGAGAGTTGTATTTATTACTACTTCCCCAGACTAGGACCAGGAATATATCCTTCCAGGGAAAGCAATGTTAATAAGTGATGGTTAGTTTACTGAAATATTATTCTTCAGGGTTGTATTACATGGAAAATAGATTTGAATGGACTAATCCATAGAAACCATCATATAGAATAATATTTCTATAGAAAATGACTTTCAAGTTCTACATTGACAAATAGCTTTTAGGACAAAAAAATCTAACCAAAAATTTAGGCAGGTGTGAAATCCAGGTTTCTCCAAGAGATCTTCCCTAACAAACATAACATTAAAGCAGCAACATGGTTAAACTAAGAAAATACCCTTCTGGAAATATACACAGAATAGATATAAATATGTTTTTATATTAGGAATAAAATTCTATTTCAACATACCTGTTGTCTTCCTCCAGACTTATCTTGGATAATAGTCCTGATAATCGCACTAGTAAACACACAAGATCTGAAAAACGAGCTGACGACATTGCAAAGGCCAATGGCTATTAAATCCTGGAAAGAAATGGCAAATGTGTTAGGCCTGCTGTTTGTTGAAGAATGCGGACTTGGGTTTGAGATAAAGATATACTGTCTATTTCTTATGTATGAAGATGGGTTTGTTTACATCACTTCAAACAACACAGAAATAGTCCTTTTTTTAAAAATGTTTATTTATTTTTGAGAGAGAGAGAGGCAGAGAGAGAGGAAGATACAGAATGGGAAGCAGGCTCCAGGCTCTGAGCTGTCAGCGTGGACCCCAACATGGGGCTCGAACTTGCCAACTGTGAGATCACGACCTGAGCCAAAGTCAGACACTTAACCAACGGAGACACCCAGGCACACCAGAAATACTCTTATAAAGAACAAAAGGATGGCAAAACTGATTTCTGGATAAACTTGAATCTTCATTTTAGCTAGCAATCCTAAGAAAAGCACTTTTTCAGAGTGAGAAATGAAATTTTTGTCTTATTATCCCCTTTCACTGGGACTTAGGATGACATAATACTATTTTTTCTCCCTTCCATACTGCTTTAAAATCAAAGTGGGACAACTCTTTCTTCCACATTTCTCTTTTGAGTCCTAGGAAAAGGGTCAAACTCAGAATAGTTGGGAGATTGGGGCGCCTGGGTGGCTCAGTCGGTTAAGTGTCTGACTTCAGGCTCAGGTCATGATCTCACGGTTCGTGGGTTCGAGCCCCACATCGGGCTCTGTGCTGACAGTCAGCTCAGACCCTGGAGACTATTTCAGATTCTGTGTCTCCCTCTCTCTCTGCCCCTCCTCCACTCACGCTCTGTCTGTCTCTCTCAAACATAAACGTTAAAAGTCTGTCTCCCCTGCTCACACTCACTCTCTCTCTCTCTCTCAGAAATAAATAAAAAAACATTAAAAAATTAAAAAAAAAAAGAATAGTTGGAAGATTAAAAAACAAGAAAACTAGGACTGTTTCCAGGAGACCAATTTAATTATGCTAGTAGCCTGGTTTTGATATTCCCTAGCATTTCTTATTGCACCTCAGTATGTAGTTGACTCCTAAGAACTTGGAAAGGAAGATGAAATCAAGAGGAGAGGAATTCTGCTAGCTAAACAGCATGATGCCATATGTTATCTTCTTGCCTCCCCACACCACAGCCGTTCTGGGCGAATAACACTCATGTTAATTTAAGTGGCTTCCAAGTTAAATATGCCACACTTCTCAAAAATCCTTTGGTAATTATGATTAAAATGTTGGTCTCACTGACTCTCTAGTTACAAAAGAATGCAGTCTTGGGGCACCTGGGTGGCTCAGTCCGTGAAGCATCAGACTTTGGCTCAGGTCATGATCCTGCGGTTCGTGGACTCGAGCCCCACATAGGACTCTGTGGTGACAGCTGTGAGCCTGAAGCCTGCTTCGGATTCTGTGTCTCCCTCTCTCTCTGCCCCTCCTCCACTCACATTCTGTCTGTCTCTCTCAAACATAAACGTTAAAAAAAAAAAAAGAAAGCAATTTTCATGTTGACAGGAGGCTCAGATTGGAGAACAAAGACTTAAGGGTCAGAGGAAATAACAGAAAAATCTGTCATCTCACCTGGTTGGAATTAACATGGTAGTTATGGTGACTGGCAATCTTCTTGCCCACAAATATCAGCAGAGAGGAGCTCACTAAAGCTAAGGAGAAGGCTTCCAAGATTAGTTCAGGAAGAATGTTCAGATCTGGAGTCACAGGAAACAGGAAGCTGGAATAAAATGGGGGAATTATTCTTAGAGAGCAGGAACCGTTTATTGGCTCCTTCCCTACTGCAGCCTTATCATGCAGGGCAGGCAGGCCTGACCCTTTTTTAAAAATAACAATAAGAGGGGCGCCTGGCTGGCTTAGTCGGGTGAGCATCTTCAGCCTCTTAGTTTTGGCTCAGATCGTGACCTCGGGATTGTGAGATAGAGCCCCACGTTGGGCTCCGTGCTGAGCATGGAACCTGCTTAAGATTCTCTCTCTCTTTCTCTGCCCCTCCCCTGCTGGCAGGCACGCACTCTCTCTCAATCTTCCTCAAAAAAAAAAAAAAAAAAAGTAATAACAATACCAGATAGAAGAGCACTGAGGCAGCAGTGTCTCCTTCTCTCTCTGTCCCTTCCCCATCTCAAAAATGAATAAACATTAAAAAAAAATTATAAAGTGTTTGGAAGCACAAATATGTTTTGATTGCTGTATCTCTAGGTTTATTTTCTAAGTAAAAAAAATCTTCTAAATGTTTTAGATGAGATTTGCTATTTGAAATGTTTATTCTGATTATTTTTTTATCATTTCATTAAGACAGAGATCTATGACTCAAAACTGACTTCTAAAATTTTGTGTAAAATCTAAATCCAGTATAATAAACAATGCATTATATATCGCTTTGGAAAATTATTTTAAAATAAATTATGTGGCATGGAGGAGGGCACTTGTGGGGATGAGCACTGGGTGTTATGTGGAAACTAATTTGACGATAAACTATTTGTAAAAAAAATAAAATAAATAAAATAAAATAAATTATGTGATGTATTTTTAAATCTTCATCTAATTAAAATTTATTAGTTATATATTTTCCATTTCATTTTCCTTAAAGTAGGAAGCATCACTTTTAGCACCTCAAAGCACTATCTCTTCCCATCTTCTTATTTCATACCATTATAATATACAGAAATCTAATTCCTTTTTTTAAGTTTTTAAATGTTTATTTATTTTTAGACAGAGACAGTGAGAGCCAAAGAGGGGCAGAGAGAGAGGGACACACAGAATCTGAAACAGGCTCCAGGCTCTGAGCCATCAGCACACAGCCTGATGCGGGGCTCGAACTCACAAACCGGGAGGTCATGACCTGAGCCAAAGTCAGATACTTAACCAACTGAGCCACCCAGGCCCCCCTCTAATTTCTATTTTTGAATATCTTTTCCTTCATCATTTAACTGTGTCTATGCTAGTTCCCTATTAACTTACAAACACCTGGTTGTCTTCCAGATTAATGAGCTAGATAGAAATATAACTGAATACTCAAAGGCAGATAGCTATTAAACCTTTTGTTAAATTTCCCCTTTTCGTATTTTTAAGAAGTTAGATAAGAATGCGGCTGTCCCAGGAGCACCTGGGTGGCTCAGTTAAGCATCTGACTCGTGATTTCAGCTCAGGTCATGATTTCATGATTTATGAGTTCTAGCCCCTCTGCACTGACAGTGCGGAGCCTGCTTGGGAATCTCTCTCTCCCTCTCTCCCTGCCCCTCTCCCATCAAAATAAATAAATAAACTTAAAAAAAGTATTTTGTGGCTGTCCCAAAGAAGTATACAGTAAATGAAATGAATTGCCCAAAACTATGTTAGTAAACCTTAGCACGATGATACAAACTACAGTTTTTTCTTTCTGCTATTCTCTCACATTTAATTCTTTCTTAGTAGTTTAGGTTATTTAAAAAAAAACCCTAGGTTAACCTAGGGGACACGGACACAGAAAGAACTAATTTAAATTGTTCAATTTTCTAATCTTTAGTAACCAGGGATACATACATAATAAAAACGGAAGTTCAAACCAATACCTAAATTTAGATTTTTTTAAAAATATTTTTTATTTATTTCTAGGAGAGAGAGAGAGACAGCGTGAGCAGGGGAGGGTCAGAGAGAGAGGGAGATACAGACTCTGAAACAGGCTCCAGGCTCTGAGCTGGCAGTCAGCACAGAGCCTGACGCGGGGCTCGAACCCACGAACCGTGAGATCATGACCTAAGCAAAAGTTGTACGCTTAACCAACTAAGCCACCCAGGCGCCCCTAAATTTAGATTTTGAAATGTTCATTTGTCTACCTATACTCCGAATCTAAGGATAAAACATAAGCAAAAGTTGACTGTGTGGTTTTTAAGTCATCAATAACAGAAGCATACTGATGTGTATGATGGAATGATTATAATCATAGCTTTTGGAAATAAATAGAAATGGCTTCAAAAGTAGCTCTGCCCTTGACCAACTGTGTGATCGTGGACAAGTAATTTAAATTTGGTAAGCCTTAGTTTCCTCAGCCATAAAAAGGAGTGCTACTGTGAGGTGCAAATGAAATAAAATAATTCTGTAAAGCATCGGTCTTATTGTTGTTATCGGTATTTTGTTCTGAGAGCAGAGAGTCAGTCTGGTTCCTGATTGCATTCCCTGGTACCTAGGTGGTCTGCTCATGTATTTTTTTTAATTGACCAGAATTTCAAATGACTTAGTCATCATCAGAGTTCACGAAGAAGTGGTAGGACATGAGACTAATCCAATCTGCTTTTCATCCAGGTAGCCTGTGTTGTGTTACCGTGGAGTCTGCCAGTATCACGGGTGCTGCAGTATTCCTCACTGAGCAGCCTTCCTTAGGAAATGAACAGTGCTCTTCAAAAGCCTGCCTGTGTGAGTCAAGAAACTGCAGTGTATTGGCTTCTTTAGCCAAAGTGATTCATCTGATCAAGGTTACTAGGTGCTCCCTGGTGGTCTAGTGGTTAGGATTCAACACTTCCATCTGATCAAGGTTACAGAAATTAGACTTCCCTAACAGAAGCAAGAGTGACCCATAGTCACTGGTAAGAATTATAATGTAAATTAATTGCAAGTCCTTAAGAACTGCATATGCCAGACTCCTGGAAGCTAGCTTCCTACTCAGCATAAGAAAATAATGTTTCTTAAGGACACCGATTCAGTGCAAGTGGGTGAAGACAGAAGGAACAGTCATCTCCTGAGCACTGAACTCCAGGAGAGGGGCTGGGAAAAGATGCATCTTTCATTCCATCCTTGACAGTTAGTTAGACAGGTACGGAAGCTGAGAATGCCTGTGATGTACTGCGGAAAAAACTGTGTGAATCCCTCTGGTTATCAGCGCCTCCAACACTTTCCTCGCGTAAGGGGACTGACTGGCTCAACTATGGGAAGAGAGTTAAGAGGCTGACCAGAGAAGAAACACAGGGTTGTCCTAGCCCATCCTCCTTCATGAACCTCTGTATTCTAGTATATGTGCTGCCGAAGCGAGCACGAACCTCTGTATTCTAAAATGAATTTTAGGGGCATCTGGGTGGCTCAGTTGGTTGAGCGTCCGACTTCGACTCATGTCATGATCTCACAGTTTGGGAGTTCGAGCCCTGCATTGGACTCTGTGCTGATAGCTCAGAGCCTGGAGCCTGCTTTGGATTCTGTGTCCCTCTCTCACTCTGCCCCTCCTTTGCTCATGCTCTCTCTCTCAAGAATAAATAAAAAGACATTAAAATAGTTTTAAATGACTTTGAGCCCATTACCAAAATTTGTCTGTGTCCAGACTGCTAGTGGGGAACATCAATCAGGCTGCAAGGGCAGAGGCTAAGCGAAAGTTAACAGAGAGGGTAAAGTAAACCTGAAAAGCGGAGTTACTGACCTATAAGGAATCATTTCAGTGAGCTTCCCGCTGGTTTCTGTGGCCATGCTTATCTTGTTTGCAAATGCAGTGAAGCCAAGAATCTGTAGGGGTTAAAGAAATGCATATGATCATCTAAATATTATGCTCTGCTTCTAGGAGCCGAGCTTAGGGAATGAGACATGTGGCCCTCCCTATGCATGAAGGTTGGAGAGAGAGATCGGGCCAGGTCCATGGAGCAGGCATGGCAGAAATCATGTCTGGCTCTTGGTTCCCTAACCTCTCATTAGCATTGTAGCCAGAATGAAAAACAACTTCGGCCTTGGTCTCTGATATAACAATGGGAACAAATGGATGTCTTCACTAGCTTTAAATATCTAGACCCAATAGAAACATGTTTTCAGGTAGTAGCTATATAAAGGCTTCAGGTGCAAAAGTTTTTAGATCTAGGTACTCTAGATCTAGGTACCAATATCAATAAGCCTTTGGGGGACTGAGAATCATTACCGACTGACACTTAATAAATACGGAGCAGCGTTTGACAGCACAAAGAAAAAGTCTTCAGCAAAGCCATTACTTGTCTTTTTTTTTAACCTCCCTTTCATTTACTCCTAAAATGACAAGTCTCCTTTCTATTTCAACTAGCAGAAAAATAGACAGCCCAGCATGGTTACATCTTATAGAGATGAGAACTCACGCCAAAGCAAATGAAGCCAGAGACAAAAGAACTGAATGCCCAGGTCTTCGAATAATAAATGTGGAGCTGCTTTACCCCATTCTCCCTAGCAGCACACAAATCCTTCCCAGCGTCTACTATGAGAGTTCAACCAGACGCCGAGCAGGATAGTGGTCAGTTTGCCTGTGATGCTGCGATCTGGCAAAGACCCCTGGGAACCCTACAGATTGGAATGGAAAGAAGAATCTGGATCATAGCCTCAGTTGGAGGAGGGTTTTGTTCTTTACATAGTTAAGGGACAAGGAGCGTGGAAACTGGCCAAGGAACTCTTTTGTTTCCAGTGTACGGTAGTATCTGCTCATAAAGGAACAGAGAAAACATGAAAAATTAAATAGCAGAAACTAATCACCTAAAGACAACTATTTTGATGCTTTTGTTTGGTGTTTGCTGTACAACTTACATAACCACACCCACAAATAAACACACATATACACGTATATATAAATTAGGAACCTGTAATATGTATAATCTCTTTTTTAAAATTTTTAAATGCTTTTATTTGAGAGAGAAAAAGAGAGAGAGACAACGTGAGCAGGGTAGGGTCAGAGAGAGAGAGGGAGATACAGACTCTGAAATAGGCTCCAGGCTCTGAGCCGGCAGTCAGCACAGAGCCCGACGTGGGGCTCGAACCCACGAACCGCGAGATCATGACCTAAGCGAAAGTCAGACGCTTAACGACTAAGCCACCCAGGCGCCCCTCTTTTTTAAAATTTTTAAATGCTTTTATTTGAGAGAGAAAAAGAGAGAGAGACAACGTGAGCAGGGTAGGGTCAGAGAGAGAGAGGGAGACACAGAATCCGAAGCAGGCTCCAGGCTCTGAGCTAGCTGTCAGGACAGAGCCTGACGCGGGGCTCTAACCTATGAGCCGTGAGATCATGACCTGAGCCGAAGTCGGACGCTTAACTGACTGAGCCACCCAGACACCCTTGTATAATCTCTTATAGCTATAGGATGCTTGAATTATTTGTCAGTGTATTGTACCTGGATCCCAGATATTGCCTTGAAACTTTCCCTTACTATTTGACACTACTGTGTTAAGGACAGACTGGTGGGTGGTTCTCCTGCAGCACATCTAGACAGTTGTGTCTTGGTGGGTGCTGTATGAAGCTTTTTATACCCTCAGGCAGAACTGCTCTCACCCTCCCTCTCCCATTTTCTTCACTGCCAGGGGAAATATGGAGGTCTTTTCCCAGTTCTATACATCTCTAATCCTTGCTCCTTGGCAGAAAGTGTTCCCAATCACTTGACTTGACATATGTCTGTGTAATGCATTGCAGGCTTTGATAACCTTTGAGTGTAAAGTAGATCCTCCCAAAAGTTTAATGTTTAAACTGCAACAATTCTGTCTCCACTGACTTTTACTTCTGAGCCTCAGTTTCCTCCCCCACTGGACTCCACGGTGCATCCTAATTATAGCATCTCCCAAAGGAATGTCCAACTGTGGCTCACAAACTAATCTGTCAGCCATAGACAACCACAGCACCCTCTATACGCCTTACCTTTCGTTATAACCCTGGGTAACATTCGTTGCCTATGAGGTTGCTTGAAGGAACATCACTATGATCCCTGTTGCTGCTGTCTCTCAGAAGAGGGTTGATTTGAGGGAATGGGGGCGGCTCAGTCAGTTGAGCATCTGATTCTTGATTAAAAAAATTTTTTTTAATGTTTTATTTATTTCTGAGAGAGAGAGGCAGCGTGAGCAGGGGAGGGTCAGAGAGAGAGGGAGACACAGAATCTGAAGCAGGCTCCAGGCTCTGAGCTAGCTGTCAGCAGAGTCCGACACGGAGATGGAACCCATGAACTATGAGATCATGACCTGAGCCGAAGTCGAACACTTAACCGACTGAGCCACCCAGGTGCCCCTGATTCTTGATTTTTAGCTCAGGTCACGATCCCAGGGTCATGGGATCGAGCCCTGCATCGGGCTCCACATTGAGTGTGGAGCCTGCTTCAAATTCTCAGGCTCGATCTCCCTCCCTCTGATCCCCTCTCCCACTTGCACTCTTTCTCTCTAAGATAAAAAACAAGAGAGAGAGGTTTGATGTGTGACAACATAGGTGAACGTAGAGGGCATTATGTTAAGTGAAATAACCCAGACTAAGAAAGACAGATACTGTATTAGATCCCTTATATGTGGGATCTAAAAACAAAAACAGGGCTGCTTGGGTGGCTCAGTCGGTTAAGCATCCAACTTTGGCTCAGGTCACGATCTCACAGTTTGTGAGTTCAAGCCCCTTACTGGGCTTGCTGCTGTCAGTGCAGAGCCAACTTCAGATCCTCAGTCCCCTCCCCCCTCTGGCCCTCCCCCACTTGCACTTTCTCAAGAAA
>NW_027528611.1:2668825-2706491 GCF_008692635.1 Crocuta crocuta | reverse complement strand
AAATAAATAAATAAATAAATAAATAAATAAATAAAAAGAAAAAGCAGTCACACTCATAGAAACAGAAAGTAGAAAAGTAGTTGTCAGGAGCTGTGGGTTGGGGGAAACAGGAAAAGTTTGATGAAAGTACAGAAGCATTCAGCTTTAAGATGAATAAGGTCTGAGGATCTAATGGAAAGCATGGTGACTATAGTTGCTAACATTGCACTGTATAATCAAAATTTGCTAAGAGTAGGGAGCACCGGAATGGCTCAGTCAGTTTAAGCGTTCGACTTTGGCTCAGGTCATGATCTCACAGTTTCTGGGTTTGAGTCCTGCATCGGGCTCTGTGCTGACAGCTCAGACCCTGGAGCCTGCTTCCGATTCTGTATCTCCCTCTCTCTCTGCCCCTCCCCTGCTTGCACACACTCTCTCACTCTCTTTCCTCTCAAAACAAATAAACTTTAAAAAAATTTGCTAAGTGTGGAATGTAAATGTTCTCTCTCACACACACAAAACGCGCACACACACATGCAAGATAAATACGTGAGGTGATGGAAATGTTCACTAACCAGATGGGTGAATCGTTTCACAATATCTATGCACGTGCAATCACCGTGAAGTACACTTTAAATCTCTTACAACTTTCGATGTCAATTCTACCTCAGTAAAGCTGACATTAGAGAGAGGACCCATATCTGTGTCACAGATGCCACCTGCTGGTGACTCCAAAACCTCAACTGGCGAACTGGGAACATTCGCTCAAGGGTACCACAGCTGAGCTGGGTTCCATGGAAAGGAAAGGTTGCCTGTGACACTTCTTCTCAAATTCCATGTGCACATTGTCCCCTGGGCTCCAGGGTACCATTATTTATGTCCAATGATTGGGAAAGTCCTTTACAGAAGTAGCCTTTCCATTTCTGGCCTTTCTGAATTAATAGCTTTTCGACTATTCCAAGGATGAAAGAATATGAACCTCAACAAGAATAGACGACAGTTATGACATAGAACTTGGTGTCAATTTCCAAAGCAATCCCCATACTCTTTCATTCAGGCAGAGTATAGACCTGCATAATTTAGTATAGAATAGGTTATGCTGTAGTAACATAGGAACCATGAGATCTTAGTGTTATTTTTTGACTGCACAGAGTCTATTGTGGGTCAGCGTCTCTCTGAGGCAACCTCTTTGCAAATAGTGCTTCAGGGATGCAGGCTAATCCCACCTGGGGGACTTATTATTTTAACATACAGTCCTATGATTACCACCGCAGGGGAAGAAAGAACATGGAGCCTCACACCCTTTCTCCTATGCTTTGGCCCCAAAGTCGCATGGTCCTGCCTAACTACAGGGCACCTGGGAAATAGAGGGAATGTATGGACATTTGGTGAACTTTCAGGATCTTTGCAACAGAACACTTCTTAAGGGGAAATTAATTCTCATGGATACCCGAGCATTCAGCGATCCTAATATGAGAAATGCTGACTTTAAAAACCTGAACTTTATTTATGAAAATGTCTTTATCATTGTAAAAATGTTAACTATAACTGCCAAAGATTAATTTTACCAGTAGGCTTTTTTAAAAGAAAGAAGAGGAGCGCCTGGGTAGCTCAGTCAATGAAGCGTCCAGCTTCAGCTCAGGTCATGACCTTGGGTTTCGTGAGTTCGAGCCCTGAGTTGGGCTCTGTGTTTGTCACTCAAAGCCTGGAGCCTGCTTCGGATTCTGTGTCTCCCTCTCTCTCTGACCTTCCCCCACTCAAACTCTGTCTCTGTCTCTCTCTCTCAAAAATAAATAAGCATTAAAAATTTAAAAAAAAATTTTAAATGTTTGTTTATTTTCGAGAGACAGAGACAGAATGCGAGTGGGGGAGGGGCAGAGAGAGAGAGGGAGACACAGAATCCGAAGCAGGCTCCAGGCTCTGAGCTGTCAGCACAGAGCCCGATGCGGGGCTCAAACCCACAAGCTGTGAGATCATGACCTGAGCTGAAGTCGGAGGTTTTAACCTACTGAGCCACCCAGGTGCCCCAGCATTAAAAATTTTTTAAAAGAAAGAAGAAATATTATTATTAGATAGTGGTGAGCCCCCATTCTGCTACTTACTAGTGACATGGATTAGGCAATCTATTTGAGATCTCCTCTCCCTCAATTTCTCTAGTGTAGCATACTGAGGATTAAAGGAGGCTGAATAACAGTATAATAACAACACTATTAAAATAGAAACAGGGGCACCTGGGTGGCTCAGTTGGTTGAGCATCTAACTTCAGCTCAGGTCATAATCTTTCCATACATGGGTTTGAGCCCTGCGTTGGTCTCTCTGCTGTCAGCATAGAGCCCACTTCGGATCCTCTGTCCCCCTCTCTCTGCCCCTCCCCTCTCTCTCCCTCACTCTGCCTCTCCCCAGCCCATCCACTCTCTCTCAAAAATAAATATATATTTTTAAGTTTATTGGTTTATTTTGAGAGAGAGAACACAGTAGGGGAGGCACAGAGAGAGAGAGGGAGAGAGGGAGAATCCCAAGCAGGCTCTGCACTGCCAGTACAGAGCCTGATGCGGGGCTGGAACTCATGAACCATAAGATCATGACCTGAGCCTAAATCAAGAGTCAGATGCTTAACTGACTGAGCCACTCAACCTCCCCAATAAATAAACATTAAAAATAAATAAATGAAATAGAAACAGAGGCATAGACTTGCTCAATCAGTGGAGCATGCAACTCTTGATATCAGGGCTGTGAGTTTGAGCCCCACGTTGGGGGTAGAGATTAATTTAAAAATAAAAAAAAATAAAAATAGAATAGAAACAAAATTCTATGTATAAGAAGGTGGAAATTCACCAACACTGAGCATAAGCCTGTCATATATTTGAAAGAAGAAAACAATGAATAACTGAAAACCCAAAATTATTGATTGTAGTTGACTCTGGGAGGTGCAACCAGAGGACTTTCTTTTCTTCTATTTTTTTCTTATGTTTTTCAAAATTGCTAGAATGAGCCTGGATTTCTTTCATAAGGAAAAAAAAAACCCCTATGTATGAAATTGCATGAAAAAGGGCAATGGAAAAAAGTACTTTAAAAATAAGCATGTTTGGGGTACCTGGGTGTCTCAGTCATTAAGCGTCCGACTCTTGATGTTGGCTCAGGTCATGACCTCATGGTTTGTGGGTTCAAGCCCTACATGGGGAACTGTGGTCAGTGTAGAGCCCACTTGGGATTCTCTCTCTCCCTTTCTCTCTGTCCCTCTCCTGCTTTTGCGTACTCTATCTCAAAATAAATAAATAAACTTAAAAAATAAAATAAGAAACTTGTTAAAAAATAAAAATAAGCATGCTTTACAAATATAAGCTAGTATTTAAAATGAAATATATTCTGCTTTGTCACAATTTAACATATGTTTTTTAAAAATTATTATTTTTGTAGTATCCTCTGGTCCTCTCCCTTCCTAGATTGCTTGCTTTTTATTTAAAAAATTTTTTTTAGAAAGTAGGCATTTTAAATGTCCTAAAGCATGAATTGGGGGCATCAAAACACCTACCAGAAACACTTCCATGGGAAACTCGATGGGGTACTGATTGTAAGACATTCTGATACATTTGTTGATTCTCAGGGCCACAACAGCAGTTAAAAACAGTAGGATGCTGGTAGAATTAGCTTTGGGGAGAGTTACACAGTAGTTAACTATATTCTGAAAGAAAACAAAATTACAGAGACTTAGAAAGGGGCACGATAATTGCCTAAAGCTAGAAGATGACATTCTCTCAAGTAAGTTCAGTAAGAAAATATAATTATTAGCACAGTGAGGGGAGTGATATACATTTTTTACGTCGAAAAAGAGATATTAAAATAAAATAATGCTCAATAAGGAGAGAGCACATTTTATGTGTTTCAGTGTAATGAAAAGGACCCAGGAGTTTGGGTTATAGCCTACTCTTTACTAATTTTTCTGGATCATATATGTTCTCTAGGGTGGCTTCTATGCCACTCTTTTAAGGGACGATTCAGCATTTTACGTTCTTTAGATGTTTTAGAATACATGTAATGGGAACAATTATGATAGATTACGGTAGTCTAAAAGCCAAATTCTAATGTAAATCATGTTTGTTTAAAAGGGCTGGGCAAAATGGTGAATGCAACTGAGAACATGTTAATTATAACCGTATACAACATGGTCCAAAAGCATCTGCAATTCATTAAGACTGTGAATCTAGAAGAGCTGAGATTATTTCCAGGACCTTGTTGACTCTGCTGCCTANTAGAAAGCACTCACATAGAAGAAGGAGATGGGACCAGCGTGGAAATTAATCATAACCCCGAAGATGAAAGTCAGCTGGGACAGAATAAGGTGTAGCGCCGTGGCGGCCAGGTAAGCGCTGATGGCAGCTTCCGGAAGGTAAGTGGCAACGAAACCGAAACCTAACAAGCCCATGGATAGCTGTAGAAGGTTCAGAGGGGAAAGAAAACCGGCATGAGAGGCACACCCACAGTGGCGCCAGTTAGGTGCTGGTGGGGTGGGGGGGTCCAACAAAAGAGTTCACTTAGGCCCCTCTGATAAACTCTTCTCTCTTTTTCTCATCAACTGATACCGAGGAGACAAGGAAGTCCTTGGTGTTGATTCAGCAGCTCTGCACAGGCACTAGACCACACTCCCTTCTTCCTTCAGGAGCACTTAAGCTTAAATTCTTGCCCTAGAATCTAGTGACCAAGTGATCAGAACAAGCTTTTGCTTTTTTAAAGAGCCTTTTGTTAGAAGCTTTGATAGCCCTTTTCAGGAGATGTTAATATCCCTGTGAGGAATGCGGCTTTTCACAAAGGAAAAGGCAGTTTAAAAAATTCCAGCTCAGACTTCTTGGCCTTTGACTTTTTAAAAAAAAAATATTTTATTTTATTTCTGAGAGAGAGAGAGACAGACAATGTGAGCAGGGGAGGGTCAGAGAGAGAGGGAGACACAGAATCTGAAGCAGGCTCCAGGCTCTGAGCTGGCAGCACAGAACCTGACGCAGGGCTGGAACCCACAAACTGTGAGATCATGACCTGAGCCAAAGTCCGACGCTTAACTGACTGAGCCACCCAGGAGCCCCCTTTGACTTTTATCTTTACTAAGAATGATTAAACTGAATTTGTCTTCAGGATTATATATAAGTGATAATATATGTATATATATAATATATGTAATCCTGAAATATATTTTATATATGATATGTAATCCTGAAGACATAAATTTAGTTTCTATAAATTCAGTATGTATAATAAATATAATTTATATATTATACATGCATATGTACATGTAAAATACTATAGTATATATAGTATATATTACATGTAATAAATTATAAATATATTGTATTGTATATTATATATTAAATATGTTATAACAAAGTATTGTATATGTCCATATGCATATAATATGAAAATTATATACGTGTATTATGTAACATATGTGTATTTCTAAATATACAAAAGATCTGAAAGGTTACACCCCAAACTATTAACCGAAGTTACCTTCAGGGGTGCCTGGGTAGCTCACTCAGTTAGGCATCTAACTCTTGGTTTCCAGTCAGAACATGATCTCACTATTTGGTGAGTTCAAGTCCTACATCAAGCTCTGTGCTGGCAGTGGGGAGCCTGCTTGGGATTCTCTCTCTCCCTCTCTCTGCCCCTCCCCCACTCAAACTGTCTCTGTCTCTCTCAAAATGAATAAGTAAACTTAAAGAAAAAAAGAAGTTACCTTTGGGGAATGGAATTAAAGGTTGGGGCAATACTTTAAAATGTATGCATTTTTTTCTTATTTGGGACTTTTGCAATATATCTTTTTTTTTTTTTTCCAAATAGGCTCCATGCCCAACATGGAGATTGAACTCAAGACCCTAAGATCAAGAGTTGCATGCTCTACTGACTGAGCCAGCCAGGCACTCCCCATTTATTATAATAAAAAACAATTAGAAAATTCATGGACAGGGCACCTGCAAGGCTCAGTCGGTTAAGTGTCCAGCTCTTGATTTTGGCTCCATTCATGAACTCATGATTTGTGAGGTGGAGCCTCAAGTCAGGCTCTGTGCTGAGCATGTGGAGACTGCTTGAGATTCTCCCTCTCCTTCTCTCTCTGCCCTGCTTGCGTTCATGCCCCCCCTCTCAAAATAAATAAACAAACTTAGGAAAAAAAGGAGAACTGATGGACAGAGGGTGAACCCTAAGCCCCTTAAGATAGGTTAAGAAAGCTTACACAGCCTAATCAAGAAGTCTTGAACCTACTACTGTTTACTACTTCATCTGCTTCTGCGCTAGAAGTTCAGAAAACAAACAAACTTAAAAGAATAAATCTTTTAGGTTTAAAAGCTTTTTGTGTCCAAGCTTTCAGTCAGTTGGACACTGGGTCTCTAGAATCTCTGGTCATTACTGCCCAACAGGCACCACTACTCTAGTTGGGCCAGTCAGCTCTTGTCTGTATGTGATTTCCATTTCTGTGCTTGTGCACAGATTTTTTTCTTTGTCATTTCTGCCAATCCGTATCTATCATTCCTTTCAAGAGCTCAGTGAAATTCCTCTTCTTCAGGAGATGTGGTAAAAACTGCATGATTCCTAGGGGTATATGGCTTCAATCCTGGCCCTCCCACTCAGTGGCTGTGTGAGCTTGGACAAGTTAACTAAACTCTCTGAGTCTGTTTTCTCATTGATAAGAAGTGAATAATATTCAATGTGCAGTGTTTTGTATGAATTACATTGCATAGGACATGTAAAACACTTAGCTCCAATCTGAGAATAGTGACAAATGCAAATACATTATTGCTCATTTTTAATGCCATCTCTTCCTTCCTCCTTGTAAGTGGCAAATATCTATAACCATAAAACTCTTGCTCTGCTGTGATGTAGCATCAGAACCTGTGTTAATATTATTTTCTATGAAGCCACTATCAATCAGTCAGAGTTGGCTTAGGATATGAAACCTATCAGCCATTCTTTTTTAAAAAAAATTTTAACATTTTAATTTATTTTTGAGAGACAGAGAGAGACAGAGCATGAGCAGGGGAGGGGCAGAGAGCGAGGGAGACACAGAATCTGAAGCAGGCTACAGGCTCTGAGCTGTCAGCACAGAGCCCAACACAGGGCACAAACCCACAAACAGTGAGATCATGACCTGAGCTACAGTCAGATGCCCAACCAACTGAGCCACACAGGCGACCCTCAGGCATTCTTATAGAAAGCAGGTAGTAGGGGTGCCTGGGTGGCTCAGTTTATTAAGTGTCCAATTCTCAATTTCCACTCAGGTAATGATCTCATGGTTCATGGGATCCAGCCATGAGTCAGGCTCCCTGCTGACAGTACGGAGCCTGCTTGGGATTCTCTCCCTCTTCTCTCTCTCTGCCCCTTCCCCTCTCACATGCACATACTTTCCCTCTCTCTCAAAACAAACAAACAAAAAAGAAATCAAGTACTAAATGTTCAGTGAATGAAGTCTCAATACATAGTTGTTTTCTTCAGACAACTCCAACCAACTAAAGGTTATTCCTGAACTTTATATTCTTTCAACACAAAACACTTCACTTTTATTAATATTAGCTTGCACTTTAAAATTACCTGAAGTGTGGATTCTGGAGGTAGAAAACCCTCAGCCTAATTCCCAGTTGGGATCTTACTGGCTTTGTAATCTTGGGCAATTCTCTTAACCTCTCTATACCTTTGTTCCCTTAAAATAAGGGTCATAGTAATACCTACCATCATACAAGGAATTGTAAGGATCAGATGAGATGATGCATGTAAAGTGCTTTGAATAGTGACTAACAAACACATAACCATAAATATTAGACATTATTAGCTAGTGCAGATTTCTTTTTTAAATTTAAACTTTTTATTTCAGATAACTGTAGTTTGATATGCAGTTGTAAGAAACAGTACAGAGAGATCTGGTATACTCTTTACTCAGTTTCCCCCGATGGTAGCATCTTGCAGAACTACAGTTGACCTTGCAATACCATAGAGGTTAGGTGTACCAACCCCCCTCACCCAACACGCACAGTTGAAAATCCATGTAACTTTTGATTTCCCAAAAACTTAACTCCTTTTTAAATTTTTTTATTAAAAATTTTTTTAATATTTACTTATTTTTGGAGGAGAGAGAGACAGAGCATGAGTGGAGGAGGGGCAGAGAGAGAGGGAGACACAAAATCAGACCCAGGCTCCAGGCTCCGAGCTATTAGCACAGAGCCTGACACAGGGCTCAAACTCACGAACCATGAGATCATGACATGAGCTGAAGTTGGACACTCAACCTACTGAGCCACCCAGGTGCCCCTCAAGATTCTTTCTTTTATCATTTCCTTTGTGTTTAGAGAAATTCCTTTAGCCATTTTCTCAGGATAGGTCTCCTGGTAGCAAATTCTCTTAGTTTTTCTTCATCTGAGAATGTCTTGATTTCCTTTTTATTCTTGAAGGATATTTTCACTGGGTGTATGATTTTTGGATCGACAGTTCTTTTCTTTCAGCAAACGGAAAATATTGTGCAACTTCCTTCTGGACTCTATGGTCTCTGATAAGAAATTTGCTGTGATTGGGTTGCCCAATTCCCCTCACCCCATAGGTAAAGTGTTCCTTTCACTGCTTTCAAGATTGTTTTCATGGTCTTTAGTTTTCAGAAGATTGACTATGATTTGTTTTAGTGTGGATTTCTATGGATTTATCTTTTTTGAATTTTCTCAGCTTCTTGAATCTGGAGGATTATGTCTTTTGACAATTTTGGGAGTTTTCAGCTGTTACTTCTTCAAGTAATTCAGCCTCATCTTTTTTCTCCTCGCTTTCTGGGACTCTTGTGATACAAATATTAGGTATTTTGTTATCACCCCACTTGTCCCTGAGGTTCTGTTCATTTCTTTTTCCAGTCTGTTTTCTCTTGCTTGTTCAGATTGGGTAATTTCTATTGTTCTTTCTTTGAATTCATTCATTCTTTACTCTGTCTCTTCTATTCTGCTATTGAGCCCATCCTTTGAATTTTGAATTTTGGTTGTTATACTTTTCAGTTCTAAAATTTCCATTTGCTTCCTCATACTTTCTGTTTATTTGCTGAGAGTTTCTATTTTCTCACTTGTTTCAAGAGTGTTCATTATTGCTTGTTGAAGCATGTTTAAGATGGCTGCTTTAAAATCTTTGCCAGATGATTCTAACATCTCTGTCATTGCAGTGTTGGCATCTTTTCATTGCCTTTTTTCCATTCAAGTGGAGATTTTTCTGGTTCTTGATATGACAACTAATTTTCACTTTAATGGTAAACATTTTGGGCACCACGCTAGGAGACAGTGGATCTTATTTAAACATTCTGTTTTAGCTAGCTTGTTCTGACAAAGTGCTAGCAGCGGAAGGGGCGGGTGCCATCTTGTTACTGCCTGTAGACGTAGAAGCCCAAGTTCTCCCCTCAGCTTTTACTGACCACTGTGGCAGTGGGGACTCTTCATTATTGCTGAGCAGGGGTGGGAGTTATGGCTCCCCACTAGCCCTCTGACAATATTATCCTGGCTGGAAGAGACAGGAATGCCTTTACTTCTTCCCACTTGGCCTCCACGGACACTGCAGCAGAGAGTGTTGTCCCCTTTACTAGGCCATCTCTGACACCACCCTGGTGAGGAGTAGAAAGGGTGTCTCATTACTGCATAATGGGAATGAAAATCTTGACTCCCTATCTGGCCTTCTCTGACAACACCCCAGTTGGGGGTGGATGGGCACCTCATTACACGTGGGTATGGGTGAAAGTTTCGGCTCTTCAGTTGGCCTTTGCTGGTATGAGGGGGCCAATACCACAGTTTTGTTTTGTTTTGTTTTGTTTCTCCTTGCTCTTTGTCTGGAGTATAGTAGTTATTATGTAGAAGTTTTCAGTCTTGCTAGACTTTTCTTGATGCTGTGACTATAAAGGTATGTTAGGGCTTTTTTTCCCCCCCTTCTTTATTTCTTTGTCTGTACCTATTAGCATTTGGGTTTCTGGCTTCCTCAGCACCAAGTCTGAAATATATGAGGCAAAAAGTAAACCCAGGGAATTCACCACTGTGTTGTTCCTTGGGTCCTGAGGTTTGGAGCCAGTTTGCCCTCTTCTTTCCACTTTTCAGTGTTCTTATGTTTGTTTTATGTATAACATTCCAAGGTTTTTAGTTGTACTTAGCAGGAGGAATAGGGAAAAGTACATCTACTTCATCTTTCTGGAAATGGAATATCTCCTCCTTTATTAGATGAAGAAACTGAGGCTCAAAGGTAATGAGAGAACATGTGTAGGGTGATGTAGATAATTCATAGGTTGCTGACTGCCCATTATTTTGTCTTCTCTTACAAGACTGAAGTTTTTAACCACAGGAATTATATTTACTTTTTTTTATTTTTGGCCTCTGTCAAAGTACCAAATGCATATTTTTGTACCCAGTAATTATAACATATTGATGCTTACTATGTGACAGGCCCATATAGTAAGTGAACTTACTGGGTGCTTTACATGTATTTTCTCATTTAATCCACATAAAAGCCCTGCAAAGCAAATGTTATTATTTCCATTTTATACATGAGGAAACTGAGGCCCATAAAGGTAAAGTGATTTAAGTAAGTCACATAGCTGGTATCAGGGTTGGAGTCAGCTCACTCCAGTAGCCTGATACAGGCTCCCAATAAATCCTTACCTAATAAAAGATGGTCCCAGGAGAGATCAGCAAAAATTAGCCAGAGAGAGGATTGGTTGAGAAGAAAGAGAAATAAAGCTAGCATTTGTGACTTTAGTTCAATGGGTAAAGCTTTAGATGGCAAACTCTGAGAGAAAATCAAAGACATGCCAAAAATAAGTTTTGATATCTTAGTAAGTCATTGATATTATTGTCCTTTGTGCTTCTGCCATTGAAGAAAAAGAACTCCAGGTCTGGCTCCAGTGCTTACTTAACCCAAAATATAGTATATGAGCCTGCGAGTGTTATTCTTGTTGAAAAAAATACAAAGAATTTTTTTAAAAGGTGAAATCGTAATAGAACTCTAGACCATGGTCCCTAGGACCCTTCTTTAGCTTTATGGAAGGGACTGATGAAGATGTTCAGTATCTCATCCAAAATCAGTGGTGGGTGATTTCTGAGGAGGAAGAAGTTTTGTCACTGAGGAGAGCCTATCGACGCATCCCGTAAGCTTCCCAAAAATAAATCACTAAAGTTCCACATACATCACAATGGATAACAGGAGCAACAAAAGGAAGAGGTCCATTTGTAGCTCCTTAATTTATTTCAGGGGTTCAGAGACTCAGCTCATACCTGAATAATCCCAGTCAAAAATGTCGTGGATGCCACCACACTCAAGGATCTGTTATAGTCCGCAAAGAAGGAGGGCTTAGAAAAGTCATCCTTGATGAAAGTCCCCAGGATCAGGTGGCCATCATTGAATGGGTACAAGTCCAGGACATTGATCATCAGAGCACTCACAAGGAAGAAGGAACCTATGAAAGAAGGTGTTTAGGCAGAAAAGAGAAGTTTAAAAATTTTTAAATGTGTAATTTTTGAGAGAGAGAGAGAGAGAGACTGTGAGCAGGGAAGGGGCAGAGAGAGAGACACACACAGGATCCAAAGCAGGCTCCACGCTCCGAGCTGTCAGCACAGAGCCCGATGCAGGGCTCGAATTCATGGACTGCAAGATCATGATTTGAGCCTGAGTCAGATGCTCAGCCGACTGAGCCACCCAGGCACTCCACTGAAGTTTTAAATGCAGGTAGACTGACTTATTGGACATAAGTGAGGCATGGTCTGATGTTTTGTCTTTGATCTCAAGAACTTTTCTTTTTTGAAAGTGGCCATTGAGAAGCAACAAAGAACAGAGGAAAGAACTCTGGTTCCACATGCTGTGACCAACTCCTAGAATTTAAATCTTGGTGTCCATGTATTACCCCCTCTGCAATATGGGCATGTGGAGTGGGATCAAAGAGAAATTGGCTGGACATGGATATCAGGCTCAGTCACTGCGCCTGCTCTCGAGATAGTAAAAAGTGAGATGGTGGTGATAGGATCAGAAAACAAAGCTAATCAATACTAATAAAAAGAAAAAAATAACACCTATCACTTATGAAGGATTTACTAGGTGCAAAATCACACTGAGCTAAACCTGTTTCAAACATAATTTCATTTAGTCCTCACATCCGACATATGGGAACAAAGACAAATCTTACCTTTAAACTACCTAACAGAAACAAAACTCTAAGTGCCTTATCATCTGTATTTGAAAGTGATTGTGATGTGCCCCAGGAGCTTGGAAATATGGGAATAAAACTGTCCTCTCAGCAGCCAAATGTAAAATCGACACATAATGGATTTTAGTAAAGACGTGTGATATTGTCCTTAAAAAGGCAGGGTAGCACTCTGCATCTAGGACAGTGGGATGGTAACCAGCCTGAATATACAAACATATCTGGAGAAAAAGTATGTCAGTCAAAATGATTGTCAGTCAGCCTGGGTGGTCAGTCGTTCAGTGGGGAAGCCCAGGGAAAGCCACTTCACTAAGTGATAGTTGGCAATGCACTTCCAACAAAACATGGTGTTTTGTGATTTGATTTCTATGCTGGTTTACTTACCTAGGTGAATAAAATGTGCTGCTTCTGTTATCTTCAACTATTGTGGTCCCTGTAACAGTTATTTCTAAATATAAATTAGGAGATGGACTTTTGACTCAGGGAAGGCTGGCCGATTTGTCTGGAAGTGACACTAATAATGACACACTGGAAGTGTTCAGTCTCTAAAATCTGAACACTGAAATGGATAGAATGTCCATCTTCTGTTTCCTTTTTTTGTACCTGAAACATAGTTTCAATCTGAGTTCTTGGCAAGAAGGAAATGATCAAGACACCTCGCATGGTTCAGATCCTGCACTCACCAATGGACATTTGATGACATGATCCAAAAATGACATAAATTACTGAAGAACAGAAAGCTGCGTAACAGACATTGAGAGGAGGAATCAGTTGCCTTGCCAGCAAACTAAATGTCAGGGCTGAAAAACAAGAAAATTTAAGTAAGAAAATGTAGGCTGGCTTTAAAAAGCCACCCTAAATAAAAACTGTGAAGAATATTTAAAATAAAAACAACCCAATATGTAGCTGACTGAGTGTGGTAACAATATCTCTTGATATACGGTCCTTAATTAGCACCTTTTATTATCTCCTTTGATTCCTAGCTTCTCCTCCTACTACATGCGTTTTACACCTCAATTCTAAGTCAGAGGCTTAAGCACCTTTCACTTCAAGGGCTTCAAACTAATGGTGGAAAAAGAGACATCACAACAATGAGACCTCTATTCCAACGCTCACAAGCAGCCCCATTCCACCCCTAGTCTAGTTAGTGGAAGATCCTGGGAATCCTCTAGGACTGGAAAGAAAGCTGGAGAGTGAGGCAAGGATCCCACTTAACTGACTTGATTCCAGGTTGGTATGTGTCATCTCTCTCCCGTATGCCAATCACCCTACTCCCTTCTTTTATCTCCTTCTTCTATACTTGCTATCTTTTCTTGTTTTTTAAGTTTATTTTTCAAATTAGGGGAGGGGCAGGGGAGGCAAAGAGGAATTGAAGTGGGTTTGCACTGACAGCAGAGAGCCTGACAAGGGGTTCGAACCCACGAACCCCAAGATCATGACCTGAGCCCAAGTCGGACACTTAACCGACTGAGCCACCCAGATGCCTCTACTTTCTTTTCAAGAAGCACCATGAGAATTTGCAAATTTTGAAGCAAATGGATTAACATGCATGGTGGCATCTTTTGACGTCTCAAGCCCATGGCTCCTGCCTTGAGGGCCTGTCTTCAACCTACATCGGACTGTGTACTCATCTGAATTCAGTTAAGAGTTTAGTGAGCTGATTTAGTGTCTTAGACAAAACAAGGCTGTGTGTGCATGTGTGTGTGTGTGTGTGTGTATGTGTGTGTGTGTGTAGAAGGTCAAACATGTACAAAAATAAGAGTCTAATGAATTCCCATGTACCCATCACCTACTTCAACAGTGGTCATCTCATGGCCCATCACCTCCTCTATTCCCTCATCCTCTCCCATTCCATATTATTTTGAAGCAAATTCAAGACATTAAATATACCATCTGTAGATACTTCAGTATATATCTTTAACAGAAGACCTTTTTTTTTTTCTTTAAAAAGTAATTTCTATTCCCAACAAGGGGCTCAAACTCATGACCCTGAGATCAAGAGTCTCATGTTCTTACTAACTGAGCCAGCCAGGTGCCCCAAAAGCAGACCTTCTTTTAATTTAACTACAATATCATCATTATACCTAAGCGATTAATAGTAGTCAGTGTTCAATTTTCTAGTCAATGTTCAAATTTCCCTGCTTATCTCATAAATGGCTGTTGTGGCAGATGGTCTCTAAGATGATTTGCAATGGTTAATTGGTATTCATGCCTTTGTGTGATCTCTACCCCTTAAGTGTGAGATGGACCCTGTAACTTGCATCTAATAAACAGACTACAACAAAAATGGTAGGGTGTCACTGTTGAGAGTAGGTTGCTAGAAGACTGTGGCTTCTGTCTTGGTTGCTCTCTGACTCTCTGTCTCTTTCATCCAGGTCACCAGTAACCAGAGTTGGCTTCAAAGGTGTGTGAGCAGTGCAATTACACATGGCTCAGAAGGCTCCACACTTGGCTTATTGCTCGATTATGACCATTTTGAAATTCTGAATAACTTTTGGACGAGAGGTTCCACATGTAGTCGGGCCTGCCAGCTGCCATGATGTGAGGATACTCAAGCACTGATGGGGATGCCCACAAGATGAGAAACATGTGAGGGAGCCTGGAGGCTAATCCTCTAGCCTGAGTAGAGCCTTGAGATGACTGATAGCTTGACCACAACCACCTGAGAAACCAAAGATATGGTGGATTTTGGGGTGATCTTTAACAAAAAAGTATTTGCTGGGGCACGTGGGTGGCTCAGCCAGTTAAGCATCTGACTCTTGATTTCTATTGGGCTCTGCACTGACAGCACAGAGCAGAGCATGCATAGGATTCTCTCTCTCCTTCTCTCTCAAGATAAATAATAAAACATTAAAAAAATCATTTAGTATTATATGTTGTGATTTCTTTTACAATCCTTCAATCCTTGTGTTTATATCAGGACACAAATGAAGTTCTCATGTTGGTTGACATGTCTTTTACATCTTTGTAATTTATAGTCTCTCCTTCCACATTTGTGTCCTAACCAAGGCTCTAATGATTGCAAACACACACACACACACACACACACACACACACACACACACACAGAAAAATTGCTCAAATCAGCTCAAGCAAAATTGGAAATTTACTAAAAGAGAACAAAGGGCAGTTAGACTTCAACAAAGACTGGAACCAGAACTGAAAAGCCATTGGGATCCAAGGCAGCTATTTCTCTATCTTCTTTGTCTCTAGGCTTGTACAGTCTCCTGTCTTTATATACAATTTGGGGCTACTGTGAACAGCATTGTCATGAATATTCTTGTACATGTCTCTTGTTTATGACAGTAACAATCCAGGGACACCTGGATGGCTCAGTTGGTTAAGCTTCCAACTCTTGATTTTGGCTCAGGTCATGATCTCACGGTTTGTGAGCTCAAGCCCCATGTCAGGCTCTGTGCTGACAGCATGGAGCCTGCTTGGGATTCTCTCTTACCCTCTCTCTCTGCTCCTGCCCCACTTGGCTCTCTCTCTCTCACTTTCTCTCAAAATAAATAAACATAAAAAATGCCAAACTGTTTTCCAAATGGCTTTATAATTTACACCACCAGCATTGTGTGACAATTCCCATCAACTGCATCTGTATTAGCACATGATACTGTCAGATTTTAAATTTTAATGCATATGAGGTAGCGTGTAACTAATTTAAATTTCACTTTTCACTTCATGGATTATTAATAACATTGATAAATTTCATTGAGTTGTTTCCTTACAGATCTGTAGGAGTATATATATTATAGATTTGAATCCCTTGTTGGGTGTATGTGTTACAAATATCTCTCCCATTCTGTGGCTTGCTTTTCAATCTTTGTGTATCTTTGAATGAACAAGACTTTTACTTAATTCAATTTATTAGTCTTTTCCTTTTAGGCGAGTGCTTCTTATATCTTTTTTAAGGAATAATTTTCTACTTCAAGATCATGAAGATATCCTCCTAGATAATTCTAAAAAATCCTTATTATTTTACCTTTCACATTTAGGTCTTTAATGTACCAGGGGGTTTTTGTATATGGAGTGAGGTAGAGGTCTAAAAATTGTTTTTTCATGTAAGTATTGGGTTGTTTCATATCATTCATTAAAAAGTTTATTTCTAGGAGCACCTGGGTGGCTCAGTCAGTTAGGTGCCTGACTCTTGGTTTCAGCTCAGGTCATGATCTCATGATTTGTGAGTTCTAGCCCTTCCATCGGCCTCTGCACTGATGTTGAGCCTGCTTGAGATTCTCTCTTTCTCTCTCTCTCTCAAAATAAATAAACATATATATTTTAAAAGTTTTTTTCCTATCGTGACACATCTGAAAGAAGTTAATATATATGTGTGTCTTTTTTCTGTTGCATTGGTCTAATTGTCTATCTCTGCAATACCACAGTGTTACTATCTATAGTAATTAGTTTAGTGATAACGTTGACGTTAGTTAATGCTTATTTTTATTGGGAAATATAATATACATATAGAAAGTGTGTTAAAATGGATGTTGAGCTGAATAAATACTTCTAAAACAAACACCTTTGTTATCACCACCCCGGTATTTGATTACAACCCCATCTATCCCCACAAAAGTATTCATTATTTTGACTTATGTGATAATATTTTGCTTTTCTTTATAGTTTTACCACTAATGTACATAATTTTTAAACAATATAGTTTAGCTCTGCTTGAATTTTCAGTTTGAATTTTATATTAATGGAGTTACATGGGATACAATTTTTATTTCTGCTTCTTTCACTCAATGTTACATAGATGAGAACCTTCCATGTTGTGGTCAGTTGCTTGAGATTGCTCATGCTTTTACTGTGTATTCCAGTATATGCATATATGAGTGTTTATTTATTCTGTCTACTTTTAATGAATGTTATCTTAAGAATTATAACGTTATATTAAAGTCTTGATAATTGGAGGGGCAAGTCCTCCTGTGTTGCTTTTCTTCAGAGAATTTGACCATTCTTGGCTTTTTTTTTCACATTTTAAAAAATGTATTATTGAGAGACACAAAGAGCACATGCACATGAGTGGGGGAGGGGCAGAGAGAGGTGGGGACACAGTATCCTAAGGAGGCTCCAGGCTCTGAGCTGTCAGCACAGAGCCCGAAGCAGGGCTCAAACTCACAAACCATGAGGTCATGCCCTGAGCCGAAGTCGGACGCTTAATTTACTGAGGCACCCAGGTGCCCCAGTTCTTGGCTTTTTGCATTTACAGGTACATTTTAGAATGTGCTTAAAATATTCCATTAAAAAATGGATTTACATTAAAATTATAGTGAATCTATAACATTTATTTTGAGAGAACTGAGATCTTTAAATATTGAGTCTTCTTTTCTTTATGTTTTATTTTATATTTGAGAGGAGACAGACAGACAGACAGAGTGTGAGTGAGGGAGGGGCAGAGAGAGAGAAGGAGACACAGAATCTGAAGCAGACTCCAGGCTCTGAGCTGTCAGCAGAGTCCAATGCAGGGCTCAAACTCATGAGCAGTTGAGATCACGACCTGAGCCGAAGTTAACACTTAACCTCTGAGCCACCCAGGCATCCCTAAATATTGAGTCTTCTAACCCATGAACATGCTATATTTCAATTAATTTCCATTAACTTAATTAATTAATATTACTCAGTAAAGTTGTATAATTTCTCTAAACAGGTCTTACACATCTCTTAGTTTCCTTACAATTTACTTCATATTTGTTATGCTTTGGTAAATGGTATCCTTTTAAAAATTTCACTTTCTTTTTCCTGCAGGTATATAGGAATATAATTGATTTTTATATATTGATCTTGTATCCAGCAACTTTGACAAAATCTTATTAATTCTATTAATTTATTTGTAGATTATTTTCTTCATTAGAAATTATCATCCATGAAAAATGTAGTTTTATTTCTTCCTTTACAATCCTTACACCTTATATTTCTTTTTCTTGCTTTAATACACTGCCTATGAATTCCAGTATAATGTTGAATAGCTCCTATTTATTCTTGATAAGCAACATTTAGAATTAAGAGAAAGTCTTTTGAAATGTAGGGTTTCAAATAATTTTCCAATACATGGAAGTAAGAGAATTACTTGGTAAGCACTTGAGAGTGCTAAGTGGTCTAGTCTCAGTTAAGCTTAGGCTGTGGAGAAATGAAGGGAAACCAAGTTTCCAAACTTTTCAACACTTAAAATTTTTTTTTTAATTTTGAGCTAGTTTTAGACTCACAGAAAAGTTAAAAAATAATGGGGAGGGAGCGCCTGGGTGGCTCAGTCGGTTAAGCGTCCAACTTCGCCTCAGGTCACGATCTCATGGTTGGAGCGCTGTGTCAGGTTCTATGCTGACAGCTCAGAGCCTGGAGCCTGCTTCAGATTCTGTATCTCCCTCTCTCTCTGACCCTCCCCTGCTCATGCTGTCTCTCTCTCTCAGAAATAAATAAAACATTAAAAATTTTAAAAACATAATAGGGAGTTTCCATATATCCCTTACCTAACATCTTCTAATGTTAACATTTTTTACAGTCTTAGTGTAATTATCAGAATCAGGGTATTAACATCACAAATTAACTAAAGACTTCATTTGAATCTCATCAGTTTTCTTACTAATTTCCTTTTTCTGTTCCAGGACTCTATCCAGAGTCCCACATTCTATTTAGTTGTTATTTCTCCTTACCCTGCAAGCTGTAATAGTTCCTCAGTCTCTGTCTTTCTTGACTGACACTTTGAAAGAGTATTAATAGATAAGTTATTTTGTCAAATGCCCCTCATTTCGGGGTAGTCTTAAGTTTCCTCACGATTGTACTAAGATTACACATTTTTGGCAAGAATGCTACAGACATCACCTGTTGTGTCCTTCTTAGTGCATAATAGCACAGGATTTATGATCTCTATATGCCTTACTGCTGGTGATGATATAGCAGTGATCACTTGGTTCAGGTTGTTTCTCCCAGGTTCTCTACTGTAGAGTAGTGGAGTAGTTAAAAAATATCTTGAGGAAGATATTTTGAAACTGTGCAAGTCTCTACATAGTTTGTAAACTTTCACCCACTAATTTTAACATCAGTTAGTGGATTTTATCTATGACAGTTATTACTGTGGTGTTTCCCTAATGGTGATTTTGTATTTCCTTTTACATTTATAAATTGGAATTTTACTATGAAGCACATCTAGCAGTTTTTATCTACCTACCTATTTATTTATTTAATTTTTAAAAAAGGTTTTATTTTTTACATTTATTTATTTATTTTGAGAGAGAGTGCAAGAGAGGGGCAGAAGGGGGGGAAGGGAGGAGAGAATCCCAACCAAGCAAGCTCTGCGCTGTCAGCACCGAGCCCAACATGGGGCTCGAACCCACAAACCGTGAGATTATGACCTGAACCGATATCAAGAATTGGACACTTAACTGACTGAGCCACCCAGGTGCCCCCTAAAATATTTTATTTTTAAGTAATCTCTACACCTAATTTGGGACTCAAACTCACAATTCTGAGATCAAGAGTCACATGCTCTACCAACTGAGCCAGCCAGGCACCCCTAGCACTTTTTAAATAAGTTCTTCACCATTTAGTATTTTTATTTCACTGGAAGAAAATTATTAAATGTCAGGTACTACCTAGTCAAGTGCAAGTAAAACTTTTGAATTATTTACACTACAAATTATTTCATTATTCACACTACTTAAAATAATACACAATCTCAGTTAGTTAGCAAGAGTTGCTCAGATTCGTGTATTCATATAGTTATGTGATCATTATTATTCTACAAAGATCTTGAGTATCCACTATACGCTAAATACTATGCTGGATGCTAGGTATACTTATACATCCTAATGCCATTGTTCTTTTGGTATGAAACTACACTGATGATTTGGTAATTTAGCAATGAGATGTCCACAACTTTGACCATAAAGGAAGGACCTTTGATGAGTGGGAGTCAGTAGAAACTCATAGTTAAAGAATCAGTACCAAGAGTTCAGGTCTCTTGTTGCAGCCGCACAGGAATGCTCTGGAGACTTTCTGATACTTTCCTGGAAGTGAATGTACTCATATGAATGGATCATTTTGGTTTATAGCTGCCACACAGAAATTCGGAAAGGTACTCCTTTATTCTGGGAATGTAAGGCTAGTTCAATATTTAAAAATCAATATAAGGCCTAAAGAGAAAAATCACACGGTCATATCAATAATGCAGAAAAATATTTGACAAAATACAACATCCACTCATGATAAAAATTCTCAGCAAACTAGAATAGAATGGAAAACTCCTCCACCTAATAAACGGCATCTACAAAAATCCTACAGCTAGCATAGTACTTAATGGTGAGAGATTGAGTGCTTTCTTCCGAAGATCAGGAACATGACAAAAATATCTANTACAAAAATCCTACAGCTAGCATAGTACTTAATGGTGAGAGATTGAGTGCTTTCTGTCCGAAGATCAGGAACATGACAAAAATATCTGTTTTTGCCACTCTTATTCAACATAGAGTACATAGAAGTCTTAAGTCTAGTCAGTACAATAAGCAGGAAAAAAGTCATAAAAGCCATTCAGATTAGAAAGAAACACAACTGTCCCTATTTACAGATGACATGATCATCAATGTAGTAAACCCCAAGGAATCTACAAAAGATTTTTAGAATAAGTGACTTGCAGAATACAAGGTGACTACACAAATCAATTGTATTTCTATATGCAAACAATGAACAATTGGAAACCAAAAATGTTCTTAATCACCCCACACAGGGTCTCCTCCAAAATGAAATGCTCGGGTATAATTCTAACAGCCCATGGGCAGAATGCTGAAAACTACATATGCTAATGAAAGAAATCAAGGAAAACCAAAGTAAATGGAGAGATATACCGTGACCATGAATTGGAATCTCAATATAATAAAGACATCAATTATCCCCTAAGTGATCTATGGACTTAATGCAACAGCTAGGAAAACCTCAATAGGGTTTTTTGGTAGATTAAACAAGCTGATTCTAAAATTTATATAGAATAGCTAAAACAGCTTTGAAAAAGAACAAAATTGGAAGGATCACACTACACAATTTTAAGACTCATTATAAAGATAGAAAAATCAAGACATGATATTGGTAAAGGGATAGACAAGTAGGTCAATGGGACAGAATAGAGAGTCCAAAAATAGACATACAAAAATATGGCTCTTTGATCTTTGACAAAAGTGCAAGAACAATTCAATGAAGGACAGTCTTCTTTAAAAATCATGTTGAAAATGTAATAAAAAATAAACCTTGACCTAAACTTCACATTTTATGTAAAGATTAGCTCAAATGGATCATGGATCTAAATGTAAAACATAAAGCTATAAGACTTTTAGGAAAAAAGACAAAAAATCTTTGTCTGGGGATTAGGTGTAAAGTTCTTACACACAGTAGGAAAAGCACAATCCATAAAAGGAAAAAAATGGATATATTGGACTTATCAAAATTAAAACCTTTTGTCCTATGAAAGACACTGTCGAGAAAAAAAGATAAGCTACACACCGAGAGAAAATATTTGCAAATTGCACATCTGACAAAAGACTGGTATCCAGAATATATAAAGAAATCTCAAAAATTAACAATAAGAAAACAGAATTTTTTTCCAATTAAAAAATGGGCAAAGGAGTTGAACAGGCACTTCACCGAAGAGGTTATGAGAATGGTGAATACGAACATGAGAAGATATTCAACCTCATTAGCCATTAGGGAAATATAAATTAAAACTACGATGAGATCTCACTACATACCTCTTGGAATGGCTACAAGAAAAGATACTAAAAACTAGCCTTCATCAAAATCGAGAATTTTGCTCTGTGCTCTATGAAAAAGATGAAAAGACAGGCTACAGATTGGGAGAACATATCTGCAAAACACCAAAGACAAAGGACTAATATCTACACTAAAGAAATAACTCTTGAAACTCAGCAGTGAAAATGCAAACCGTCCAATTAGAACACAAGCGAAAGACAAGAAGAGCCATTTCATTAAAATATTTAGGTGATTAATTAGCATATGAAAAGATGTTAAACATCATTGGTCATTAGGGAACTGCAAACTGAAAGCTGGACGAGACCTCACCGGATCCCAACTAGAACGGCTAAAATAAAAAGTAGTGACAAATGCTAGTGGGGAGGCAGAGCAACCGTATCCCTCAGAGACTGCTGGTAGGAATATAAAATGATGCAACCATTCTAGACGACAGCTTGGCAATTCTAAATGTGCAACTACTATACAATCCCATAATTGTGCTCCTGGACAAAAGAAGACTATGTTCATTAACCTACACACAAATGTTTCATAGCAGCTATATTTGTAATGGCCAAAACTTGAAAATGATCCAGATGTACTATAAGGTGAATGTTTAAATAAGTTGTGGTGCGGAGCACCTGGGTGGCTCATTGGTTAAGCGTCCAGCTTTGGCTCGGGCCATGATCCCATGGTTCGTGGGTTTGAGCCCTGCATCGGGCTCTGTGCTGACAGCTCCGAGCCTGGAGCCTGCTTCGGATTCTGTGTCTCCCTCTCTCTCTGCCCCTCCCCTGCTCACACTCTGACTCTCTCTATCTCTCCAAAAATAAATAAACATTAAAAAAATTGTAAATAAACTGTGGTACATCCATACTATGGAATACTACTCAGCAATAAAAAACAGGAATAAACTATTGACACATGCAACAACCTAGATGAATCTCCCGAGAACTAAGATGAGTGGGGAAAAAAGGCAATCTCAAAGAATTACATACTACATGAGTCTATTTATATAACTTTCTCGAAATGACAACATTCTAGAAATGAACAAACAGATTAGTGGTCTCCAGGGTTAAGGAGGATATGGGGGCAAGGGGTAAGTGGGGGTAACTATAAAAGGGCAACATGAGAAGCACCTGGATGGCTTAGTTTGTTGAGCATCTGACAACTGATTTTGGCTCGGGCCATGATCCCAGGGTTGTAGGATCGAGCCCTGCATTGGGCTCTGCTCTGAGCTCGGAGCTCAGAGCCTCCTTAAGAGTCTCTCTCTCTCTCTCTCTCTCTCTCTGCCCCATACCCCCACTTGCACTCTCTTTCTCTCTCTCAAAACAAAAACAAAAACAAAACAAAAAACAAGTTTAAAAATAAAGGGTACATGAAGGATCCTTGTGGTGTTGGAAATGTTCTGTTCTATATCTTGACGGTATCAACCTTAATATTGTTTTGTAAGATGTTACCATTGGGGAAGAGGGGAAAGGATACAAGGAATCTCTCCATAGTTTCTTACAAATGCATGTGAACCTATAATTACCTCAAGATAGGAAGTTTAATTAAAAAATATAGACAATATAAAGTGAAGGGTGTGGAGGAACTAGAATTTTCATATCTTGCTCGTAGGAATGTAAAATGGCGGGTATAGCCACTCTAGTACATAGGTTAGCAGTTTCTTATAAAGTTAAACACACACCTACTATATGACCAACAATATCACCTTAGAGACATGAGAACTATGTTTACATAAAAACCTCTACCTGGGGCGCCTGGGTGGCTCAGTTGGTTAAGCATCCATTTCTTGATTTTGGCTCAGGTCATGATCTCACAGTTCGTGAGATTGAGCCCTTAGTCAGGTGCTGACAATGTGGAGCATGCTTGGGATTCTCTGATTCTCTCTCTCCCTCTCTCTCTGCTCCCCCCCCCATAAATAAGTAAACAATTTTTTAAAAACCACGTACCTGAATGTCCATGGCAACTTTGTTTTTGGCAACCCAAAACTGGAAACAAAATGTCTATCAACAAATGAATAAATAAACTGTGGTATTGCCATCCTATGGACTATTACTCAGCAATGAAAAGGAACAAACTATTGATGCATCTTACACTTTGCATTAATTTCAAAGATATCACGCTGAATTCAAGAAGCCAGCCTTTGACAGTTATATACTGCACGAGTCCATTTATCTGATATTCTCAAAAAGGCAAAACTATGTTGATAGAGAACAGATTAGTGGTTGCCAGGGGAGGATGTGACTAAAGGGGTGGCATAAGCAAATTTGGGGGCTGATGGAACTGTTCTGTATCTTCACTGTGCTGGTGGTTTCAGAAATCCACACATGTGTTTGAATTTATAGAACTCAACACCGAAAGGAAAAAGTCAATTTTACTGCAGGGTAAGGAATTATTTAAAAAGGATCCCTTTTGGGGCGCCTGGGTGGCTCAGTCGGTTAAGCATCAGACTTCAGCTCAGGTCATGATCTCACCGTTTGTGGGTTCGAGATGTGCATGGGGCTCTGTGCTGACAGCTCAGAGCCTGGAGCCTGCTTCAGATTCTGTGTCTCCCTCTCTCTCTGCCCCTCCCCTGCTTGTACCCTGTCTCTCAAAGATAAATGAATGTTAAAAAAATTTTTTTTTTTTAATTAAAAGGCATCCTTCTTCTTCAACGAACAGTCTTGTGCCAGAGTTGGATGTCTGGTACCTACCACTTGCCCTTTTGCTTGGCTTCTTTGTGCTTTGCACCACCCATACAATCACAGGTTTCAATCCCCCCTGGCTTGTTCCAAAAGAATAGAGAAATAGTATTTAAACAATACCATGTAGGGAATTGTGTGAACTCTGAGTAAAGAATAAAATCTTGTCACTTTCTCTGTGGATAAATTTGATGTTGGGTTCACTTTCCAGTGGTTTCATTGGAGACATGGTATTGGTGAAATGTCAGCTATGTTCCCAGCCAACATTGGTTATGGTAAAAATGAGCCAAATTAGTCTACTATATCTGGACCAAGAAGACTGGTCCAGAACGATAAATATCTAGTAGGAATCCCTAGCTTTGAGCCTCTCTGAGCATAATAACTCTTGTAATGGAACATGCCATTTGTGGGACCCTGAAAGCAACAGATAAGAGAATGACACGAGATGTTGGTTCTATTTGGGAAATGAGTCTTCTAAAACCTGGATAGTTCCCATACCTCTGTCCGTGTGATCTTGTCTTGTATCTGAACTGCCCCTTGGAAGACCAAAGAGTGGCCCCTGGATTGCCATGTGTGTAACTTACTGAAGAGATGCTAGCATGCTGTTTCCTGTCCTCCACCTTCCTAAGAAAAACCAGTGCCCCCTGAGGTCTACTGTAGCTGTGTGAGTGTGAAATGACTAAGCAAGCAAAAAACAAACAACCAAAAAAACACCAAAAACCAAAAAAACCAAATGACCATTGAATGGGCATTGTAAATACTCTGCAAAGTATTCGTGGCTCTAAACTAACTGAGTCATTTGGAACCATGCTGGAAGAGCTGGAAATCTGGCTGGTAAGGGAATAAATGGTAAAAATGTGAATGGAATTCACCTAATTCTTTTTCTCGTCTCCTAGCACAAGTAAATTGCTTAATCTGGGTAAGCAGACAAGGCCTGATGGGTTGTGGGTGAAAAGGCTTTGAATCTTCCTTACCTTGGGGAACTTGCACAAGGCCAACGTTTATACCGGCAAGTAGGTCTCCAAGAAGCCAATCCTTGAATCGGTACAAACACACCCACTCCAGGAAGGGAAAGATCGTTAGTATGCATCTTAGGAACTTGTGCCATGAGCAGCTGTGAGAAAGAAGAACAGAGACTGGATTCGGTTTTCCGAAGAAAAAGCCTGCATAGTCGAGAAAAGGCAGTGTGGCATTCTTCCTCCCATACAGCAGTTTCTTGTCGGCATTACTGATGTTCTGACAAGCCGGACTAGATGATTCTTTGCTGTGGGACCATCCCGGGCACTACAAGATGTTTAACAGTATCTTTGGGCCTCTACCCACCAGATGCCAATAGCACGCTCCCCACCCCCACCCCCCGCACCCATGACGAGCAAAAAAATGTCTCAGAGCATTGCCAGATGTTCCCTCAGGGACGAAATTGCCTCTGGTTGAGAACCAAATGTCATACATATGACAACAACTCAGCCTTATCGTCTAGCATACAAAACAGGATGTTTGGAAAGAATTAAACCTAGCAACTTTCTAGTAGAAACAATGGACTGTTAATGCTTTCTCTTGATAAGCACAGCATTTTGAGATGTGATATTGATGGGAGCCAGGGGCAGTGAACGCATCTGTGACGTTCCCATAGACTAATTTTTTTTTNTTATAGAATATATAGGCATTTGGGGGGGGGGGCTGGGTTGCTCATTTGGTTAAACATCCGACTTTAGTTCAGGTCATGATCTCGCGGTTCGTGAGTTCGAGCCCCCCATTGGGCTGTTTGCTGTCTGTACAGAGCCTGCTTCAGATCCTCTGTCTCCCTTTCTCTCTGCCCCTCTCCCACCTCTCTCTCTCTCTCAAAAATAAGTAAACATTAAAAAAGAAGAAGATTTTCTATAGCTAATGGAATCCTGTGCTTTAGCCATTAGCCATGTAAAGAAAAGGCAATAAAATAAAACTTTATTATCCTTTACCCTAGTGGACATCAATCCAAAACAATTTTGTTATCCAGGGGTCATTTGACAATGTCTGGAGACATTTTTGATTGTCAACAACTCAGAGAGGGGGTGCAATTGGTAGGTAATGGGTAGAGGCCAGGGATATTGCTAAACATCGTACCATGCATGGGACAGCCCACCCCTGTCCAAAATGTTAATGATGCTGAGATTGAAAAAACCTACTTTAACTTTTATTTTATTTATTTATTTTAAAATGTTTATTTATTTATTTTGGGGGAGTGGGGAGAGGGACAGAGAGAGGGGGGAGAGAGAATCCCAAGGAGGCTCTGCACTGTCAGTGTCAGGAACCGTGAGATCATGACCTGATCTGAAATCAAAAGTCTGACACTTAACAGACTGAGCCACCTGAGTCCTTCATTTATTTTTAAAATAAATTTATTAATCAATCTCCCTTAAAGTAGGCTTCATGCTTAACCCAGAGCCCAACATAGGGCTTGAACTCATGACCCTGAGACATGAGCTAAGATCAAGAGTCTGATGGTTAACCAACTGAACCACCCTCCATCTCCCCCAAACTTTAGATCATCTAAAACAGCAGAATCATAAAGCAGTCACTTGGTTAATCAATCAGCCAGTAAAATGAATTTGGTTTCAAATTGCTTTTTTGCTGTTTCCATTTTAGTATGGGCTAAAAGCAAAATGTATGAGGATTTTTCATATATGAGCTACGTTGGATAACTGAGATTTGACTACAGCAACAAATATAACTTTAGTGTATGCAAGGCTAAAATGTGTGTGCAGAAAGAACTTCACATGTTTGATTCTCACAACGATGAGCCTTACTATCCCTAAGGTAATTAAGACCAAATAAGTGTAAGTGACTTTTCCAAGGTCACAGTAGTGTGGGCAGAGCTGGGGCTACAAACTACCAGGTCTAATGATTTCTACTTCAGTGTTCTATACACTCTATTACCATCATAGTTCCTACTGACAGCTATTAAATTCTGTTCGGGAGCCAGGAACAAGGCCATTGGTTTGGAAGGAACATCACATTGCTATTTTTATGAGTCCCTGGATGTTAGGCAGGTGCACACAGTGTGCTTTCCTCAATTATAGCCCCCAAAGGGGAGAGCAGAACATGTCACTGGGACAATTTGTTTCTTCATCTGGTCCAGTCTCTCCTTCTCTCCATATGTCACTTGGCAGAAGACAAGCCACCCTAGGCAGAGTCATCAAAGCTCATTAGCATGGAATAAAAAATACAGTGGACCTGGAATGCTGAGGCTCTAAAATTGAAAGAAAATCAAGGAAGGAGCTAGAGGAATAGGAATTGGAAGCCAGTGGGGGAAATAGTGTAAGCATTTGGACATGAATCTGGATTTGACTGAAGGCATTGTAAAAGTGAAGAATGTAAGAGTCATTGTGAAAGCACAGGGGACATTTTGACAAGAAAGAAGTATCTGTAGTTGCTAACAAAGGGGGAGAAAATGAGGAAAGAGATGAGGTTTTCTTTTCTTTTNAGACTGAAACAGGCTCCAGGCTCTGAGCTGGCAGTCAGCACAGAGCCCGACGCGGGGCTCGAACCCACGAACCGCGAGATCACGACCTAAGCGAAAGTTGGACGCTTAACCGACTAAGCCACCCAGGTGCCCCAAGAGATGAGGTTTTCTGCAGAAGATGGAGAGTTCAAAGATTTTTTTTTAACTAAAAAACCCCACCTATATAGTGTTTTCTATTTGCTCGGTGCTTTACAAATACTCTTTAAATCCTCCACAATTCCCTTATCAAGTAGATGCTAGTATCATCTTCATTTTTATAGATGAGGAAACTGAGGCAGAGTAGGGTAGGATAGCTTACCCGATGTCACACAGTTGAGAAGCAGCAGAATCAGGATTCAAAACCAGGCAATCTGGCCTCTGAGTCTTGCTCTTAACCACAGAGCCGTGCTACCTTTCACGTTAAAATCCAGAAGTGGATATAACTGTACATTTTAGAAGTAGAGGGTAAGAAGTGCGATAAAAGCCCATGGGAGGAGGAATTGATCAGATTTAAGTGTCTAAAGATAGGGCAGGTGGAGGGGAGTTAGGGTGAAATTTCTTTGGTTGAAACTTTTTAAACAATTTTTTATTTTTAAAAAAATTTTTAAAAAATTTTTTATTTATTTCTAGGAGAGAGAGAGAGAGAGAGAGAGAGAGAGAGCGTGAGCAGGGGAGGATCAGAGAGAGAGGGAGTCACAGACTCTGAAACAGGCTCCAGGCTCCGAGCTGGCAGTCAGCACAGAACCCAATGCGGGGCTCGAACCCACGAACCACGAGATCATGACCTAAGTGAAAGTCGGACACTTAACCGACTAAGCCACCCAGGCGCCCCAATTTTTTTAAAAAAATTTTTCATGGTTGTCTATTTTGTGTATGAGAGAGAGAGAGCAAGCCAGAGAGGGGCAGAGAGAGAGGGAGAGAGAAATTCCAAGCAGGCTCTGCACTGTCAGTGCAGAGCTCAATGAGGGGCTTGAACTCAAACTCTGAGATCCTGACCTGAGCCGAAGCCAAGAGTTGGATGCTGAACAGACTGAGCCCCCCAGGCCCTTTGTGATGAAGTATACATACCTTTTGTAATGAAGTATAAGTCAGGAAAAGACACTTCTTTTATAGAGACAAAGCCAACGTGCCCCCAAATTCCCTCTTTGACATATGACCTCTGACCCAGTGGGAGCAGAGAAAATGAGAGTAGTGATGTGGGACCAGGGAGGGTCTCCAAGACTACACCTTGCAAAAGACAGGATATGGACAAAGGCTTCAGTAAGGAAGGTCTACAATAGGGCTGCGTGGAGGCCTTTCTCTCTTGTCACCCAACACATGCCAACCGTAGTGATAAATCAAGGGATGACAGGGACCGAAAATCCCAAGTGTGAGTGAGGACAACTTGGATAATTAGGGTTAATATCATGATATAGGTCACAAAGCATCCTTAACCTGAGGTCTATGGACCCCCCTGGGGTCTACAGATAGAATCTGTAGAGTATATATGAAGTTAGGAAAAATTATATCTTTATTTTCACTACCTCCTAACTGAAATTTAGCATTTCCTTCGATTATGAACACTGACAGCAAACCACTATAGTATCAGCAGAACCTGACCTTGTCACTAGTCGAAATCACAATATTTTCATAAAATATTTTCATTAAAATTGCTGCAGAGATCATAAAATATCATTTGTTTCATCACTGGTTTGAAATTATGGTAGTTATTAGATCCATATTATTAAATAACATAATTGTGGTATTTTTTCTGACAGCTGTATTTCAACATAACTGGTTTCCTTTATAATCCTATGTATTTTATACATTAAAAAGTATTCTGGCCAAGATCATTCCATGGGGAAAGAACTGTCTCTTCAACAAATGGTGCTGGGAAAATGGGATATCCACATGGAAAGAATGGAGACAGACCCTTACTTTATAGCATATGCGAAATTAACTCAAAATGGAAAATAATCTAAATTTAAGAGCTAAAACCATAAAACTCTTAGAAGAAAACATAGAGGAAAGTCTTCATAACCTTGGATTTCACAATAGTTTCTTAAATATGACATAAAAATCACAAGCAACAAAACAAAAAAACAGATAAACCAGACTTCATTAAAGTGAAAACCTGTTGTGCACTAAAGGACACTATCAACCCACAGAAAAGACAGTCCACAAAATGGGAGAAAATATTTGCAAATTATATATCTGATAAGGATTTAATATCTAAGATATATAGAAAACTACTATAACTCAACAATAAAAAGTCAACCTAATTTTAAAAAGGGTAGAGGAGGTAAATAGACATTTCCTCAAAGAAGCTCTACAAGTAAATGACCAATAAGCACATAAATAGATGCGCAACACATTTAGTTATTAGGGAAATGCAAAAAACAAAGCAAAACCCCACAATGAGATACCACTTCATGCCTAATAGGATGGCTGTATTTTTTAAAAATGGAAAATAACACAAGTTGAAGAGGATACAGAGTAATTGGGAATGCTTGTACATTTCTAGGGTGAATGTACAGTGGTGTACTACTGTGAAAAAGTTTGGTGGTTTCTCAAAAAAGTTAAATATAGAGTCACCATATGATCCAACAATTCTACTCTCAGGTATATACCTTAAAAATTGGGAACGAGTTCTCAAACAGATACTCCTATGCCAATATTCACAGCAGAATTATTCACAAGAGCCCCAAAGTGGAAACAACCCAAGTGTCCATCAAGAGATGAATGGATAAACAAAATGTGATATATACATGCAATGGGATATCATCTGCCATTAAAGTGGAATGAAGTGTTAATCCAGGCTACAACATAGATGAACTTTGAAAACATTATGCTAAGTGAAACAAACCAGACATGAAAGACAAAAATTGGGTGATTACACTTAAATGAAATATCTAGGGGTGCCTGGGTGGCTCAGTCAGTTAAGCATCTGACTTTAGATTTTGGCTCAGGTCACTATCTCATGGTTTGTGAGTCAGCGCATAGCCTGCTCGTGAGTCTCTCTCTCTCCCTCCCTTCCTCTCTGCCCCTCCCTTGCCTGGTGTTCTCTCTCTCTCTCACTTTTTCCAAATAAATAAATAAACTTAAAAAAAAAAAGGGAAATATCTAGAAGAGGCATAGGGACAGAACATAGAGGAGAGGTTACCAAGGGGGAGGGGGAGGGGGAAGCAGGGAATTATTGCTTAATGGGTGCAAGGTTTCTGGTTGGGATGATGAAAACTTTTTGCAAACAGTGGTGATGGTTGCACAACATCGTGAAATCTCATTAATGGTTAAATTTGTACATTTCAAACTGGTTAAAATGGTCAATTTTATGTTACACATGTTTTACCACAATTTTTAAAAGTGAAAAATAAATTATTCTGAAAAGATGTTCATAAGCTTTACCAGACTGCTAAAAGGTTTGCAGCGCAAAAACAGGTTAACTGAACGTAGGACCTACACCGTCACAGCGGGTGTCAGGCGGTGAGCCCTACGTTGTACGACTGCAGGACTAGGTGGGCACCGCTGCACATGAAGTTGGAAGCATCTCATTCTGCTGCCAGCAATTAGTCCATCCTAGGATGGACTCTTGTGGTTTGTGAGTTCAAGCCCCGCATCAGGCTCTGTGCTGACAGCTCAGGGCCTGGAGCCTGCATCGGATTCTGTGTGTGTCTCTCTCTCTGCTCCTCCCCACTTGTGCTCTGTGTCTCTCTCCTTCAAAAATAAACATTAAAACTTAAAAAAAAAATTAGTCCATCCTAGTTCCTTCTTGTTAGGAAACTGGTAATAGTGGTTAATCAATCAGTGTATTTATTAAATATTATCCCTAGGTGCCGTGGGGGACACCCAAGATCTTTAAGCCCAAGAAATTTATCATCAGGAGGGTGCTATAAGACAAACCACAAACAAACAAATGACCGAAGAAAAATTACATGGTAAACTAAGGGGCCTGAATTTAGAGGAGGAAGACAGAAGTCGTCACCAGAGGAGTAGAGTTTTGGTGCTGACAGCTTGGAGGCAGCTGAGTGACCCTGCATACCCACCGGCACTGGACGTGGTGTTTGAAGGTGGTGATGTCAATATCCAAGTTCCTAGAGGAAATGCTCTTCCTTCTGTGTTCTTGTTGAAAGGTTTCCTCATTGTACACATCTCGTTTGACGTCATAGGTGAAAGAATTTGGCCTATATTTAGATCCAAAACTCTGGAAGCCCTTCTCTGGTTGCATCATTTCTGGTTGAGTAGAAAGAGATTAAAAAAAAAATTTTTTTTTTTAATTCTAGACTCTTGGTACATTTTTATGGAAATAATATTTCTATGTAATGATATTTTACATTTATAATGGTGTTTTATAACAACTTTCTCTCGGACAGCTTTATACCCAAAACCACTCTATAAAAAAATTCAAGGTGTATATTTCTTTCATTTTTCAAATGGGGAAACACAGAAGTCTAAACAGCCTTGGTTGTTTAATAATTAGAATCAGGACTAGAACCCAAATATCTTGCTAGGAAGCCTTGTTTTCTTCACATTCAATTATGTTGCTATGTTGCGGGGAAATGATTAAGAGGTAAGTTAGTATCACCTCCAATTTTCACTGAAAACACTAAAGATTAAGTGGTCAATACAACATCTTCTTCCCTTTATCCTTTCTTTTTCTTCATAGCACTTGTCAGGACCTGACTCAATGTCTATCCATTGTCTAAGCCCAGGAGGCAGGACTTTGTTCATGGCTGCATCCACAGGTGTCAGAATAGTACCTGATACTTAGCAAGCCCTCAACATATATTTCTTTAAAGTGTTTTTTTAAAAATATTTTTATTTATTTCTAGGAGAGAGTGGGAGAGACAGCGTGAGCAGGGGAGGGTCAGAGAGAGGGAGACACAGACTCTGAAACAGGCTCCAGGCTCCGAGCTGGCAGTCAGCACAGAGCCCGACGCGGGGCTCAAACCCACAAACCGCGAGATCATGACCTAAGCGAAAGTCGGACGCTTAGCCGACTAAGCCACCCAGGCGCCCCCTCAACATATATTTCTTGAATGACAGTCAAGTACCCTGTTAGTAGCACCACCTGGAGCAGAAAAAACCATGCACAGGGCATCAGGAGACTGGGATTCCAGGCCTGGCTGTTTTTCTAACTAGTGATACGATTAGGGGCAAGTATATATACCTATGTATATCACATAGCTATAAGGTACATAGGTAAACACTCCAAATATGTAGATTACCCAAGTAGTTCTTTTAGAGGTGAAACCGAAAATGAGTTGAATGTGTCAGCAACTTTGTTTTCCTTCAGAATGGTCATGTATCATCATCATCACCAATATTTATAGAGCACTTACTACATACCAAACATTGCAATCAATTTTTTTCATGAGTTATTTCATGTGATTTCCACAACAATCCTAATATTGCTATTATCCCCATTTTATAGGTGATAAAACCAAGATTTTTGAAAAGTGAACTAACTGGGCCATAGTCCAAAACTGCATATTTCCTTTCAAAGCACTGGGTAAGGATTGTGTGTGGTAGATCCACTCCTGTGAATTAAAGATCACAATTCAATAAAGTGAGACTATGGTTGGGGAATATAGGAGAGGATGGAAAAGGTATTTTACAATGTATCACTTGAGAGAATTAGTAATTTGTGTCTTTTATAGAAAAAAACAGAACTGGACATTAAAACAAGCAATATTTTCCCCATTGTTTCCCCCACCCATAGGAATATTCATTCACTCGTCTTCACTTTTCCCATGTAATTTTTTAAAAAATATTTTTATTTATTTCTAGNCATGTAATTTTCTGTTTTGAATGTTTATTTTCGAGAGAGAGAGAGAGAGAAAGTGTGAGTGGGGGAGGGGAAGATAGGATGGGGACAGAGGATCTCAAGCGGGCTCTGCTGACAGCAGAGAGTCCAATGCAGGGCTCAAAGCCACAAACTGAGATGGTGACCTGAGCCGAAGTTAGGCCCTTCACCAACTGAGCCATCCAGGTGCCCCTTCCTATGTAATCTTACAAGCTTCTATTACTAGAATGTATCTGTTCCTGGCAACTGAGAGAGCCCCGTAACCTGCTAAGTATACTGAGCTGATGAAAATGGCCATCCTGGGTTGGGTCCAGGGTCTTGAATCCAGCATTTTGTTCCTGAAAGTGGCGCTAAGGCAGGATTGGCAGGAAGCAGGCAATATGTTCGTTGAGGCATGGGGGATGGGGTTGGGGTGGGGGTGACACTGGAGCTGACAGAGGCAGAAAGGGTACTCAGTTTCAACAACTGGCTGGCATGGGTCACATGGGCCCAGCATGGCCAGATCAGATCTTCCTTCCTTCCTTCCTTCCTCCCTCCCTCCCTTCCCCCCCTCCCTTCCTTCCTTTCTTCCTTAATGGATTTTTAATGTTTATTTATTTTTGAAGGAAAGAGAGACTGAGCGGGGAAGGGGCAGAGAGAGTGGGAGCCACAAAATCCAAAGTAGGCTCCAGGCTCTGAGCTGTCAGCACAGAGCCCAACTGTGAGATCATGACCAGAGCCTGAAGTTGGATGCTTAACCAACAGAGCCACCCAGGCGCCCCTTATCTCAGATTTTTATCTGAGGTCTTCTGACTTGGAAATGTTGTCAACTACTTCACACATCCCATTGAACAAAACACCTCTGCAGGGCAGAATCAGCCTGTGGACCATCAGTGTGTGACCTTTGCACCAAGAGCCTTATCCCCCAAGAATTTTTCTAATTCTCTCTCCAAACTAATGTATTTTTTTATTTTCTGTAGTCACGTCCTTTGGAGGTATCATGATCCCACTAGTTCACTTACAGAAAGTAAGACTTCATTTTATGGTCTTCAATCTATGTCATTGATATTTCAGAAGTAGCCCCCACCTAGCAGACTAAGTTTGGATAGGTCTCTGCTTTTCTTTCCACAATTTTATAAATTTCTACCATATGCGCTCTTAGCCTTTTTTTGTGACTTAAGAATTCACCTACTATTTCATCGGTGGTCAATTAATTTAGTGTTCCACAAACATTTGCTGAGTGCTAGCAAAAGAACAAAGACTCTGTAGTTAAGAAGAATAAAAATCCCAAAATATAGTGCTGTAAGAATTTAGAAGTGGGAAAGATGGTATTAACATTTATTGCTATCCTGCTATATGCTGGGTTCTTCACACACATCCTCTCAAGAGAGGTACTATTTTCCTGATACTGATTGTACCCATTTTTCTAATGAGTTTAGTGAGTTTCTCAGAGTCATCAAAGGCTTAAATAGCAGAGCTCGAACCTGAATCTCGTTTTTCTGGTCCCCAAAAATGCCACACCCAAATACCTTGTGACCTCCTACAGAGTGAGGTTAATAATTCCAACCAAGGGGGATGAGAAAGGCCTCCTAGGGGGTGGGTATGATTTGAGCTCTGCTCTGTCTAAACTGGGGGCAGGGAGAAGAATCAGGTATTTCAGGATGAGAATAAGATAAAGTTACAGAGATAATATAAAGCAAGTAACTCAGTAGATGGAGTAAAGTCAGGATCAAGTCCAAAAAAGTAGGTTGAGGCCTATTCCTAGAGGGCCTAGAATGCTGGGTTGAACCTGGATTTTTTAGGTACTTAGTATCTGAAACAACGTTTCCCAGAATTAGAATAAACAATCTTAAAATTTGTATGGAACCACAAAAGACCCCACATAGCCAAAGCAATCTTGAATAAGAAAAACAAAACCAGAGGAGCAACAATTCCAGACTTCAAGTTATATTATGGAGCGATAGTAATTAAAACGGTATGGTACTGGCACCAAAACAGACACAAAGGTCAACAGATTAGAATAGAAAACCCATGGAAACCAACTTGACAATAAACTTTTTAAGAAGAAGAAGAAAAAAGAAAACCCAGAAATAAATCCACAATTATATGGTCAATTAATCTCCGACAAAGGAGGAATAAACACACAGTGGGAAAAAGACAGTCTTCACAAGTGGTATTGGGAAAACTGGACAGCAGAATGCAAAAGAATGAAACTGGATTACTTTATTTTACCCTACATAAAACTAAACTCAAGGGGTGCCTGGGTGGCTCAGTCTGTTAAGTGTCTGACTCTTGCTTTCGGCTCACATCATGCTCTCACAGTTAGTGAGATGGAGCCCCACATAGGGCTCTGTGCAGACAGCACAGAGCCTGCTTGGGATTCTCTCTTTCTTTCTCTGCCATTCCGCACTCACACACATGCTCTCTCTCCCTCTCTCTCTCCCTCAAAATAAATAAGCATTTTTTTAAATTTTTTTTTTAAATGTTTTATTTCTAGGAGAGACAGAGACAGCGTGAGGAGGGGAGGGTCAGAGAGAGAGGGAGTCACAGACTGAAACAGGCTCCAGGCTCTGAGCTGGCAGTCAGCACAGAGCCCGACGCGGGGCCCGAACCCACGAACCGCGAGATCATGACCTGAGCGAAAGTCGGATGCTCAACCGACTAAGCCACCCGGGCGCCCCAATAAGCATTTTTTAAATACCCTCAAAATGAATTAAAGACCTAAGTGCAAAACCTGAGCCATAACAATCCTTGAAGAGAACACAGGCAGTAATTTCTCTGACATTGGCTGCTTCAAGTTCTGTGTCTCCCTCTTTCTCTGCCTCCCTTGCTTGTGCTCTGTGTCTCTCTCTTTCAAAAATAAACATTTAAAAAAATGTTAAGAAAAAAAAAACAGGCACTTTTGGGGCACCTGGGTGGCCCAGTCGGCTGAGTGTCTGACTTTGGCTCAGGTTATGATCTCATAGCTCAGGAGTTTGAGCCCCACATCGGGCTCGCTGCTATCAGCACAGAGCAGGCTTTGGACGCTCCGCCCCCTCTCTCTGTCCCTGCTCCGCTTGCGCGCGCTCTGTCTCTCTCTCCCCCTCAAAAATAAACATAAAAAAAAAAAAGGCACATTTGACCTAGCCCCTATATCCCCCGAACTACCCCCATCCAGCCAGCCATCTGTTGATTCATTTACATAATACGTTGAAAGTATTTTAAAGGTCAAGAAGAAAAAATTTAAATGCAACCCAATTATCTATTAACCTGATAGACGTGAAATCCCGAACCTTAGTTTAGTTGCAAGAATATCTTTCGCCTCATACTGTCGTCTCTCCCATATTCTCTATAATCATGGTAAGGTAAAAGTCACTTCCAAAATTTCCAATAAGCATTTGCAACCCCATCAGAAACAATAGCCTTTTGCCCGTTCCCACCTCCATGTTTATAGGGAAGGTATTTGGAATAACAGAGCAAAGGCACAAGCATTGCCTTCGGTACCCTTCAGTCACGCTGGCTGGGGGCTGCGGATGCGGATGACGAGGCCTGGGCCGACAGCGTCAAGGAGCTGCCCATCGGACGCATGCACAACGACCTTCCGTGCGACTTGGTGAGACTGTTACCAGGGGGGTGTGTTGGAGAGAAACTCATTGTCAGGGTGGGCATGTGGGACAAGGCTTCCCAGGGGGACACTGATACATTAGTGGGAGTTGAGAGAAAGAGAAAGGAGGCNTTTGAAACTGCAAATCGCGCGCATCGCCTCTTGTCCTTGCGGGTCGACGGCCTTTCACAAGCAGACGAGATGCCTCTGAGAGAGCAGCCATCGCGGACTACCGTCATTCATTCATTTCACAAACCCTGAGCTGAGCGCCCGCGAC